>NW_006159510.1:3081757-3107722 GCF_000334495.1 Tupaia belangeri chinensis
CCCGGCGTGAGTTTTAAGCCACCGGGTCCGGGACACGAACCGCGGTCGACTACGTGGGAGTCCAGCGACATAGCCATTACGCTAACTGCTGGTTCCCTTTTTATCTAAATTTTCTGACCTCAGAAGTTTACATTCTCCTTCTTCCTCTTTGCTTTTAAGTTGATTCATTTATTTCTTCTGAAATAAAGATAAAGAGGTAGGGGGCACTTTTAACAGAGTCCTCATATCATGATCCACCCCCAGGTTCAGATGGCCCAGATCACAGTTACATGTGTCCAGTGTACTGAGGGAAATCCCAGGGTTGAACCCAGTTACACAACCACCATGCTACCTTATGGTCCTGTAATCTTTTAATTAGCAAATTTAGAAAAGTTCAGTACCACTAATATTTTGCTATTCAGCAAAATGAGCAAATATATATATATATATTTTTTAATGATGTGGTTTCACCATATATATTTTAATGATGTGGTTTCACCTGATGAATCCAGATATTTCCCAAAGACTTGATTTAAGATCAGTGAACAAGAATAAAATTGTGAACAATTGAGAAAATGCTGCCATCACTAACATCTTGGAAGTCAATGTACAACATGATTGAGAACAGACTCTGGAATCAAGTTGAGTGGTTTCAAATTCCAGTTCTGCTACCTACTGGCTGTGTGAACTTGACCTAGTTCCCTACATTCTCTGCTCCTTAATTTTCTTATCTGTAAAAGGGATAAAGGGTCTCATCCTCCTGGGGAATATTAAGAAAGTTACATGTAAATATACCTTTGAAGTCCCACAGGAAGGTCTGGCAGCAACCAAGCCAGTGCTTTGGACGTTATTAATAATATCATTTCCAGAACTGACACTGTGTGCTTCTTTCCAGAACATATGTGGAGTTGTGAGAACTGAAAAATGATTACAGTAGGTTTAAGGGTAAGTGTGGTGGTAGGCATGAAGACTGTGAAGTAAGGAAGATAAATGTTAAGTGTAGAAGTTTGTAAGGGTAATTAAGGGTAAGCTTTAACCAAAAACAAACTGTTGACAGTCCTTAGGAAATAAACCAAAAGAAAAGAAAGAAACTTAACATTTCACACCTGCACAGACCAGAGAGAGCAAGCGAGCACCTGCTGGAGCCTGGTAAAACTGCTGTCCTATATCCTCCGTTCCTCCATCTTATCATGATCATGGGCACATGAGCACATGTATCTGGCATGTTTTTCTAGCCACAGGGACTGAGACTCTAAGCATGGTCAGCGGTGTGGATCCCTTCTCTCCACACAGTGCTTACCGTGGGACTGACCATTCTGAGGTTTTGGAACTCAAGGGAGATGAAGTAGACAACATGATTTATTCAAATTAAAATTCTGGACTTGTTGATATTATATGTTGCAAACACCTTTTACACTTTGTGGCTTGCCTTTTACTCTCTTAATAGAATCTTTTTTTTTTTTTTTTTTTTTTTTTTTTTAGAGTGTTTTTTTTTATGGGGTCTGTGTCTTTCAAGACAGAAAGTGAGGAATCACCCCCCAGAGGGTTTGGTCATGCTGCAATCCCTTCTCCTCCATTCTCCTCTCAGGATTTTGGCCATGCACGTACACGCGCCCGGCGTGAGTTTTAAGCCACCAGGTCTGGGACACGAACCGCGGTCAACTACATGGGAGTCCAGTGACATAGCTATTACGCTAACTGCTGGTCCCCCCAAACCTAATTCTTGAAGATAATTCAGCAGTCTTATGGTTAAGTCTTTTATGTTTATATATTACCTAACTGTAATTGCTGTTTATGTATGCTATGATTTAGACATTTAAGTTTATTTTTTCTAGGTGAATATCCATTTAACCTTTGCCTATCCCAAGATGTTTGTGTTCTGTTCTCCAGAAGTTGTGACTATGTTACCTTACCAGCATTTCAGTTACCATAGCTTTGTAATACATTTTGACAACTTTTAAAGATATTTTCCAAATATGGTGAAGTTTTTTTTTTTGAGAGGTTTTTGCTATAGGGCACATGCACTCACTAGAAAGACAGAGGGATAGAAAGCACCCCCCAGGGGGGATGGCCACACTGCAATCCCTTCTTCTCCATTCTCCTCTCAGGATGTTGGCCACGCACACATACACGCCCGGAATGAGTTTAAGCCACTGGGTCCTGGACTAAAACCGCGGTCAGCTATATGGGAGTTCAGCAACATAGCCATTACGCTAACTGTTGGTCCCCAAATACGGTGTTCTTAATTAAGATTATGATGACTATTCTTATACTTCTGTATTTCCATCTAAATTTAAAATCAGTTGACCGGTCAATAATTATCAGCAGTTAAAATCTTGCTAATGTTTGTAATGGGATTTTATTATGATATTTGATCAGTTTATGAAAAATTGATGACTTTGCCAAAATGAGTCAAAGTCTTGTATATGATATTTTCCACCATTTATGTAGGTCTTTTTACGTTCATACGAACTATATTGTATATGTGATATATGCAGTGAAAATATGCAGACAATTTAATAGATATTTTTGTATATATTTAATATTTTACACTATTGGAAATAATTCCTGTTAATTTTATTTTATAATTACTTGTGGTTATCATATAGAAAACAAACTATGGGAGCTGGCAGGTGACAGGATGGCTAAAGACACGGGACTCCCACATGGCTGACTATGGTTCAAGTCTCAGACCTGGCAGCTTGCTTTTTCATGCTTTTCTCTCTTTTTCTCCTTTCTCATCTTTCTCTGGTCAAATTTTTAAAAAATTATAGTAATAAATAAATTTAAATAAAATATTTTTAAAAAAATAAGAAAGCAAAACTATGTATTTTTTATGTCAACCCACCCTAATAAATTTTCTAGCATTTATTTTTACATTACATTAGGTTTCTGTAAATGTCATCATGTTTTATTATGTATAGGTGAAATTTTTTCATAGTCTTTCAAAGTTTGTCTTTATTGCTAGTTTTTAAAACTAAAAAAAGAAAATTAAAAGAAATAAAAATGCAAAGTAAGTGTAAAATTTCAGGAAATGCCTTTCTGCTTCTAATAAGATGATCATACAACTAGTCTTCAGTCTTTATTATGGTTCTTTTACTTGATTCATTGTTAAATGTGGAATCAGCCTCAAGTTACTGAAATATTATTCATGTACTTATAAAATGTATCTTTTTGATGTGGTAGGTTTCTGTATGCTAATTTGTTTAGAATTCTTATATCCGCGTGCGCTCGCCAGACAGACAGAGAGAGACATAGAGACAGAAAGCGAGAAATCACCCCCCAGGGGGGATGGTCACGCCGCAATCCCTTCTCCTCCATTCTCCTCTCGGGATCTTGGGCACGCACGCACACGCGCCCGGCGTGAGTTTTAAGCCACCGGGTCCGGGACACGAACCGCGGTCGACTACATGGGAGTCCAGCGACATAGCCATTACGCTAACTGCTGATTCCCTAGGCTTAATTTTTTAAATATATTTTGTTTCAAATTATGTTGAGCTCATAAAATAAATAAGCATATTTCTCCCCAACCTGTCCTTTATTAAGTCTGTAAAATTGACATAAAATAAGCATTATTTCCTAACACTTTTTGTTAGGATTCAATAAATTCAATGAATTTGGATACTTTAATTTTATTAAACACTTTTCTGGGACCTGCATATGGTGTAATGATTACGTCACTGGATTCCCACGAAGTTAACCATGGTTTGAGTCCTCAACCCAGCTGCTTAAAACTCGTGCCAGGTGCATGTGTGTGTGTGCCCGAGAACCCAAGAGAAGAATGGAGGAGAAGGAGTTGTGGTGTGGCCATCTCCCCAGGGGGTGATTTCTCACTTTCTGTCTCTCTTCTTTCTGGTGAGTTCACACGACCTATAGCAAAAATCTCTCTTAAAAAAAAAAAGTAAAGAAAAGAAAAAAGAAACACTTTTCTTCCTGTCCTCCCTGTATTTGAAAATTAAAATTTTTGCTAAGGATTTTACTTTAGGTATACACAGAACAATTCAATTTTTACATGAAACTGAAGCACAGAAACTTGGAAAGGAGATCAGTTACAAAGTGTGCAAGAATATGAAAAATGAGCAGGCAGGAATCAAAAGTCAAATCTAAAGGAAAATATCCTAAATCAGAAAAACAAAATGGTATGAATGCTCCTTTTCCTCTCAACACACCCTAATGATATGAACTTTGTATTCATTTCTATAAGAAAAATTTATCGGGGTTATGATTATACATCAGACATTACTCAAGGAACATGGAGTTCATTAGGGAAAAACCAAAATATTATGCATGATAACACATGTCAAGCAAAGACTAAGAATCAGAGCAAATCCCCTTAGGGTGGAGCAAGTGTGACACATCTGAGAACAGCTGGGGGTACTGGCTCTAGGAAATGCTTTCTGCTTCTAATAAGGGGAGTGAGATAAAGGAGAACAAGTTCTGCCAGCTAACAGAAGTTTGTGTTTGGGACAACCCACGCTACTGTGAAGACTTCAGGTTTTCTTCTGAGTAAAATGAATGGAAATTTACTGTGGTGTTTTTAATCAGGGGAGGGATATCTCTTGACCTAAATACTAAATATCTTCTGCTCTGTCCAAAATAAATGAGAGGTAGTAGAATTAGGAAGATGTGCTGAAGAGGTGCTAGATGTGCTGTTGAAGAAACTCATGAGAATTGGGGTCATCAGGTGATGTGGTGATTAAGGAGCTGGATTCTCACATGACCAACTGTGGTTCAAGTCCTGGACCTGGCAGCATGAAAATCATGCTAGGTACATGTTTGTGTATATGCCCAAAATCTTGAGAGGAAAATGGAGGAGAATGGATTGCTATGTAGCCATCCCCCTGAGAGTTATTTCTCATTTTCTCTTATCATTGTTTATCTCTGTCGAACACACATATCTTATGTCAAAACATAAAATAAAAGAAAATAGAAAAAAGAAACTCTTGAGAGAGACAATGTTGATTTGTGTGTTAGCAGTGACAGTTGAGAGAAGCTTCAAACTTATACGTTGTGAACACAGAGCCAGGGTGATTTCTTGACAGACTGAGAATATTATTTGCATCAGTGTATATTGTTTAAAAAAGAAAAAAAGATATGAAAACAAGTCTTCAAGAAAAGTGACTAAGCAGGATGAAAAAGTGAAAATTCCATTGTGAGTAGTGTTAATCTTTGGAGAGGGATAATTGTAACATGTTATTCCCAAATTACACATCTCTCAGATTTAAAAGCACTAGTTATTCAGTATTTGAATATTTTTACAGGGATATTGGCAGTAACAGCTTTTTCCTATTCACACATACCCCCACACAAAAAATTTAACAGATTGCACAGAGCAGCAAGTTCAATTGGCATTGGTGTTCTTTCACTGGCTGTTTAAGATGAGAATATTTTATAAAACATCTTTCTTGGCATGCCAGGTAACTGTTGTCTCTTGGCTTCATTATTAAGAGTTGTTACTTTCTGTATTAAAAAAAAAAGAAAGCAAAAATTGTGAATCTCTGGTTCTAAAGACACTAAAGATATTATTTGCTTTAGAATTCTTGTCACTATGTCTTAGTGTGTTTTATTTGTCAATGTTTCTATTAATAAGACTCTGAATATTAACATGATAGACAATGCATAATATTCTAATTGCATTTTTTAATCAGTCTTTTCTCCTGGACTTAAAATTTCCTTTTGGGGGTTAATGGGGCAGGGTGTAGTGGTTGAAATACTGGACTCCCACATGGCTAACTGCATTTCAAGTTTCAGATCAGGTAGCTTAAAAATTATACCAACATTCACACATGCCCATAATCCTGAGAAGATATTAGAGGAGAAGGGATCATGGTGTGGACAACCTCCCAGGGACTGATTTCTCACATTCCCTCTCTCTGTCTCTCTGTGATGAGCACATGCACTTTATGATAAAAGCCAAACAAGAAATTACTTTTAAGGAGCCCAGCTGTGGTAGGACACACTGACTGTTGCTGCTACTGGGTAGGCAGAGGACACATGACAAAAAAATTATGAAATCCAACCCAACATAAAAACTAAGTATAGTGGCAGGCATCTCTACCCCATGCTACTTCAAAGGTTGAGAGGCAGCAGCAGGATCATGACATAGTAAGCCATTATTCAAAAAATAAATGGCATTTCTGAGTATATGGGCATGATATCTTTATTGATTGATTTGTATGAATATGTCTGTCACTAATTAATTCCCCAAATTTTCATAAGATATGTTAATCACTTCACTATACATTCTAATACTTGAAGTGATCTATAGGTTTCATTCTTTTTCTAGAAAATGTCTCTCCAGGAGAAGTTTACCAGTTGGTTTCCTGGTAGCTCTATTCAGGCCAATAGAAAGCTATCATTCTGAGATCCTCTATCACTAACTAACAGGAAGATGTCCTTTGCCTCAACTTGTGTTAGATCTACTATTTTCTGGGTCTCTTATGTTTCTCTATCTTCATTTATATCCTGGTTTGGTGAAGCATCCTAAGAAAGCTCTGTCAAAGTTAATATTTTTAGACCTAAATTATCTGAAAATGCCTTTATCTTCACACATTGTGGTTGTTTGGCAGCTTGTAAAATTTCTGTCAAAGACAGCATTCTTTCAGATGAGCGAAGGGATTTAAGCCCCTGTCTTCCAGTGTTGCGATAGAGAAGTCTGATTCCATTCCAATCCATGCTGTCTGGATGCCTCCACGCTGCATATGCTATGCAACATATTAGTTCAAATTTACCAAACCAACGACATCACCTACACTTAATAAAACATCGTCATTCTGTTATGCTTAGAGAACATAAAATAGTCAGGATTTTGAAAGGGCCCTGGAGTGATAGCTCTTCTCTGTTCTGTGATTTCCAAGGCCTCAGTTGGGAAGATTTTAATGACTGGGGTGTCTCCATAGCTAGAGACCATAATTTTCCAGTCAAGCCATGATAGGTGGGCCTGACACTTTTTTTTTTTTTAAAGAGAGATTTTTTTTTTTTTTTTTTTTTTTTTTTTTGTGGGGTTTTTGCTATGGGGTGCATGCACTTTCTGGAGAGACAGAGAGAGAGAGAGAGAGAGAGAAAGAAATCACTCTCAGTGGGCATGGCCATGCCGCAATCCCTTCTCCTCCATTCTCCTCTCAGGATTTTGGGTGTGCACACAAACGTGCCCAGTGGGAGATTTAAGCCAGCGAATCCTGGACTTGAGTTGTGGTTGACTGCGTTGGAGTCCAGCAACGTAACCATTACACCATCTGCTGGTCCCATGCCTGACTCTTAGCAGAGACTGTTCACAGGAGCCTTTGCACATGGTGTCTCCACAGGGTCTGAGTTTCTGAATGGTGAGGCAGCATTAGGATAGTTACACGGTAGCTTTAGGATCCAGAAAGAGTTCCTACAAGCAAGGCAGAAGGCACATCATCTTTACACCTTATTTTTATAATTTAGTCGGGGTCAGTCCAGTGTTCTACTGGCTACAAGTCACTAAGAGTAGCCCAGAATCAGATTCAAAGGAGGGCCCTTGTTTGATGGAAGTTGCTTCACACACACACACACACACACACACACACACACACAAATTCTGACATAGGTCTGAATTATCACCTCTCTTCTGTGACCAAATTATTTTTCCTACTCTCTATACTTGCACAGGAAATCTCCCTGCTCTTAGGACTCAACAAAGGCTCTCCAGCATAACTACATCAGTAACAGCTCCAAGTCTACACCTCATCATTATCTGGATGAAATGCAGATGCACATGAAGGTCTGGGGCCTGTCATCCTGCCCGGAAGACCCATGTAGTAAAGAGACATGCTATCTACCTGCACACACCAAATACCGAGTGAAGGCACAGTTCTGTCATATCTGGCATGGGCACTTCCTCTCAAACTAGAGGATAATGGAAACAAATGGCCAACATGGAGTCAACCGCTCTGCAACCTGCCTGGGCGGGGAGCCAGCGTGTCTTGGACTGGGCTTGATCCTGCTCCATAGGAGCTCATCCCTGTTCTGCTGGTCTCCCTCTGTAGACATCTTCCCTTTTACAAAGGAAGAATCCATACTTAGATATAAGCAGCCCTCTTAATCTACTGCCAATGAATCAGGGGCCCAATGTCCCACAGGATTTTTGCTTTTGTTGGTTGTTATTATTATCATTATTATTTTACAATAATTATGCCTTTCAATATAAGGTGATTCAATACCTATAGAAATCTGCAGACATTCCATGTATCAATTTATAACCCACTCCATTATATAGAAGCCCAAATTTCTTGCCATCTCTTGTCTACCTCAGGCTCACTGAAGAACTCTTATGGAACAAGACCCTTGATTTTCTTTTCTTTTCTTTAAGAATTATTTATTTTATTTATTATTATTATTTTAATTCACCGGAGAGAGACAGAGAAGGAAATTTAGAAAGCAAGCTGCAAGGTTGGGTTTTTAAACCACAGTTGGCCATGCAGAAGTCCAGCACTTAACCACCACACTATCTACTAGCCCAGACCTTTGATTTCCTTAACACTCCTCATTTCTTAACAAGGAGTTTGGAAGGCATGCAGCAGACCCTTCTCTCAATCTGTAATGGACTATAGGCATGCCCTTAAGTCTTCCTAAGGACTCAACAAGGGTCTCATTATCTGTATCAGTGACCCAGGGTTCAAAAGGCAAATGTCTTTCATTCCATTTTGGTCACACCTGATACTCACCGTCCTTTGAGTTGACCATCATCAGAGAGAAAACCAGCTACTAATTTATCTGCTGCTCACCTGGGCAAGGATCAGGAGAGAATCTGGAGCTCCAATCTCTTCCCCTGTGGATTTCTTAGTTTCTTCTCACCCTCACTTTATAAGACTCCTGATGCCTCCAACTCCTGAATCTTTCAGCTACTCCTGCAATACGAATGGTGTGAGTGTGAGAAACTGGTTTCAAAGTGTTTTCTGATTTCCAAATTGGACACTTCCTCTCTTTTCCAGTTCCATTCATCCCTGTAGGTATTTGCATGTTTTATCGCTTTAGCTTCATTTTATTAAGGTTTCAGAAGATACAGAAATGCATTTTTTAAAAAAAAACTTCTACTCTCTCCTTCTCTTACAAATTTCTTCTCTTCTGAGACACCATTTTTTGTTGCATTTATGAAGACCTTTCAATAGAGTATTTTAATTAATTAATTAATTGTTTGATTGCCAGTGGGTGCATGTACTAACCAGTGACAGAGAAAAAAAAGCACCTCAATAAAACATTTTCCTATCAGACTTAAAAAATTTGAGAAAAAATTGAGTTAGAATATAAATTTATAATAGGACAAAAAAAACCTTGAAATCCATCTATAGATTTTTCCTAATACATACTTTCTATGGACTTTTTCAGAGCACCCATTTATGAAATTAATATATAATTGTTGTATGATAGTACATACTCCTTTATATCTTTTGTACTTTAGTGTGACAAAAGAAAACTTTCTCTATCCCAATTTTTTTTAGTAATTGTTTATTCTTCATCTAAATCATATGGTATCATTTTAGTGGAATCATCTATTGGTGTCTTTTTAGATGACTGTTTCTCAGACATGTGCCTTTCTTATCTTTTCAACATCAAAGTGACTCTCAGAACACCATGTTCTCCTCATTCTCAGTTTGTTAGTCCACAAATATTTTAGTAATAGTCTATAAATAGAAGAAGTGAAAGGAAGATCATTCACACAGTTTCCATTCATCATCACCATCTGTTTTATGGGGCCGTGCTTAACTCTTGCATTATATTTAATTCACATATGAATTGCAGCACATCAAACCCTCAGATATTCCTAACTGTAAAATTCAGAGGAGAAACACAAGAAATTAGTTTTCTATAATCTCAGGAAGGAATTTATGAAGTACACAGCAGTAACATATGTGAAACAGATTATGTTGTCAAAGGCACTAAGAAAATATGCATAATTATTTTTATAATTTCTTCCCTAACCTGACTTTTGTGAAATAGCTGTTTCTATATTACAGTGATTCTGCATCCATTATAGTGAAAAGTCTCTAACAGGAATGAACTCTTACAAACTCAGGGGCTTTTTGTCAGACACATTCACTACTATCATATCACTGCGTCAAATACCAACTTTCTTGATTAAGTTCCTCATCATTTAAATATTTGTTTGATTTTTATAATAGTTTAGTGAGAGAATCTTTTTATTTTATACTTGAAGAAACTGAAACAAACATGTGTATTTAATATTTCCAGCATACATAGCTCATATGTGACAAAATACAGAATTGAGCCCATTTGGGGTGATTGGGATGCCTTTGCTCATTTCCATATATTTCTGTTGACATCATAACATCACATATAAAAAATATTCATACTTTTTTATTAAAAAGAAACATTATTGGGCCAGCTGTTGGCATGGCAGTTAAGGAGATTTGATCTTACATGACTGACAGCACAGTTCAAGACTCAGACCTGGCAGGTAAAGAAACAGACCAGGCTCATGTGTATGTATGTCCAAAATTCCTATAAGAAGAACAGAGAATAAGGAGTTGTGGTTTGTCCCTCTCAACAAAGGTGCTGTTATTGCATTTTCTCTCTCTCTCTGATGCAACTGATGCCCAATCTAAAAAAATGATAATAAATATTGTTTTACATGTATTATTTCACTTCAAGAGAGGGATATCATTAGTATTTCTTATTATTTTGCCCCCATGGCATTAAAACCTCCTTGGAACCATTGTCCATCTTAGAAAAGTTGTTCACAAATTATTCAGTTGATAGCAATTCTAAACCTGATATAGATCACTTCTCAAAATACAGCTAATCTCTAATTGAGATTAGTTTATTAGGACTGATGACAATTGATAACAATAGATTATTTCTTTTCCAAAATGAAAACTAAAATCGGATTCAAAAAAATATCCACTGATTTGGTATTTTCCAACCTAAAAGTTTCTGACCACTCTGTAACTACTTGCTAATACAATTATAATTTCCTAAATTAATTATGATTTCATGATAAGAAAAGTATTAAAAACATTTACTCTAAGAATGGAATAAACAAAATGGGTGGTTGGTTAAATTTCTCATAAAGAGAATATTCTATGTTAACAGATACAATGTATGACATTCCTTTCTCATTAAACAGCTTCTAATTTACAAAATTTACCAATACATGTTTAAAAACAAAGTAATAATTATGATGAATGTGATAGGTTATGCTTAGTGGTGCCTGGGAGGTTCTGGAAAGTTGTTGACATATACTTGGCACTGTAAGTAATTATTCTGAGTCTGCGTAGACAAAAAGAGTTTTAAAGATCCATGTTCAAATCTTTATTCTTCCGCTTAAATGAATGCACTATTTTGAACGAATTACTACTCTCCTATAAGTCTATTTTCTCATTTATAAATTAGAATTCCACACAAGGTTTTGTGGAAATTAAATACCTTAATGATTGTAATACACTTGGCGCAATGTCTGGCCACATACTTAAAATTCGGCATGTGCTGAAAATGAAGTATTTATGAATATATCATGTGCACTTATTCCTGTGTTTATTAGTACTTTCCTTTTCCATCTGAATAGGCTAGGAAATGCAACCCTTGGGACTATGTTTTTTGTTTTATTTCCTCAAAACAAAAAATTTTAATTAAAAATTAGTATGTAGTGCTGGATAAGCAAAGTAACAGGTAATTGGCTGATTTGAATTCTTAGACAAGTATGTTGATATTGTGTAGCAACAGCCTCAAACAATTCTATTGGGTGCACTAAAGTATCATAGGCAACATAGTGGGTGTTCTGGTTAATCCTTCACCTTCTAAATGTTTATCATACAAAGAAATCTTTAAAATTCATAGATTAGAAATGCACACATCTAACTATTAACCAGAATATACCTAGTATGTCTAATTCTCAGCCTCTCTCATGAGTGTGGATGAGTTAAGGACCACCAACTATGCCAATGTCCAATAAGAAGAACAAAATTCAAATAAAGAAAGCAAATAACAGAACTTAAAGAGAGTTAATGTAGACTGCAGAATGTCGTTTCAAAACTGTACAAGATTCTCAGAACAAGAACGCCATGATAAAGAACACTTGGAAAGCAAACAAAAGCTCTTGGAAGTTAAAAAGACATTAGCAGGAATTTAAAGAGGCAAATAGAGGATTCTGAAGGCAAAATTGAGGGTATCTTCCTAAAATAGAGTAATGTTACAGTATAACAAGATGTTAAAGCTATGTTAAAAAAATGAAAAAGATCTGTTTACCTTGTCTGGAAAAAAATCTAATCAATAATAATTGAAGAAAGGGAGAACATATAAAGGAAAGGAAATATGGCCAACAATAAAATCAGAGAAAAATATTTAATAAAATGGACTGTATGGATTTTAAGATTTAATTTATTCAGAGAAGTACATTTAAAACACCTCACACTAAGGACATTATTAAATATAAGCACTAGCATTAAAATTAGCACAGAGGAAAAACAAACAAGCCAAAACAAAATTTAATGTGCAAAATGTTCAGAATAAGAGTTGCATCCAGGGCCAGTTTGTTCTGTGGTGGTTATGGTAGCTGGATCCCACATGGCTGATGCTTGATTTGAATTCCAACTCTGCAGCTTGAAAAACATGCTAGGTATGTGAGGATGCATGTCCAAAATCCTAAAAAGAGAGTGAGAGAGGTTATTTCATGTGGCCATCCTCTTGGGAAATGCTTTCTTACTCCCCCCTCCCCTCTTTGTCTCTCCAATGAACTTATATGTTCATATGCCTTAAATAAAAAAAAAAAGAAAGAAAGAAAGAAAGAAAAGAAAGGTAACCAATGTCTTAATAATGTTGCAATGGATCTAGAAAGAAAATGGAGAAAGTTCGTAAATTTTTTAGGGGAAGCTCGTCTCAATCTAAAATTTTAGAGCCGAAAACAAGCAACAAATTATGCCCTGCCACTTCACAGAAGAGAAAATAAGATTCTTACCTGCAAATAATTAGCCATGGGTCAGTACTAGTAGTAAAGTGGACCTTCTACTGAGGATTAAAAAAAGTCTCAAAATACCTGTTATTTCTAGGCTGCTGAAAAACATAAATACATTTTATGAAAATAAAAATCTTTGTGTGTGTTTATATATATATATATATATATGAGAGAGAGGGAGAGAAATTTTTTGCCATAGGGCATGACATGTATACTCACCAGAGGAGAGAGACAGAGAGAGAGAGAGAGAGACAGTGAGAGGGAAAGTGATAAAAGAAATCACCCCCCAAATGGGATGATCATGCTACAATTCCTTCTTTTTTATTTTCCTCCTGGGATTTTGAGCATACAAGCACACATGCCCAGTGTAATTTTCAAGCCTCCAGGTCTGGGATTTCAATCACCGTTGGTTATGGGGCATTCCAGTGCCTTAACCACCACACCATCTGCTGACTCCTAAGAGAATGTATATGATCCAGGACTTGAATCCTGGTCTGCCATCTGGGAGCATCTTAACCACTACGCCACCTAGTGGCTCAATGAGAATAGATTTTTAAACTGATGCAAACCTTTCTATACTTTAGGTTATTTTTTTGCTATAGGGTGCATGTGCTCACCAGAGACAGACAGAGAGAGAGAGAGAAAGAGAGAGAGGGAGGAAGGATGACCACATTACAACACTACAGTCCCTTCCCCTCCATTCCCCTCTCAGGATTTTGGCCATGCATGCACATGCACCGAACATAATTTTCAAAGCACAAGGTCCGGGATTTGAACTGCACAGTTGGCCAGCTGCCTTAGCCTCCACTCCATCTGTTAGCCCCAAACATTTAATTTGTTTATATTAAAATGCTATTTTTAACCTTGCATGTATGATTTGATTGGCTAGTCATCTAAAAGGAGACCAGGAAACCAGCCACTATGCTGAGTCGTTAATGCGGCATAAAGAGATCTAATCAAAGATAAGTATGAAGTTTCTATTTCCATTCATTTACTCATTTATTTAATAGGGACTTGTTAAATGTTTGAACACTCCTTATGTGAACTCTCCACCAACATCACTAACCTCTTTTCCAGGCTCCTCAAAGCCCTCTGAAATAATGACAGCAGTTACCCTGTTTGTATTTAGATATTTCTTCACCAGGAAAAAGCACAGAGCTGTGAAATTGGGCATTTACTGAGTACAAAATATGAAGCATTGCACCCCAAACTATCTCTGTATATATTTATCTCATGGCAAGTGGCCTATGAACTTCTAAAAGTAAGCTTCCTTTTGTAGATGAGTGAAAGCTACAGCACCTGCATGAACCATATTGTCCCAGTCCCTCTTCTGCATGGCCCTCTTCTTGTGTATCTGCATTTAATATCCTTATGAAGAATTTTCCCTCATCTTGATGCCTAATTATGTTGCAGCTTATTCATCTTAACATTTTACTGTTGCAGGCATTATTCTAAGCATTTTGTATGCATTAACTCATTTCTCTTCATAGTCATATACTAAGATGAATATTATATTCTCATAAAAACAGATGAAGCAGCAAGCCAAGGACTGGCTAATAATTGAGGGAGGTAAGATTCCAACCCATATACTATCACTCCAGGTACTATGTTTCTTGACCTTCTGCCTTAGAAATGAAGATTGTTGGGACTAGCCAATGCCATAATGGTTACATCGTTGGACTCCCACATAGTAGACCACAGTTAGAGTCTCCAACTTGGTGGCTTAAACTCATATGCTGGGCACATGTGCATGTATACCCAATGTCCCAGAGGAGAATGGAGGAGAAGGGATTGCAGCATGGCTATACCCCCACCCGGGAGGGAGTGATTTCTTGCCTTCTGTCTCTCTGTCTTTCTGGCGAGCACACGTGCCCTATAGCAAAAAATATCTCTTTTTATAAAACAGTGAAGATTATTGAGAGTAAGGTTGTGCATAGCCTCTAAATATAGAATGACTGTATTAGTTATTTATTTCTGTTTAACAAACAGCCACAAAAGCACAGTGTAGAACAGCAAGCATTTAGTGTATCAGTTCTGTGGGTCAGACTTGCCTAAGCTGCATCCTCTACTCCAAGGTTTCTCAAAGTTGCAATCAGGCATTGGCCAGTGCTGGAGTCTCATATGAAGACTTGACAGGGTATGGATCTAAGGACTAGCACACTGGCTGTCGAAAGCTTCAGTGCTTAACCGACTGTTAGCTGAGGGTCTCAATTCCTACATGATTGTGACCATGAATGAATGTATAAGTTGAGGAGGCAGAGGAGAGCATTTGCCAGAAACACACAAAGTAAGGTATATCTTACAAGGTCTACCACCTTTGCCATATTTGATGTTAGAAGTGAGTCTTAGGACACACTCAAGGGAGGCTATACATGAGTCTCAGGGTGTGACATCACTAGAGCCCATCTTAAAGTCCATCTGCTACCATGACCAAGCTTCTCATCTTGTGGATGACATGCTTCTGACTAGTAAGTGAAGCTTATGAACATATAATTAATCCCAAATATTAGACCAATAGCCCATGTCTTCTATTCCTTATACTATTAAGTTTTTGGAAATTTTATTTATTCATTTTTTCTAAGAGAGAGAGAAAAAGAGAAAGGCATCCCAAGAGGATCTTAACCTCACATTTCGCTTCCAATCTTGGCCAGTCTGGATCAGGCATGCACATATGCATCTGATGTGCACAGGAAGAGCTCAAGATGTGAACCAGGGACCTTTCCATGTGGGCTCTGCATTGCAAAGTGGTATGTTAGTATGGCACCATGGCAACTGGCCTCTGAATTTTGGGGTTTTTGTTTGTTTGTTTTGGGTTTTACTGACAAGTAGTTTTTCAGCTAAGCACACTCTTGTTGGAGAACTTTTATGTAAAAGTAATAAAACTAAGGTGATTGTTTAATAGAGTAGGTTTGGAGAGGATGTTTTTAGAGCACCAAGGATTTCTCACATTTCCTCATGTAGGCAAGACAAATGTTTGACTTTGCCACCACATAATGGGTTTGTTTTTGTTAGTTTTGTTTGCCCCCATTGCAGCAGTTTTTCTCGCTGCTGCATCCTCAGAAGTGTCAAGTGTGTCTTGACTCACTGGCCATGCAAACTCATTTCAACTAAGCTTAGATACACTTCATTATGTCTACACACTAAATATACCACCTGCACAGGAGCTCATACAAATTCACTTCCTGTAGTAGCACTGACTCCATTCTCTACCTTCAAAACAAATAAAACCATGATTTCAGGAAATAGATCGCTCTCTGAATCTTAGCCTCTTATATTACTTGGGCTCAGCATGACTGTCTCAAATACATGCATGGAAACATTTGTTCAAAGAATTAGATGGGCTTATTTCAACATTAAAAAGTTTGATAGTACAAGCAATTTATTACAGATGTGTCAGTTTAACTGTGCTTCAAAATATTTGACCTGAGGGAGGAATGTCTGAATTCACCATGAAGATGAAAACAGCTAGCCAGCTAGCAGGAGTCTCTTAGAGATAGGATATGTCAGTCACTCTCCAGAACAGAAGAGGCAGGCTCGTTTTTATTAATGACCTTTTTATTTGAAATGGAAAAAAAATCACAATTATATAGACTTTTTGTACTTAAAATAGGACTGTGGAAGGGAAGTATTTATGGATTAATGTGTCCTTATGGTTTAAAAGAGCAAATACCAAATCCAGTTAAAAGGGGGATGAGATTAATTGTCCTCTGCTCATGATAAACAAATCTGCTTCTTTTAATCTCTTCCACTGGGGCTCAGATTAAATGAATATGACCCAACAGAGTTGGCTCAATTTATTTCCAGTAGTAAAAATGTTTCCACCTGGTATATATTTGCTAGAAAAACTCTGCTGCTATCTTTTAACCCACTCTTTCTACACACACATACATACATAATCACATGGTATATGGCATAAAGTTAAAATAAAAGCCCACTCAGCTGAGGAGAAGAGAGGAAGAACATTTCAAAATGCATTCTATATACTGCAGGTGTTTCTTCTCACTCCTGGAAAGGACTGGATGCTGAATTGTTTCCTAGAAAGCAAATTCCTCTTTTGACTAACTTCTCTTTTATTCCATATTTATATTTACAGGAAGAGATGGAGCACTTGGGAATGCTGAAGCATTACTGAGAAGCTGAACCGATACCTTCACCGTATCATGGTTTAATACACTGATCATCTGATTATTGTATCCAGTTTCCATATATAAGAAGTGAAGCTTATCAAGCCTCCCTTAGTTTTAGCATAATGCATGCTCAGAGAAATATTCAGAATAATGACATAGGAACTATATCAACTCATACAAACACTCTATTTATTCTACAATTCAACTTACTTAAAAGACTATGAAGTGGCATAGGGTCTTAACAGACCACGAATAAAAGTGTTAACATATATAACTCATTAAAATATAGAATGAGTGATGGTAATTAGGTTGGTATGTACATTAGTGAATTCCAACTGCTTTTGACCTTCAAAATGTAGACTATTATAGTAGGTAATATCTTTTGACAAAGGTTTTGAGAAAGCCACCAAAAAATTCATATTTTGAGACCAGCAGATGGCATAATGACTAAGTCGCTATACTCCCCCACAATCGACCATGGTTCAAGTTCCAGACCCTGCGACTTAAAACTCCCAGGGGAGGCCAGTATTCAACATCATAGACTATTGCATGATTGTTGCCCCA
Organism: Tupaia belangeri chinensis; assembly: GCF_000334495.1. Taxonomy (NCBI): domain Eukaryota; kingdom Metazoa; phylum Chordata; class Mammalia; order Scandentia; family Tupaiidae; genus Tupaia; species Tupaia belangeri. The sequence goes on from NW_006159510.1 coordinate 3,099,359, forward strand.
CTAGAGTGGATCAAAGCCTAATTTATCATACTGAACACAATTTTATATTTTTTCCCATTCCAGTGATCTTAAAAAGTGTGATCTTAATTCAGAAATGGCAAAATCAATGTTTTCTTTTTTTCTGGTGTTTTTTTTTTTTTTTCTAATTTTGATCCCAAGTCACTCTTCCTCAAGTTTACTACTTTCCTCTTTGATTTTTTTTCTTTATTTTATGCAGCAGAGTTTTTTAATTTCAAAATTAGGAACATGTTTTTAAAAACAGTTCCATGATAGGGGCCGACAGGTGGCATGGTGGATCGGGGCGCTGCCGACAGGTGGCATGGTGGATAGGGGCGCTGGACTCCCACATGGCCAACCACGGTTCAAGTCTCGGACCTGGTGGCTTGCTTTCTCACTTCCTTTCTCTCTCTGTCTCTCTCTGATCAAACTGGAAAATAATAATGATAATAATAATAAATAAAGTTAAATAAAATAATTCTTTAAGGGACCAGCAAGTGGCATGGTGGTTAAGGCGCTGGACACTCCCACATGGCCGACCAGGGTTTGAGTCCTGAATCTGGTGGCTTGCTTTCTCACTTCCTCTCTCTCTCATTCTCACCCTCTGTCTCTCTCTGATCAAACTATAAAATAAATGAATAAATAAAATAAAACAAACAATTATAAAAAAAAAAAAAACAGTTCCATGATACTTTTTTTTTTCCCTAAAAGAATTCTCATTAAACTGAGGCAATGTTTTTATTTATTTATTTATTTTAACCCACTCCTAACTAATTTAATCTTAGGGTAGAAAAAAATGCGTGATTAGCCTTAGTAGGAATTTGTTTAGGATGAAAAATATGACATTGAGAACTAATAAATTAGACGGTGAAGTTTGAGACTCAATTCCCTTTTTAGATCTCATCTTTCCTGAGAACTTCAAAATTCACTTTTGAATCTCAATATAAAAATTAAATGTATCCATTTCTATGTTATTTTTCTGCTATAGATTCCCTGACCCAAATCTGTGGAATCAAACAGGGTCAAGGTGAGATAGTCACACAAGTTACAACAACTGACTCAAGTATATTGGTTAATGTCTTAGTAGTATCCCTTCACAAATATTATTTACATCAGCCACCTAAAGTAATGTTGAAGATTATTTTGTGACCTCAGACATGCTTGTTTTATGTCACTAATTATAGAAGCAATTATAAAACTGAATGATCCAATGCAACAAAATGGTTGAAGAAAGTACATCAACACTGGCAGTATTTAGATGTGGATTTTGTTAAGCTGATTATTCTGAATTTCCTCTTGGAAGTTTTCCGTATTTTCCAAGTTATATATGTTCATTTTATAATACTGAGTCATTAAATATACCAGAAATTATTTCTACCTTATCATCTTTTCCTACAAATACCTAACATGACCTACTACCTTATTGCAATGCCTGGATTACTTTTTGAGGCACTTAGAAATATTTCTTAGTTGACATATAGAATTTCCAGCAAAAAGTCAGAGTAAAATAGAAATTATATTCATGACCACAACCCCTTTTATATTAAAAATAAGTAGTACTGTTTGTGAAGGATCTAAGAAAGCCAAATCTACAGAAATACAAAACGATAAAGGTCTTACGATGATATCAAAGTGAGCTCACCTTTATCTGACTTATTTTAGACATATTTTTACGTTTCTCAAGTAACCATCTCTGCGTATCATCTGCTCTATATTTGGTTTAACCATGTAATTATAAAACATATTTCAATACAGAAAGTGTTCACTCTGATTTGTCATGCTTTTTAATGTGGCACATTTTAAATTATATCTTTCCATTGTCACTTTTTTCCTTGGCTTTACCTAGAACTAGGCTGATGATTAGTTGAATAAAGCAACCTATCTTTCAATTGTGTATCTTATTGGAAAGAGACTTGTTAATACTTGCATACATAACTTCATCTCTAAGATAAATGAAGGAATCAGCCCAGGCCAATAGCCCAGGGAGACAGTTCACCTCTTGGTCCATATGTTTGTCGGGCTGGGTGACATTATTCTCTTATTACAGAGCACTGAACAGGGAGCATGAGAAATCATGCTTTGTGAAAAAGGAACAGTTGAATGACCCTACCAATAACTTGAAAACCTTTATTTTAAAGATTCAAGTTCCAGAACCAGCAGCTTACTGCCAGGTGCATGTGCATACATACCCAAAATCCTGAGGGAAGAATGGAGAAGAGATTGCGGTGTGGCTATCCCCCCTGGGGAGTAATTTCTTGCTTTCTGTCCCCCTGACTCTTTGGTGAGTGCACGTACCCTATAGCAAAATAAAATAAATAAATATGGAAAATATATAAAAGCAGATTCATCTATCACACAAAGAACCATGAGTGATAAAGATAATAAACAACTGACATTTTAAGCCATCAAGTTTTAGGGTGGTTTGTTACATGGTACTAGATAACTGGAAAATTATTTGGCACTTTCAATGATTTCAATGGGGTACAGTGAAAACAAAAATTTAAAACTTGTATGCTATGATTTGAATGGGACCCCCAAAAGTCAAGTGGAATTTTAATCACTTTTCCCTCATGAATGGTTCAATGGAATCATGAGGACTCAAGAATGACTGAAGGCCACTAATATTGGAATGGATTAATTATGGCAAGAGGGACTACTACAAAAGCAAGCTCTCTGGTTTTCATGCTCTCTCACCATGCAATGCCAACCCCCGTGTTATGGCACAACAGAACTGCCCTGACCAAATGCCATAGTTACACTCTTGGACTTTACAACCTCCAAATAATGATCAAATTTCTTTTTTTTTTCTTTTTTTCTTTTCAAAATAAATTTCTTTTCTTTATATGTTACCCAGTCTGGATCAAGCAGGTGGCATGGTAGTTAGGGAGCTGGATACTACATGGCTAACTCTGAGGTATGAATCCTGGATCTGATAGCTTGAAAAACACCCTTGGGAGTATGTCCATGCATGGCCAAAATCCCAAGATGAAAATGGAGGAGAAGAGATTGTGATGGGGCCATTCTCCTTTTGGAGGCGACTTTCCTTCTCTTTATTTCTGTATCTTCAGTAAGTGCATGCACCTTATGTCAACTATCTAAAAACAAAAACTAGTTACCCAGCCTATGATATGATTTGATAGCCACAGAAAACTAGCTAAAGTAGTGTGTGTTAAGACCAGCAGGTAGTCAGGGGTGGGAAGGCCCTTCCAGAGCTTGTCAGCCGAGGCTTAAAGCACAGTGTGCAAATTATACTTGGCTGAAGAGAAAAGGATACAGATTCTACTATGACAGAGCAATTAGCAAGAATGTAGCCTGCATTAATACACAAGGTATCTAATAAACTTCTGAATCTGACCAAGGATATATTCATGGAGAATGTAGAGTGTCAACCAGAGTCTTCTAGACTCAACTTTGCAAGCTAAGTGACATATATGATTGAATGTATAAAAGAAATTGAAATAAAAAATATTTTAAAATATAAGAAGTGGAAGATTTGTTCAACTGCAGAAAATAAGCAGAATAGCCTCATTTATAGATGAGTCTCAGACAGATAACTGGCATTTATTGGTCATCCTAAATCTTCAGTACTTGGCCAGGCATTTTTTCCTACATTAATCTCATTTTATAGACTCGAAGTATATATAACATTTCCCTCATCTACTAGATAAAGAAGCTGAGGTTTATAGAAATTAAGAAATGTGCGTAGGACTGACTCTATAGGGCAGCAGCTAAGCCCTGTGCTTGGAAAGCCTGATTCCACATGGTCAGCTGTGGTTCAAATTCTGGCCCCTGTGGCTTGAAAATCACACTGGTGCATAAATATGCATGTCCTATATCCTAACAGAATAGAGAAATGGAGAAAAAAGAACTGAGACATGACAATACCCTACAGAGGGAGTGCTTTATCTCTCTCAACAAACATGCCCTCTAGCAATTAAAAAAAAATGAAATTCAATAAATGTGTCCAAGGTGATGTATGTCACAAGCAAGTGGAGGTAATCTTGGTCAAATGTATATTGTGTGATCACACAAAGGCTGACGTTCCTGTGAGAGTTACAATTATGATTCCAGTATTCTCTCTCTCTCTCTTTGTACTCTTGCATCATGAAGATCGTTTTAACAGTAAAGGTAAAAAATGTGGATCAGTAGACCAGTTTATGCAACTTTCCATAGGCATCGTCCATATCTAATAAACGGTTACCACTTCCAGTGGAAGGGCTCATAGGAATTTCAACAAGATTTCAGGAAATTGGCAGAAGCATAAAAGTGATGGGACATCATTAGAGTTATTTCATCAATCAGCCAGCAATAAATGAGACATGGTTTAAGTGCGACAAGGAAAGTATACTCTTTCTGCAATAGCAGAATCTCTGTGCTATACTAGAAGCTGCGTGCAGAGTGAATGCTAAATGGGAAAATCATTCTGGAACAAGATTTTATTCTATCAACTGCAGTCAAAGAAATTGTCATTTAGATATTGAATTATGGTTTTATAATAATAAGTCTTTCTAAAATAAGACTTACTTGCAGAAGTTAATGTGTGGAGAGCAATAGGCACATGAGGATGAACATGTCTTCAAAATGGTAGAGTGTTGTCAAAAATTACTACATCATCCCCACTTGGAATCACTGCCACATGAACAGGGGCATGAGCAAATTGAAAAATGGTACTTTTTCTTCCTTAAAAGACATTTATAAATTTTGCTGTATTAAAAAAAAAAAACATTTATTTAGGGGGCCAGTAGATGGCATAATGGTTACGTTGCTGAACTCCCACATAGTCGACCATGGTTTGAGTCCCAGACTTGGTGTTTTAAACTCACACCAGGCATGTATGCGTGCTTGCCCAAGATCCCAAGAGGAGTATGGAGGAGAAAGGATTGTGGTGTGGCCATCCCTGGGGGGTGATTTCTTGCTTTCTGTCTCTCTCTCGCTGTCTTTCTGGCAAGCACCCACACCCTATAGCAGAAAAATCTCTCTCTAAAAAGAAATTATTTAGTTTGAAAATCAGAGGTTATGTCTTCAGGTAACAAGATTTTACATATATTCATATATATTGTATATACACATAAATAGGAAACACACACACAAACACACACATTAGATATATTATATGTAGTATATATAAATATATATAGTCTTCAAAAAGTTTCTGGAATATGTATTTTATAAAGAAAAACTATATATATATATATATATTATAATATATATATAAAGTAAACTAAAAATGAGTAAGCAAAACTAGTGACCTTAGTAAACAGAGCTCCTAACTCAAGAGTAATAGTTAGACTGGAAGTTACTGTTCTTCACCTTAGTAGCCTCCAGGTTTGGTTCATCTCTGGATTTTCCAGCAAGGCTGAAGCACACTGCATATCTCCATTCAATCATTAATGTCAGAATAGAAGATTTTCATCCGAAACTTTTATTATGACTATGAGTTTTAAGCTATAAGAACTTCCTTTGTTTCTTGTTCACAAAGCAAATTTGATTTAAAAGAGGAAAAGCTTTAGGTTCAGGAGACTTTGGTTTAAATTTATTGACTGTAATCTATCATGGTGCAGTGACTTGGGCAGGTTGTTGCCTCAGCATGGGTGGCTCTCTCCTGTAAAGGAAGCATTGAAATAGATGTCTCATGAGGTTATTTGCAGTTCAATATGTGTGTCTCTTGGAAGCATTCAGTTTTAGAAGCTACCTTTTGATTGCCAGTTTGTTTCTTCAGAGGGCCTTGTTTTAGATAGAAATTTAGATATGAGAGGTAAATCTAAAGAAGTGATGGTTGACTCATGATGATCGCAAAGAGGAAATTGCTATTCTAAGAGACTAGTCTGTGTCTTGAGCCAGGCCCTCCAGAGCAGAACTCAAATGCACATGACTGATTAAAGAGGTACTCCCACGATTAAGAAAGTGTTCAAGTGATTAATTAAAAAGCCTCCCAGGGGATGAGCAGATGGTGTAATAGTTACATCACTGGACTTCCACATGGTCGACCATGGTTAAAGTCCCAGGTCCAGCAGCTTGACACTCATGCCAGGTGCATATGCATGCATACCCATATCCTTGAATGAGAATGGAGAAGGAATTGCAGCATGGCCAACCTCCCTGGGGAGTGATTTCTCTCTTTCTGTCTCTCTGTCTCTCTCTCAGTCTCTTTGGCAAATGCACATGCCCTATTGCAAAAAATCTCTCTCAAAAAATAAATAAACAAATAAAAATTATCTCGCCTTCCAGAAGAAACCAAGAAGTGGCTGGAGGAATGGGTCATAATAAAGGAGGAACCCACTGAAGGTTAGAATCAGAGATAAGCTCCTCACAGGAGAAAGCTGTTGGTTGATCTTGTTGAACATTCTAGCTGTAATTATACCTCAGAGTTTATTTCAACTGAAGGTAAGAGATCAGATATTTAATACCTCTGCACCAGTCCTGGCTAAGGCAGCCCTTTTGTTCTGCAGCCAATGCAGATCCAAGGGCAGCAGGTGTCTCCAAGAGAAGCCAGAGGTCAGCAAGGTCCTGGAGTAACTGGACCAAGCACCATCAGTGCTTGCTGCTTCTCTTTGCAGAGGCAAGGTAGCAGTGGAAGTGGAGCTGGAGAGAAAAACCAGCTCCACAGTTGCTCAGATGCAGTGCTCAGCCAGCACAGCTTTTTCATCATACTCAGATATCATGGTTCTACTAAGAAAAATAAACAATTAAGAAAGCTGCATCCAAAAATTTAATAGTATAAGGCACTTGAGGGCCTAAGGCCAGTATTTCCCACAACTCCAAAGGCAGCAACAACATTGGATGTTTTTCTGTGTTTTGTTTCTTTCCTTCTCCCCACCTTTTTTTTTTAACATTGGTATTACATTAAACCTGCTATTCATGTCTACATTAATTTCATTTAATCTGAATTCTAAAGAGATAAATGTTAAAAGATCACAAACAAAAGGCAGAAATCTTAACCAAGATTTGCATCCATTCTATAATCCCTTTAAATTACAGAACCATTTTGGAACAGAAAATAACATAAAGAAAATCTGATATTTATTCCTTAGAAAACTAGACTTTTCATATAAAACCCCAAAGAAGGATGAATGTGTCATCAATTAATCCATTATTTTTTATTGTAAAAATTAAGATACATCAACACTAGTGACACCTGCCATTTTACTTACTCACCACCTCAAACTAGAGTTCAGTAGGATTCATAATGCAATGAGAATTACTCACTTGTGTGTCCCTTACAAATCTGACCCACCGTACTTACATCATATAAAATAGCAAGACACTGAGCCAGCACTGTATGGTTTCTCCCAAGTGTGATTGAGAAGCGATTGCATGCCAAATGGGACAGTGTCTGACTGTGCCAGCTAATACAGGAAGAGGTGTTAAATTATTATTATCAGTTACAATCGCTGGCTCTCAGGAAGTAGAAAAGACTTTGGGGATTATTCATGATATCATTTTAATAACTCTCCTATAGCACTGCTGATGTACAGTCATTAAAATTTTTATAGGGAGTGATTAAAGTGGAAGTGGATTTTTTTTTAATAGATAGGGGACTTATAAAATGCCGTCGTTTCTTAAAAGATATTTTGAAAACCTTTTCGAAATAATAATTTGACCCACAGGACATAGAAAAAATGGTCAGGTCTCCATTTTCAAAGCCAATGAATAGGATGATAAAGTAAGAAAGAGCAAGTGAGAAGTTGAGATAGACTTGCTTTTTCTATGGCTCTGGGATTCTTGAGGCAAACCAATGTAACCTGAGCAAATAGAATTATCAAAAGAAAGGAACAAACGTAGGAAAGCTGTGGACACCAAGTCTAATAAATATGCAAATAAACAGAATTGAATTGAGAAATGTCCAACTTCAAAGTAACAGGTTCTTCACAATTTGGGATAGGAATTTAGTTGAGCTTTAGATGCAACAGTAACAGGCCTAGTACAGAGATAGTAATTTGTTGGAATTGACTTCACTTTTAAAAAACAATTAAATGTGAATAAAAAAAATCATAAAATAAAACAAATGAATAAGTAAATAAATAAATGAGCTATTTGGCCTTAGGTGACTCATTTTATATTTCCAACTACATACATGATGAGAGGCAGTATATTGCTTTAAAATAAGGTCAAGTCTTGGGTCCTAACTCTCTATATTCTGGCTCATGTCTCCTCCAGAAATGAAGTCCACTAAATTACTTAACTCTTTGATACTTCCCATCCCTCATTATAAAATAAGAATACCTACTTGATAAAGTTATTTTAAGAACTGAATGAATTAAAACATTAAACCTAAATGTTAGGGCATACACCATAAAATAGCAAATGTCCTACCAAAATGATCTCTAAATATTGCTCTGAATTGTTACATACACAGTTATTTATCTA
>NW_006159510.1:3107938-3147975 GCF_000334495.1 Tupaia belangeri chinensis
CTGAATGGTCTCTGAGGTTGAATACAGTTTTGACACCTTGTTATACTGAGCCATCAATAGATGTTACACAGCAAATTCACTGGAAATGCCAACTTATAAGAGAAATGATATAGACTGCTCTTCAAGGTAAAGTAACTATAACTAAATACCAGACATCACTCTTCCTGATATAAATTGGTACTCTATTTCAAGAATGAATCCCAAGATCTATTCAATTCACACATGTTTTGGTATCCATTAAGGAATCCATTGTTTCCTTCTTCAAGACACTCACTGAAAATGGGAATGAATTATTGTATTTTCCAAATATTTATATAGTCTTATTGGTTCATATGGACCTGGCCTAGATTTTGACTATGCTGTAATGCAAAGTTTAAGCTAGAGTGGCTTACTAGAAACTTCTCATAAGCTAAATATTTATATGTGTAAAATCATTTAATTTTGCATCATTTCATTGCTTTGCACAACTATGTATCTTTTCCCCAAGTAAATCTGATACTACTTTGGTATATGCTTCTTATCTTTAGCAAACTATTGAAGTGGCATTAGGGGTCACAATTTCCCCACAAAAGGAAAGTTGAATGTTTTCCATAACTCCACCATCTACACAATTTATTTCCTACAGAGCAACTCATGGAAATCCCATCCCAAATGCTGTCGTACCTGATTAGACTCACATCCATCATCACCCTCCAAAATACTCACAGCCTTGAATATTGTGAATATGGATTTCTGTTCTCATGGAGCTCCCATTAGAACAATATCTGATTATAAATTTTCTAAAAATTAATATTGTAAAATACAGCTAAATGACTGGTTAAATATTTAAAGTGGGTAAGGTTCATGCAACCTATTAGGCAAAGACCCCATTTTAATGGATTGATCCCCCTGCTCCATTCAGGAGGATTGTGTGCATTAGCTACGTAAAAAGCACAATCTGCCTCTCCCAAAGAGAAACCCGAGCACAATGATTTAGAGATCAGGGCACGATGAGCTTTTAGATAAAATAAGCTTATAGAGTTGAAAGACTGGCTTCTGACTGATCTCCTTAGGATATATTTAATCCAAAAGGAAGAGTAACAGACTAGTGCCAGAAAACTACTTGGAATAATAAGAAAGTTTAAAAAATAGAAACATGAGTTCATGTAGGGTAACAGTCAGAATTAAGGATCATCTAGTTTATGAGGTATTGGATATTCTTTATTCAGAAAGTCACACACATGGTTAGATACATAGTGAGTTATCATGTGGTCAACCCTTCTTTCTTAACTTACTAGAACATTCAGTCACTCCTAGATTGAAGATAATAAAGTACATCTAAATAAAATGGATTTTATATACACTGACCCTCTTTGAAACTAAAACTTGTTCAGACAATTTATGATATGTGCTCTTTGCCTTAATTCCTTCTATAGCAGAAACTTACTGCTTTGCTTTCAAATGTTTCTTTCCTATGTAAACATTCTTATTTCAAAGCACAATTTTCTTATTTTAAAAAAATCATTATTTATTCCTATTTAATTCATTCATTTATTTTAATTTAACCAGAGAGAGACACACACATGTGGCAGGGGGAGGGGAAGTGAGAAAGCAAGCAAACCACCAGATCTGGGACTCAAACAGTAGTCAGTCATGTGGGAGTGTCCAGTGCCTTAACCATGATGCCACCTGCTGGGCCCTCAAAATACACTCTTCCTATCAAGCTTGTTCATTTATTTCTACATTTGTTATACTTTCTTCTTCACTTGTTTGAAAATTTTTCAAGGTTTTTCAACCTATTCATAGTTTTGGGAGGGGGTATCTTTTCGTAAGGTGGTCTGGCAATGTCTTGATACTTCCTGCCCCAGCCTCCTTAGCAGCTGGGACTACAGTCATGTGCCACCACACCTATTTTTAGGGTGGGACAGAGTTGGACCCAGGTCTCCTTGGTAGCCTCAGGCTGCTGAGTAGCAGCTCCTAGGACAGTTATCACAATTTGGTTTTTACATAATTTCTGTACTTTCATAGAAACTACTACATGATTATTCATATGTAATTTGATACTTCACATGGTGATTCCTTACATCTTTGTTCTTACAGAGTAGTTGGCACAGACTAAATGATGACTTGACTTTTAACTTTGGTAGTTCTTCAAGGCTTCTTTTGATAGTTCTTATATTATTTGCTCCACTTAATAATTATGGTACAATAATTATTACAACACAGAATTGACAGTTATAACAGTGAATGGAGAGTTAAAATTATAAAATGGTCATCTTTGCACTATTATATCCAGGTTTAAAAAACATCTTTAGTCTCCTTTTCCTCTATCAAACCTAGTTACTTTGCATTTCAAACTCTCAAATAGCTCACTCTCCCTAAATGAAAATGACATGGGATATATAAATACTTTTAGAAAACGTTTCTAATATAATTCAAAGAGAGGCCATTGAATTTTAACTCAAAGCTGTAACAACCAGAACAGCATGACACTCACATAAAAATAGATACATAGCCCAGTGGTAAAGAATAGAGAACCAAGAAATAAATCCACGTATATGCAACTGGTTTTCAACGAAGTTACCAAAAACATTCATTAGAGAAAAGACGGTCTCAGACCAGCCAGGTGGCATGTAGTTAAGGGAGCTGATCCCACATAGTCGACTGTACAGTTTGAGTCCCACACCTGGTGGCTTGAAAAAACTCTGGGCATGTGTGCATGCATTCCAAAAATCCTGAGAGAAGAACGGAGGAGAAAGGATTCCAGGGTAGTCATCCTCCCTGGGGGCTGCTTTCTCCTTTCTCTCTTTCTCCTGTAAGTATACACACCATGTTGAAAAGTTAAATAGAAAAATAAATAAGGAAAGACAGTCTATTCAACAAATGGTGCTGTGAAACTGAATATCTACTTGCACAGAATGGCTCTAGAAACTTATCTCTCACCATATGCAAAAACCAACTCAAAATGGATCAAAGATGTATATGTGATACCCCAAATGATAAGAATACTAGGAAAAAAAGTATTGTTCATTCTTCAGGACATTTGTTTGAACAAAAAGTTTCTTCTGGTTAAAGTTCCAAAATGATAGACAATAGAAGAATAAACAAATTGGATTATATTAAACTAAAAGGTTTTCCTAGTAAAAGAAAGAAGCAACAGACTGAAGAAACAACCCACAGAATGGTAGAAAGTGTATACTAATTCAACAAGTGATTAATATCCACAATATGCAAAGAACTCAAATAATTCAGCAGAAAAAAAACTGATTAAAAATTAGCAAATGATGTGAATAGACATTTCCCTAAAGAAGACATATAAGTGGCCAACAAACATATGAAAACGGGTTTACCACCACAGTCATTAGAAAAACTCAAATGAAAACCATGATTAAATATAACTTCACCCTAGTTAGAATAGCTATTATAAACAAGACAAAAAATAACAAACTCTGGTAAAGATATAGAGAAAGAGTAACTCTTGCATACTTGCGAAGAATGTAAACTAGTACAACCATTACGGAAAATAGTATACTGACTCCTCAAAAGGCCATTCTCATTATTTAGGTAAGCCTGTTCTTGATCAATGTTGACTTAGAAGTAAGTTTTGTGTACTCTGAAAGCACCTCACATGTCCATGAATTCGTCCCACACCACAAGCTTTGACTGAATGAATAGAGGTCTTACCTGGGCTCTGCATCCTCCAGCAAGATCTTCAGCATATTAACTGAGGACCTGATAAAAACTCAGGCATCACAAATACTCAAACAGTAAGATAATTAATATCTTACCAATCACTAACATAATAGACTCACCTAACCCCCAGAATCATCACCAAAGATTGTTAATACTGTGCCAAGGAGTTCAAATGAGCCCTCTCCCTTTTAGAGTGCCTGAATTTATTATAACAACTCTAAAATCCCTCTTTAAACTTGACATAATTAATTCTTCCATTCTTCATTCATATTAATATTCACCACTTATCCTCATGCACATTTCTTTTTACTTTTTAGAGAGCTTTTTGTTATATGAAGTGTGTGCTCACTGGAGAAACACAGAAAGAGCGACAGAAAGTGAGAAATCGCATCCCTGGGGTGGATACCCATGCCACAATCCTTTCTCCTCCATTCTCCTCTCAGGATCTTGGGCACACCTGCACACATGCCCAGCATGAGTTTTAAGGTGCCAGGTCTGGAAATCGAATGGCAGTTGTCTTCATGGGAGTCCAGTGATGTAACCATTATGCTATCTGCTGGCCCCTCCCACACACTTTTAAAAGTTATGTTTTTTTCTATTTTTTATTCTGTACTGTGTTGAATTTCTTCTTTCTGGATTCTCCCATCCTGTGTTCTTTTAGATGTGGAAGTCCTAAAAATTCTAACAAGTCTCCTAATCCAGTCTCATATATCCCACTAATTATATGATTCTTCACATTGATGTTAACTAGAAATCTCAGACTTACCACTTCCAGAAATAAACCTGCTCTTTCTGACTGAATCTGGTATACTTGCTGCCCTTCCTATCCCAGTTGTTGGAAACTCCATCTTCCCATTGTTCAAGTAAAGATCTCCAGTGAAATCATATTTTTTTTTCTCTCTATCAGGAACTTTTATTTGCTTTTATTATTTCCATCCATGAACCATCCTGTCCCCCCCCCCCCCCGATAAAAGGCCTTATCTCCTCTTCCCTGCTTGATGAAGTAGGTCTGTGCACCAGACCTCCCATACTGAGGACTCAACATACTATTTTCCATAATGCCTAACTCCTAGCACATGTGCAAGAGTTCCTCTTTCTTTGTATCTTTGCCATAACCCTACTCCAATGCTAGCACCATCAGAACGATTCTCAGTACAGCAGCCAGAAGGTCATGTAAAAGTGAGAGAAAAATAGGCCACACCTATGGGAAAAACCTTTCTTTAAGGACTTTACTGATCAACATTATAGAAATATGGGACTAGCTTATTGAGAATTTATGAAAAGTGTATTTGGCATATTCGGTCCTAATCTATGCATCTAAAAATATCAGGTGACTTTTCACTGATTCAGATGGAGGATAAAAGGCAAAGTTTTTTTAAATTCCCTACTACTTCTTCTCTCACCAACACACTGGTTTCCATACACAGTGTTCATAGAAACAAATTTTTCACCCTTAATCTCATGGCCCATTTTAACCCACACCCTTTTTTTTATTTTATGATTTCTATTTACATTGAATAATAGCACATCTCTATGGAATACAATATGGTTTTTCAAAGCATGCATATAGTATGTGGCAATCAAAACAAAGCTATTACCATATACACAATTTTCAACAGAGAACGTTACATTCTTGTGTTTGTTAAATGTTTTTTTCTTGAGCCCCTCCCTTCCACACCCTACCATCCACCTCACTCCTATACAGTCTCTGTTATCTGCACTTGCTCTCCCTACTACTAAATCTTCAAATTGTTCAATTTCTGGCGTGGAGTGCAGATAGGTGGTCTATATTGACACAAAGTGGATGAATACAGAAGACTTAATGTTAAGTGAAACGAGTCTACTCCTTTCTATGTGCTGGGAAGGCAGATAACATACAATCTTTTGTAAACCTGAAATCAAAAAACATAATATATGCCACTCACTTATTTACTCTTTCCTACGCTGAGCCACTCCAGCGTGATGCTTGAAGACCATGCCATTGTGCCTCCTGCCAAGTCAATGCATATGAAAATCACAAAAGCAAAACTGAAATGTAATAAAGTAAATGATAGTATAGGTTACGAATAACTTCTGCTAAGAACTTTCTGAGTTTGAAAACAGGGAAAGCAAATCTTTCTTTAAGGACGTTAGTGATCAATGTAGAAATATGGGAGTAGCTTACTTGGAATTTGCAAAAAAATGGATTTGACATATTCAGACCTAATCTCTGTATCTAAAAAATTGCTCCAGCCACCTCTCATTCAGATATTAGTAAATGTTTTCTCAGTTCACATCATTATCTTATTGCTTTTCAATATGATGTCAATGCCACCTGTACCTCTAGCTGACTTAGTTTCAACCTATTGTCCTCAGTTTATTTTTCTTGGTTGCATCAGAATGTTGAATGTTGGAAATAACTATTAAAATATTAGCTATTGCCTAAACTCCAAAATTATAACAAAACTGCCAGTTCAAATTGGACAGTTTTAAATACGAATTGGAGGAAATCATTTATAGCCATAATTTCTAAAATCACATAAAAATCTCTTTATAAAATTGTAATAAATTAAAATAGTATGTACAGAGTTCTCTAACTGATATGGGCCAGGTTTTGCAATTATGCAATCATTTGATTATTTTTGCTAACCCATTTTTTTAGAGCATCACATAGATCATAAGTATTCCACATCCATCCTTTCTCCAGGGGCTTTTTATTTATACATGGTACAAGCATTCTAATTTTTTCCCATCTTCTTGAATAGCATGCTTCTGTGGCTAACTGACTCACCAAGGTTAACCATTCTTCTTGCCACCTTTAAAAATTACATCTTAGAGGAATTGCACAACCAAGTCAGACACTGTGGGCAAATTTAATTAACTAAATGTCAGAGACCATAGTTGTTACAAATGACATAATGGGGAAAAAACAGGAGAGGGCATAACCTTGAGATACTTGTTATTGTTGTTAAGTGTGTCTAAAGGCTTGTTCACTTGGGCATAATACTTTTGGTCCCAAATGTGGTTAAGAAAGCCATGAATGTGTCTATAAATAACAAGTAATTCAATTTGTCCCATAATTATCTTATATTGAGACAACATGGAAGGACAAAAAAAAAAAGTGGAGATTTTTATTCGTTTCTTTTTTTTTTTCCTGCCTCTGTTTTTCTCTCCAGTATGAAGTTGTGCATTTAGCTGATACCATCTTCAGAATGAATGCTGGATCCACTGCTGGTTAATCAATGGTCACATGCTAAGATTCCACTGATGCTATGGCTTCTTTTTTTCTTTTTCTTTTTTTTTTTTTTTTAGAGATTTTTCACTACAGGGCGTGTGTGCTCGCCAGACAGACAGAGAGAGACATTAGAGACAGAAAGCGAGAAATCACCCCCCAGGAGGGATGGTCACACCACAATCCCTTCTCCTCCATTCTCCTCTTGGGATCTTGGGCACGCACACACATGCGCCCGGCGTGAGTTTTAAGCCGCTGGGTCTGGGACGTGAACCGCGGTCGACTATGTGGGAGTCCAGCAACATAGCCATTATACTCACTGCTGGTTCCCACTATGGCTTCTTTTAAAAGAGTAACAAATCTCTACTTCCCTCATCCAATGTAGCTGTCGATACTTGGGTTGCTACTTGAGCTAGGAGAAGATAAAATTCCAACACCTTGCCCATTTTCACCTTAACTTTACCGTGGTACTAAATAGCTACTTTTGCTTCTGCTTATTTCTTAATTTGACCACTCCACTTACTTATCAAAAGCCAACATGTGCTAAAAAGCATGGCCTCTTTGATAAAGCATAGGTCTCAGATCTATCTTTCTTCTGTCTAGCTAAGATCTGACTAAGAATATTAAGTGGCACATGTGGCCACTCTGTGATGTCTACTCAATTTTTAAAATTTATTTTTTAGTTACATTTAATCAGTGTATATCTTTACAGTGTATAACATGGTTTTTCCCGGCATGATTATAGTGCATATTAGTCAAGGCAAAGACATTACCATACATATTATCACCAACAGATAAACCAAATATTTAATAGACACAGAATGAAAAATTTTCCACTCTCATTTGATTGACTTATACCAGTTAATGAGGCTTTATCACAGGTTCCCAAACTTTTGACCTTTCCAGATATCAAGACTTCCCTACTGCCTTCAACTCTGTTGAGTAATTTAGCTACAGCCAGGACACAAATTTATGGTGTAAAACTTTCACATTATTGCATCTAAGTTTCCTTCCTGTTAGTCAAGTAATACAGATTTAAACTTACTCACATTTTTAGTATAGGGCTGTTATTTCAGCTCTTTTTTCTATTATAATAATAATTCAGAATTTCCCAAAATATAAAGTTTTTCCATGTCACCATGTTTTCTTTCTATTTGCTGGTATTTTTACTACAATGCCACAGCAAACATCAATACTTCTTATTAAACATAGTTTGGATTGAGATCAGCAGGTGGCATAATGTTTATGTTGTTGGACTACTATATAGTCAACCGTGGTTTGAGTCCCAGATCAGGTGGCTTAAAATTCACGCCGGACGCGTGTGCGCGCGTGCCCAAGATCCTGAGAGGAGAATGGAGGAGAAGGAATTGTGGCATGACCATCCCCCCTGGGGGTGATTTCTTGCTTTCTGTCTCTATGACTCTCTCTGTATGTCTGCTGCCCACACATGCCCTATAGCGAAAAAACCTCTCCAAAAAAAAAAAAAAATTCACACTGGATGCATGTATGTGCATGCCAAAATCCAGAGAGGAAAATGGAGAAGGGATTGTGGCATGGCCATCCACCCTGGGGGGTGATTTCTCACTTTCTGTCTGTCTCTCTGATAAGCACACACACTCTATAGCAAAAATCTTTCTCTAAAATAAATAAATAAATAAATAGTTTGTATTTAGCACCAGCAGGTAGCATGAGGCTTAACGTGCTAGACTCCCACATGTCCCAGACCCAGTGGCTGTAATCACGCCAGGACATGTGTGTACATGCTTTAAATTCCAGGAGGACAGTGAAGGAGAAGGGATTGGGCAAGGCCATTCCCCATTCCCCCTGGGGGCAGATTTCTCACCTTCCCACTCTCTCTCTCTCGCTTTCTCTCTCTCTAATGAGCACATGCACCCTATGGCAAAAACTTTTGAAAGATAGTTTGGATTATATATTTCATTCTGTTTATATATTTAGCAGTTTAACCAACATATGTAAAGAGCAATCTATTCTCATGTTTGGTATTTCTGATGGATTCGTGTACACTAAAAAATACTGTAAAATTAATACACACCATTTAAAAATTCTTGGAGAATTCAAATTACTGCCTTATAGAACTGAGAAATATTGTTAATGAAGTAATAAATTAACTATAACTGTATATAACCAGTATTTAAGTTTTTGTTTGTTTTTATTTTTCTGTGTTTTTTGTTTGTTTGTTTTCAAAATGAACTGACTAATTCTTTATCAGCTAAGCAGATAGAAATCGGGAAACATGAATGTTTCAGTCTTCTACACTCCAATAGTACTTGGTAACAGCAAATAATATCTAATCATTTTATTATATTATTGTAAGTGATATATGTGTATGCTTATTGAAATCTCACACACACACACATAACCTCGCTAATACAAACATTTTCATTTTATGTTCTGATGATGAAACCAAGGAATAGAATTTGAATAACTAGTTCAAAGTCAGACTACCATATGTGGCATGACTGCCACGACAGCCTAGCTCACTGGCCGCAGAGTCACACTGTTATCTTTGGTAGCATGCCATCCCTCGGTGTCAGACTGAAAACAGGCAGGCATGACATTAAAGGCACAGATGCACAACAAATAGGAGACGACATTGCTTCCTATGGAATATCCCTGTCTTGGTCATAATTAAGAACTTTTGTAAATCCTCCTGAATAATGTCATCTACAAGTGTCAGGAAGTAATTACAACAGCTTATTTAAACAAAAGGTGTGCCTTTTCTTCATAATGATAAAGCCCCAGAATTAATAATGTGGGGATTGTGGCTGGACATTTAAAAACTAGCACTTTTGGGAGAATTTAATTACAATGGAAGCAGAAAAATTATGGATCATTTGGATTTTTGAATACTAAAAGGAAGAACTCTCATATTTCAAAGATATTTATTTATTTATTTATTTTTGGAGAGGTTTTTGCTATAGGGCGCGTGCACTTGCCAGACAGACAGAGACATAGAGACAGAAAGCGAGAAATCACCCCCCAGAGGGGATGGTCACGCTACAATCCCTTCTCCTCCATTCTCCTCTTGGGATCTTGGGCACGCACGCACACGCGTCCGGCGTGAGTTTTAAGCCACTGGGTCCGGGACGCGAACTGTGGTCGACTACGTGGGAGTCCAGCGACATAGCCATTACGCTAACTGCTGGTTCCCAAAGATATTTATTTTTTAATATTAATTAAAAAATCAAAATTAAGGTGCCAGCACTAAAGTTTACAAGGGACTATTTAAAACCACTTTTATTGGGACCAGCAGATGGCATAATGGTTATGTTGCTGGACTCCCCCATAATCAACTGTGGTTCAAGTCTCGGACCTGGCTGCTTCAAACTCACGCTGGGCACATGAGCATGCATGTCCAAGATCTCAAGAAGGGAATGGAGGAGAAGGGATTGAGGCATGGCCATCACTCTGAGGAGTGATTTCTTGCTTTTTGTCTCTCTGTCCCTCCAGTGAGTACACACATCCTATAGTAAAAGTCTAAAAAAATTTTTTTTAATCTTTTATTTATTTATTTTTAAACCACAAAAGTCTGTTGTATGTTCTCCTTAATAACATGAAGACACCTATAAACACAAAACTGGCTTTATGTACATGTTTATGTACAGGACACAGTTTAATATTTCATTTTATACTAGTCCCAAGAGAAACTAGTCTCTACAAATTTTAAAACTTGTGAATTTTATTCTATATCATCACTTTTTTCTTGGAAAAATGAAAGACATTTCTTTTGAAAAAGTACAATGTCTATTTCCTAGTGTGAAATAGTGGGTGATTGGAAAAGTCATGATGCATTGCATAGAAAAATGTCATGATTTTTCCGATGACCCAATATTCCAATATTCTAAAAGTCACCACTTTAAAAATCAGTGGTGACTAGTACAAATATATCACTAACCAGAATTCTAATTGAGAAAAAAAGAAAACAAATAAAAGAAGAAATGAAAGGATAAAAAAAGGAAGATGAAGTGCATAAGATTATTTCCCAATTTGATTTTGGGGAAATAGTAATTTATAAGGAAATAACTTAGTAGGAAATCACCAAACAACCTGGATGGTGAATATTAACCCAATATCCCAAACTCATTTATTAATAACAATAACATCTATTACTACATCTCTATGTAGTAAAAAATGCTGCTCAGAATTTGCTATGTAGCCCATGTACATATAACTCTTAAAATATGCTTCATTTGAAATATGAATGGATAAGTAACTTTTAAATAATTTGTCAAAATACTGCATGGAACAAGCAGATCTGTTGCTCAAGTAATATGAAAATATTAGTCATAGTATGTATTTCATGAAGCAGTCTTATAATGGAGCTTTTCTTGAAAAGAAACCCTTCTATTTGTTCTATTGCATCATCCATCATGATTTTAATTGAGTTCCTCCAAAAGCAGTGTGTTGCAGTCCTAGCCCCAGTATATCAGAAATTACCTTACTTGTAAGTAGGGTGAGGGTCATTGTAGAAGTAATTATTAGGACAACCCAATAGTTAATCTGAGGTCACACAGGAATAGAGCAGGCCCCCTAATCCAATATGACTGATAACCTTATAAGATGACAGCTCTAAGAAGACAGAGACATATGGAAAGAACTCCATGTGATGAAGAATTCAAAGATTTAAGTTATACCGCTATAAGCCAAGCAAGCTCAAAAATGTTTAGAAAATCTGGAAGCTTGGAAGAGGTAAGGAAAAATTTCCCTGTAAGTTCAGAAGGAGCATGTCCTTGGTGGCCCCTTGATGGTGGGCTTCCAGACTCCAGAAATGTGAAATATTAAATTACTGTAGTTTTAACCACCCAGCTTGTGATGCTTTATTATAGTAGGCTTAGGGACTTACTACACCATCAACGTGAGGCACGGGAGTGAGTGAGAAGAGTTAATAAAGAATAAATGTAACTCTCTGGAATGGTCAAAGTTTCCCTATTGTTAGTAAATGAATCAATATTGAAGACATTACCTACAATCTTGGCTTCTCTATGATTTCCAACTGTTTAAAAAATTGGAAGTACCTCTTTATAATTCACTCCATTTAATTACCTGACATATCTCTCGAGCAGAGATTTCTGATGAAAAATATTCTACAAATTGTGCCTCATTGATCAGTCATATTTGCTCCTACCCCCTTCACTTCACCTTGCCTGGGGTAAGGACATTATGCAGTATTACATCTCCTTGATGATAGCAACAGGATGACTTACCAAGCAAGACACAGTCTCGGAGAATTTTTTTCTCTCATTGACACAGAGAATGCATCTACTCCTTTCTCCGTTCTGAGTTCTAGTTGGATTTTTCCATTGTCCTTCCCTGTCTGTCCTCTGTCCTCTGGCTTTGGTCAATGTTATAGCTGTTTTGATACAATCTTACTCTCACTTTTTCTCCTCTTTTTACAAATCTTTTATTTGGGACCAGCAGATGGCATATTGGTTAAGGCACTGGTGTTCCACATGGCCAACATCAGTTTGAGTCCCAGACCCTGTGTCTTGAAACTCATACCTCAAGTGTGTGCAAGTGTGCCCAAAATCCTGATAGGAGAATGGAAGAGACTGGATTGTGGTGTGGCCATCCCCTGCAGGGTGATTTTTCACTTTTATTCCTCTCTTTTTGTTTCTCCAATGAGCACACACATCCTATAGCAAAAAATATCTCTATAAAAATAATAAAATTTTAAAAATTACTTTTTAAATTTTCCTCATTATCATATTTTAAATTTGTTAAATGACATGCACACTCACCAGAGATGGACAGATAGGAAAAGTGAGAAAGCAAGCCAACAGATTTGGAACTCGAAACATAGTCATATGGGAGTCCAATACCCCAATCACCATACCACCCCAGGCTTATAAATGCTACTTTCTTAAGAGATGAATTTCCTTGTTGCTTCAATCATGGGTCTTGGGATATAAGAGGACAATTTCTACTCAGTCCACCTAATGGAAATCTATTCCAGAAAAAAGGGCATAATGAAGGACTTAGAATAACAAACATGACAAAACTTCCTGAGATATTGCTGCATGAGAGAATCATATAACACTCACAGAAATCTATCTTTCTAGGGTAATATACAATAATCAAATAAAAATATGTTTCTAATATTTTAGTGTGAAGCATTTCTTAGTTCAACCTCCCTCAAAAGTGAAACTTCCAACAAAGAGTTGAGGAACATAATTTTGGGGGGAATATGGCCTTGGGACACATTGGTCAAATGGCAGGGAAGTAACATGTGAAAGAGGAAGCCAATATTCCCAGTCAAATAATTACCATGTGCAAGTGGAGCTAAGCCGAGCCATGAAACTCAGTCTAGACCCTTTGGATCAGGTACCCCACCAGGGATGCTAGGGAACAGGGACAATAATGCACTGACCCTTGGTCATGAGCTGTTAATTCTCCAGGACTTTTGGCTTCCATGCTGGGGGGGGCACATGAACCCTCAGGCACTTGCAGGTCAGGCTATCACACACTGTAATCACAGCTTCCAGGTCTAAGGACATGATAGTGGGTACTCCTAATGCCTGTTCCAAGGACATCAATTCTTAAACTGCTTAGTTATTGAAATTCTTCTATGAAGCTTGTCAAAACATTGTTTAAAAATAAGTCAATGGGGACATCTTGTGGTATGGTGGCTGAGGTGGCTGGATCTCGCATGGCGAACCACACGGTTCTAGTCTCTGACCTGGAAACTTGTGAAACACATTGGATGCATGTGAGGGCACACTCAAAATTCCAAAAAGGTGAGAGAGAGATAGAGAAGAAGGAATTGTGCCATGGCCATTACCCTTGGGGTTATTCTCTTTCTCTCCCAGGAAGCACACGTGCCTTCTGACAAAACTAAATTAAGGGGGAAAAAAAGCCAGTGAATACAAGCATTACTATGGTAAAAGATAGCAAACAGTTTTGAAATATGTGGAATCCTTAGTGAAGGAATTCTGGGTGATGGCTATTGAGAAAATTTGGAAAATACTTTGTAGTCTGAATTTATTTACATTTGGAGCTTTACTTAATTTTTTTTTAATCTTGGAAATTTACACACCAACATCAGTTTTGTTTTCCTAGTCTTCTGTATTCATCTTCCATCCTCATTTTGTGATTAATTCTAAGTCCTAAAACCTCATACTTGGAAATCAACCTGAGATTGATATTTTGGAATCCACTTTTAACTTATTGATGTTCATCATTTTTATTCCTATAGTAAGTATTGAAAGTTGTTTAGAAATTTCTCCTTTACTTTGTAAAGTTGAGCCTCTTTCCAATTCTTCATCTACCTATGCCTCAGCTACTAAAACTGACAGTTACCTAAGTGTATCTGTGATCCTGGGCTTTCTGAATACACCAGATAGATAAAGCTGTGGTTGGCCCAAATTGGATCCACAGACATCTAAAGTTTCCCAGTTTAATTTAGTGCTTTCAACAAATTCACTGTACTCTGTTTCCTTCTGGACTAAACACCGGCCTTCATAACTATCCTCCTTCCCCAGGGATCGGCTTCTCTAAATTACAAAAACAGTTGAGCGCCCCACAAATCCATCTCTGAAGTTTAGAACTAGTAAGTCAAAGGGAAGCTATCTCACATGAAACTCCTCTAGAGCAGATAGGAGTAAGATGTAGAATACTAGACCCACATCCAGACAGCAACACATCGTAGTCATATGTGCGCCATGTTTCTCTCCCCACCGCAGACCAGGATTTTGAGTTCCTGCTCACTTAGCTCACTGACTGACATGAAAAAGGTGATCAGCAAGCACTGATTGATTTATGAATAAGCAAGTAAACAAGTGAATGAGTTTTTTTAACTGGTCATAGGAAAATTTTAAAAAGCCACAAAGGAGAGATTGAATGTATCCATTTTTTCTCTTTTAGATAGTAGTAAATGTGCAGTGTGTTAATGATTCAGGGTGAAAATTTTAAAATGACAGTAAAGTTAAGATATTTTATATTTAAGTTAATTATGCTGGGCAATACATTATCAAGGAAGAGGAGCAAGACAAAAAGTACCTGATGGAGTGAATGCTCATGATATAGAAGTTGCTCGGTGTAAGAAATGAATTGTGTTGTGCTGTGGGGTCCTGAGGTTAAGAGACAGATTTATAAGCAGTGCAGTAGAGGGACTTAGAGATCAGAGTGGATGTAGAGACCTTTCAGGGAGGTTATAGACACTCAGAATGCCTATGAATGGATTGATGAATTAACCTAGAATTAACCTAAGTCCCAAAACTGGGATTTGCACCCTTCCACTACTGATGAACATGCAACAGGACCCAGCCCCATACCCAGAGGGCAGTTGACGGTTACCCATTAAAAAAAAAAAAAAAGTGATATGAGGCTTATCTCAGATAAAAGAAAAATCTGGACTAACAATAACAGTAACCAAAAAATCTGTCATTTGATATATTTTGAAAGACATGCCTTTCCATCTTACAGCATAAATATTTCACTATTAAATATGGATATCATTTCCTCTATACTCACTTCACAAAAATGTGTGGATATCTTTCAGCTGTGTTAAAATGTATTTGGATTTCTCAGGAAAAGTATAATTATTTACTTTTTTCTAGTCTAATAATGTCTTCAATTTGTCAGTAGCATGTAAGACAGCTTAGAAGAGGCACTTAAGCATGTCAACAAAGCAGAGTACATTTATACCCATTTAAAAATGGTTCAAGATATTAGCCAGAGAAACAAAAGCATCAGCAGGATTAAAGAATTAATTAAACTTTACAAATAGAGCTACAAGTAGACGTGGAATTGCTGTAAGCATGAAAAATAGTATCTTTAGTTCTCAGTTGTTACTAACACAAGTGAATTAACTCCTTAAGGTAAAATAGAAGGAACAATCTAGGAAAAGGAGAAAACAAACATCTATGAGGTCTAACATAAAATGGGTAATCAATGCTGTGTTCTTTTACATGGGTATGAGTATGTGACTGCAAACCCTTAATGATTACATATGGTCAACACTTGGAGTCATTTAGTAAATGAAGGCAATTTAATGAGTAAAATGACTACTTGAAATTTTAGTAAGAATGTTTTTATGTAATTGAGATACACGGCACCTAAATCCATAAGAAGTGTTTTGTATAGCTTCAATGATGTAGAATGAGATACAATAGTATGGGGGACCACCAGTTAGCGTAATGAAATACAATAGTAGTTTACTTTTAAAATACGCCCTCAGTAAATAATATATTGGCATATAACCTTATACGTAAAGCAGCCAAGGAAAAAGGAACTCAAAACATATTTCCTGTTGTTATTAAAATTGCATGGAAGATACAAGGGATCATTAGGTCCACAGACCATGTGTATTATGACAAAAACTATGAGTGACTTTCAAAAATTTGTACACCAGAATAAACTCATATTTGAATTCTGTTACCCCATGAACTTTTAGATGTCCCATCAAAGAATACATACACTGACTTTCACTTGTGGCTTTAAAAGGGCATCTGAGAAAGGATTTCCTGAGCCAACATCCTTTTCTTCCCTCTTGAGAGATGTCTTAATTATGTTTACTTTGTATATCTGTTAACTGGGACATGATAAAAATAATTTTTAGTTTGCCTCTGCCCTCAACATATAATGTCAGCAAAATGACTGTGTAGTTATTGGAAATTTTAATTTGGATCAGCCAGTTGGAGATGTGAGACCCAACTTCACACAGATCAGACTATCTCAAATTGATGATGCGACCATTTGTAGAGAGAAGAAAAAAAGATTTCCTAATTCCCACCAGAGGTGACCTAACACCATTTTGTTTCGCTTAATGTTCCCTAATTATTTCATGTAATTCATGCAATATAAAGTAATCTATTATTTTATATTACTACCCAAATTAATGTAGTAAGCATATTGATGACAAAATGCTTCTTGAATATTTTCTCATAGGCTTGATGTTAATAAACTGTTGCTACTAGGTAAGTACAAAGCCAAAGGTATCCACTGTAAAAAGAACAGGGTTGTCACCTAGCTTATTCTTTCTAGTCTCACTCAAGACTGCCGTGATTCGGTGACTCAATCTTCATACCACTTACTCTATTGAGACTACTTTGAAGCTGTTTTTCATAGGACATCTCATGACATTCTGTGGTTTCTCCTAGACTCAAAAGAAGCTCTTATCTATTAATTTCCCTTTGTTCTTTTCTCATCTTCACTTGACAATTAAGTTACCAGTACTCTATGCTGACTGAATCACTTTCTGATTATGTTAAACCACAGACCTAAACAATAGTTGCATGTATTACATGCAATGAAATACCTTTTAAAATTGTGGATTGTGTTCCAGCAGGTTGCATGGTTGTTAAGGCACCAGATCCTACATGGCCGACTGTGTGGTTCAAACCCTGGACCTGGTAGCTTGAAAACCAAGCTGGACACATGTGTGTGCATACTCAAAATCCCTAGAGGAGAATGGAGGGATTGAGGCCTGGTCATCCCCTCTGGGGATAATTTTCCACTTTCCCATTCTCTCTCTCTCTCTTCAAAGAGTGTATGTGCCCTATAGCAAAAAGACTAACACACACACACAAATACACACACACACACACAGAGAGAGAGAATTGTAAAAGAAGGGTGCTGTACATTAATAACCATAATGAGAAAAAAATTTCCCATAGTACATGAAGAAGTGGCACATATTATGAAAAGATATTGAAATAGAATGGGTTTTGGGGTCACTGTCTTCTGCATCTGACTCGGGGTTTGAATCAGGACCCCAAGTCTTCATCCATGTTCTCTCTCACAAATTCAGTCACACCTACAGTTGTGAATAATGGGTCAAAGAATTACTGCCAAAAAATAAAAATAGAATTGGTATTTGGGCCATCGCTGATGTTCAGAGTGATAAACACATTAATTTATAGATGATGATCAGAGATGGACACTTCCCAAGTGTGGCGTGTGGGGAAGGCTAGCATGCAGGAATTTTCCACTGTGAATGGAAGTGTGGACTGGCTTTGATGGAACATCATGCCCTAGAGATCCCAGGGGAGACAGCAATTCCACATGTGATACATAGCTGACAGGAAGAGCACACCCTCCCTCCTGGCCTTGACAAAGTGAATACAAAGCAACCTGTGTATACCTGCACTTTATTTTATAACACTTTTGGGTTTAGTCCTGGGTGTCTTTTTGAATGAGTATAAATAAAAGAACCACTTTCTACATCATTTTAAGTGACTTTCAGATTGCCATAGGAAAGAGCAAGATGAGGGTGGACCTTGGAGTTAATGGAGACAATGATGTGCAGAAACTGTATCTAGGGATCACTATCAGAACACACAGAATACGAACTGGAGAACTTCACATGTTCTCTGCGAATAGTAGATATAACCAGAGGGTGTGAGGTTGCACACATTGCACACACACACAAGGATATTCATGGGAATAAACTCTAAATATAATCTTAGCACGTGACTAGACTTTAAGCAAGAAAGAGGAGACTTAGAGAGAGTGATGTCTGAAATAACATAAATGTAAACCGAAAAGAGCACATTGACTTGTGAAGTTTGGGACATTGTTTACATTCCGAATACTTGAGGATTAATCTTTGACCTCAGTTTGAAGAAAGAACAAAATGAGCCCTTGAAAGTATGGATGTAAATTCTCGGACAGTTACTAGAACAGCTACATGCCCGTTTTCTTTAGCATGTCTTTGTACTTTCCTGTATATATGAATGGACTTCCAAAGGTCTGTGAACAAAGGGAATTAAACTATGTGTTTATGTTGTTGCAAAAACATTGTGAAATCCATGCATAGTTAGTTCATAGTACTAAAATCTACCTGTTCACTAAACTTGGGAAAGTCAACCACACCGAATGTATCAGGCTTCTCTTGAGGCAGTCATTTTATAATTTGTTATTCTTGGTAATATGAAGAACATGTTAATCACATGTGTCAAAATGCCATTGGGTGGTGGATAGAAGACTATTAGCACCTCACTGAGATTCATTGCTGTACAAAGCAGTAAATAAATATTTAATAAGAGATCTTTTCATATTTAAACAAATAATAGATTGCATTGAACTCTAAAGATCAACTTCAATTACTTCAAGCCATGGTCATTAGTCTCAAGAGAAATTAATCACTAATGTCCCTTCAGTTGTATAATAAATTCACAGTATTTGAGTATTAATGTCTTTTTTAGCAAGAATGTGCTCATCTCTTACCAGAGGGCTCAGCTGAAACCACACATTTTCCCTGAAGCCTTCCTCCTTCAAAGAGGTCTGCATTCCAATGACAACTAGGAAAATCAGTGTGACCATAGAGGGCCTGGACCAGGGATATAAGTCAATGATGCCAAAATCATTTAACCATACTTATGTTGGTTGCTGATCACCCATGATTAAATGATACCATATAAGCACAGGTATAAAGTTAACCTAAGTCTATCTTGAAAATAAACATAATAAAATGCTTCTACATGATGCTAAAGGAATTCTTTGTTCTATAATCTTTGGAACCACCAAAATTCTGAAGGCTTTTGGAGCACTTAAGATATAGACCTGCTGGGAGGCTCCTAAATTTAAGGATTATAACTTTTATGTGAACATAGACCTTCAAAAAGTTTACAGAAAATGCAAATTATGAAAAAACTATACACAAATGTCAAAATTTCTTTGCACCAAAATAAACTCTTACTTTAATTCCATTTTCTATGAACTTCCTGAAGTCCTCTCATGTATTCAACATTAACACTCTATTATCAGTGTCTTTGTGTTGGAGAAATCATCTTGTTTCAATAGACATGGCTATTTAAGTTCTGTCAGTTAAGACCCTGAATTGGGATTCTTTCCTGATTCATCATTAATAGTGTAGAAAAAATGTTTACTGTCAATCAAAACACTATCATACATAAGCAATAACATTATTAATCTCTCAAGCTAAGAATCATGAGACAAGAGAAAAAGTTTGTCTCTCCTTATTTTGTGGACCAAAGTAATAATAATGTCTTGTATCTTTTATTTTTCTTCCCATTTCCTCCCTGTCTAAAGGAAGTTATTTCAGGATTAGGGAAGAGAGCAGAGAGAAACTAGTGAAACTGAACCTGATGGGGACACGTATTAGTGCCTTTTTAGCAAGCTCCTCCAGTTACTGTATTCCAACTTCAAGACTCGGTTAACTTTCTGCTCTTTCCAGAAGAAATCTTTTCATACACTTTAAAAGTATATTTCAGATTTTTCTTCTCTGCCTATAGAGAGGCGTTTATTTATGGTGGCCATCCATCCTTTTATTACATGTTAGCTCACAGAAGTGGCCGGCCATCAGAAGGGAAAAATGTTACACCCTTGTATTAGTCACTGCTAGGATGGCTTTTATCAAGTGGTCAGTGAACAGTGTCACTGATGTGTTTGAGGAAATTATTACTTTAAAGGATGTGCCCCAATCACTCCCTTGGGAGGTAAACAAACCTAACAAAGAGTGAACGTCTATTCCATATTGTACAATAAATAAGACAGACAGCTCAACTACAGAAAGATTAAAAGAGGAGAGTAGGGAACCAATTAAAATGAAAATGTATACTTTTGGGTCTATCCTAATTTGTACAGCTTTGAGGCTATATATTTAAATTTGTGTCACAAATTTACTAATAAATAAATATATAATCTGAATACTAAAGAATCAATTAGAAACTACAATGATACTTCAATTCTCTGAAATTATGAGAAAACTAGTGATTCAAAACTGATAATAAAGTGACATTTATTATGGCTTTAATACGCTATGAGTGGCCTTGCAGGAGGTGTGGAGGTTAAGGCATTAGTTCCAACATGGCTGACTGTGCAATTTGAGTCCCCAACCTATTAGTTTGGAAAATAGGCTGGAGATGTGTGCGTGTATGCTCAAAATCCTGAGAGGAAAAATAGAGCAGAAGGGATTGAAGCATGGCCATCCATTCCAGGAAAAATTTCCCACTTCCTCTGTTCTCTTCCTCCTACTTTCTTTCTCGCTCTCTGTCTCTCTGGCCAGCACATGTACTCTATGGCAAAAATCTAAAAGAAAAACTAAAAAAAAGAAAGAAAGAAAAGAAGGCTATGATGACATAACTGAAATTAATCCTTATAAGCAACTTTTCTCTAGGTTCCATGAGAAATGTCTGAATGGATTCAAATGTCTAGGAAAAGCATTTGGGCTCTTGATGCATTTTCCTTTTTGGAGACTTATGCTCAAAGCAAATTATTAGAAGGACAATAAAAAAACATATGAAGCTCCTTCTGTCTTTATAGCTAGCCCTATGAATAAATATTTACTGCTACAGTATTCTAGATAACTGTTAGATTTTCCCCTACTTTCTGCCCATGTTTGTACCACTCTATTCTCTGTAATCCCCCAACTTGCTGCTTGACTGCTTCCTGTTTGGACCTTATTGACATTTATATGAAGAGGTAGCAAGATACTAAGTTCAGTAAGAAGCTATTTGTATTTTCTTGAATAAAAAATAAATGCAACTATTACCCCAGGAGTAAGTTCAAGTTTTACTTGAACTCAAGTTCAACCAGGCTTTGTTATTCCAAATTTCTTCTGTAGCTTACTTACATATTTCTAGAAGAAGAATATACACTTATTTGACATGTCAAATAAATTAAGAAATATGGCTAATGATAGAATTAATATTTCTAAAATATTGAAAAATTATTTTAAGAATTCAGGAGATTTTACTAACTCAACAATTCACGTGTGTGTGTGCTTATATGTATCTGTTAAATATATATTGAAAAACTGCATTATTATGATTATAATAAAATGCCATCAAATTATTCTTTTTAGTATCACATTATATTCACTCTAGATCTTGGGTAGAAATACAGATAATGGTTTTAGTTTTGTTTATTTATAATGTTTAATGCATCCATCAATCTTATGAAGGGCTTTAAATTCTATCACTCTCAAAGACCAATTTAAAAAAAGAAAAGAAACATGTCTAGGTAGATAAGCAGCTTTTCCATGACATAATCATCAATAATGAATTTAAATATGTTAATTTTTTAAAAACATAGTAATCTTAGGCCATTAAACAATAAAAGATCTCACAATGAAAGTGCAATGGTAAATACTCTGTTTCAGCCTTCTATCAGATAGCATCTGCCTCTGTCGTGTTTATCCCCCATGTTTCCTTACATGCTTAATCTCTGATTTACATTACTTAGCTCTTTGGTGTCCGTGTTCTGTAGTCATAGACAAATGCAGTAATTTTTCTCAATGCTTTGGTGTTTATACCGATTTTATAGGTTCTAGATTTGTAGGTTATTGCTGTGTATTTTGAATAATTGCCTTCTGCGTGTTAGCAAGTCTACCCTTTCTCATGACTATACATGGAGGTGGGTCCCCTGAATATACAAGAGGCATCTCAAAGAAGAGATCTATTATTTACAATAAAAATGGATACATGCATCCAATAGGGGTACCCTAGCAATAAGGAAATAGTCCATGAGGCTGAACCCATGCGGGAAGATACCACATTTCCATCCTGGTGCCATCCCATGCACATGAAATGAAATATCATTCACATCAAGTTCAGAAATGTGAAAATCAAGAATCATGCCTCAAAGTCCAAATTAGATTTATCTTGGGAATATAAGATGATTCAGGATTTAAAAATCTACTTATTAAATTCCACATTAACAAACTAAAATTATGGCCTAGCCCTATAGCCCAATGGTTAGTGCTGAATTTTTGTAATCCCCCATTTCTCGAGGCATGAAAAGCACACCAGGAGCATGTGTGTGTGTGCCTGAAATTCTGACAGGGCAGGGAACTAGACAAAAGGAATTGTGATGGGACCACTCCACCCTGGTGGTGCTAGGGGGTGCTTTCTCCCTTCATCTCTATCTATCTGTCTCTCTATAGCAAATACATGTGACCTCTAGCAATTAAAAAATAAAATAAAATAGACATATAATTAGATCAATAGATGCAGAAAAAATGATGAGATACTTGGAGTCCAGTCTGCTCTCATCAGCCATGCTTCAATGGACCAACTGTCAGAAGAACTCTTCAGTCCAATACAACCTAAATTACTAATTCATAGACTTGGAAGCTAAGTAAACTCATTACATTAAGTTATTTAGTTTCATGGATATTTGTTATGCAGCTTTTTTTGGCAATAGGCAACTGATATGGAAGGCTATGCCTAAAAAATACAAGTATCAAGGGCCAGCAGGTGGCGTAGTGGTTTTGTTGTCAGACTCCCACCTGGTCAATGGCAGTTTGAGTTCCACACATGGTGGCTTGAAAATCATGCCAGGCGAGTGTGTGTTCATGTCCAAGATCCCAAGAGAATGCAGGAGAAGGGAAGGCAGTGTGGTCACCCCTCCTGGGAGGTGATTTCTCAATTTCCCTCTCACTGTCTCTCTTTCTTTCTCCAGTGAGTGCACACACCATATGGCAAAAACCTCTGAAATAAAAAGAAGAAATATAAATATCCTGGACTCTGACACAAAATATAACAACACAAAAATAACAGGTAGTTTATACATCTATATTTGAAGGTTAATAAATGTTATTGAAAAAAAGCATATTCATGATGTCAGGAGAGGTTTAACTTATAAACAGAATCCAGGACATCTGAGTATTAGAAAGGATTGTTAAATAAGAACATGTCAAAAATAAGCATTTTCAGGCCAACTAGCAGTTTGGTGGTTAAGAGAGCTGGATCCCACATGAGTGACTCCAAGGTTCGAGTCCCAGACCTGAAATCTTGAACAGCACACTGGGTGCAGGTACACATGTGCCCCAAATTAGGAGCGGAGAAAGGAGGAGAAGGCACGAACAGCACACTGGGTGCAGGTACACATGTGGGCCAAATTAGGAGCAGAGAAAGGAGGAGAAGGCATTGTAACATGGCATCTCCCAAGGGGGGATGTCTCTCTGGCAAGTACATGGACCCTATAGGAAAGTTACAAATAAAAATAGTAAGAATTTCTACTCACTAAACAACAGTAATAAGAGAGTAAAAAGGCAGGCCAAAAACTAAGAGATAATTTTTCAAAATTTGGAATCAAAGAAAGAATAGTATCCAAAATATTCAAAGTATGTTTATAAAACACCAAGAGCACAGTAGAAAGTAGAGGAGAGTCGGGCTAACCAGTGGCTTGGAGGTTAAGGCAACTGAATCCCACATGGCTGACCACATGGTTCAAATCTCTGATCCAGTGGCTTTAAAAACAAGGTCAGTGCGTGTGTATGGGTCCCCAAAATTCTGAAGGAGAAATAGAAGAAAAGAGATTACAACATGACCATCCCCCATGGGGTTGCTTTCTCACTTGCCTTCTCTCTCTGCCTCTCTGGTGAGTGTGAACACCCTCTAGCAAATTAAAAAAAAGAAAAAGAATAAAAATAGAGAGGGAACTTCACAAAAGACTGTTTTCAGGTGCAAATAGACACACCTTAAAGTGCTCAAACACATCAACCACCAAGAAAATGCAAATTAAATGCCTGGAGACATAAGAATCCACATCTCCCAAAGTGGAAAAAAATAAAAATAAAAATTGCTTGGATCTCTATAATAGATGATTGAAGGAAAAATAATTCTACTCATAAGAGTAAAGAGAATTTACATGGTAAAAGATATTTTAATCTGTGGAGAGGGGAGAGGGAGACTTAATATGTGAATGTATACATTTTCATTCTCTTTGAATATTATGGACTTGAACATATCCCTTCAGAAAATTCTATTATTGTATCCTTTTAGTCCTGACTACATTTTAAACATTTCATTAGTTCTTAACAATAAAACCTAAAAATGAAGAAAAATCGGAAATTAATGTTATCCTACTGTGTTTTAAGTGTGTAAGCACAATATTGTGTCTTGTTTCTAAACCAAGCATAGGGTTGCAGCTTGGCAAAAAAGGAATACAATTTAGTGGGTGGGCTGGAGAAATTAAAAAAAAAAAAATCTGCTGTGTATGGTAAAGGTGGTAGTTGGTGTCAATAACTGATTCATCTCAGTATGCCCTCATTACGTGTTGAAGAGCTTCTCTTCCCAGACTGCTTAATGAATATGTAAACCTCCAACTATGCAAGCCTTGGAGCAGCAATAAAGAGGCCACAGGCAGTCAGTGGACTAGGGCTCTAGTTTGCACTTACTCTAAAACAAAAAAAAAGTATGTATTTGATTAGATATGTTAATCTCCCTATATAGCTCCCTACAGTTTATAATTAGAATTACACTTATACTTCTACCTTACTAAGTGTTTTTGAAAGGCTCTCAAATTTAGGTTATGAGTTTCATTGCAGGCATATTATTAAATTTAAACTACTGCTACACAGAGCTCAAAGTAAATAACTTCCAAGGGATTTGGCTTCTGTCTACCTAGCATGGCATTTGGTTCCTGTGTAATCTAATAGAAGACTTTTTGAGGAGATGCAAATTTGCCCTAACGTAACACTTATTAATATTTCTCTGTCATTAAAAATAGAGTATGAGGGCCAGCAAGTGGCATGCTGGCTAAGGTGCTGGACTCCCACATGGCCATCTGCAGTTCAAGTCCTGAACCCAGTGGCTTAAAAATTATGCTATGTACATACACATACATGTCCAAATTCCCAAGAGGGAAATGGAGGAGAAGGAATTGCAGCGTGGTCACAGAACTCCAGAGCAAGTGATTTTTCACTTTCCCTATATCTGTCTTTCTCCAGCAAGTACACACATCTTATGGCAAAGTCCTAAAATAATAGTAATAACAACAATAATAATTAAAATTAAAATTAAAATTGAGAATAGTGCAACCGTTTATTTTACAGACAACAGCCACAGGCAATCATGCAAAAATCCTAGGTTCATTCACTCTCAATTTCTAGATGACCATTTCACTACCTAGCCTTTCTCCAAACCTCCAACATCCCCACCCCATACTCTGTCTCCCACCTCCCCCTTCTTTTTCTTACATTTGCTAAAAGGCATGTGCACTCACTGGAGAGACAGCGAGAAAGAGAGAGAGAGAGAAAGTTAGAAAGGGGGAATGGTCATGCCACAGTCTCTCTTTTCCTTTCTCCCCTTGGGATTTTAGTCATGTGCACATACACACCTGCCATGTTTTTCAAGTCACTGGATCTGAGACTTGAATCACGAAGTCAGCAGTGTGGAACCCAGACACCTCAACCACCACCACACTGGCTGGCCCTACCATCCTCTCTCTTAGTTGATCTCTTCAGGTTTCCATTTAAAACAATCAGGTAAGACACAGCCTGATTAGCCAATAGCACTTCACCTCTGTAGTCTACGTACACCCCTCGGTTCTGCCTTCTCACTTACATGAAGGAGTCAACTCTTGTTTCTGCATACAGCCTCCTACTTTTTATGCCACAAATTATATGCTTTCTTGCCTGCTATAGGACACAACCCAGCAAACTCTTGTTCTCCTCCTGTCTCATCAACTCCTTTATTTACGTATTTAATTTTTATGGCTTATTCCCATCTACTTTTAAAATGTTCTAAAATGTTCTTTCCTTAGTTAATTATTATTTCCTTTCCTTGTTCTCTTTCTCTCTCTCTTTTGGAAAACCTTTATGATATCTGTTCTTCTATCTCTAGTTATACTCCTTCCATTCTCTCTTAAATCCACTTTGCCCTACATTTCCTGCCTTTGCTCAACCAACTGAATCAGTTCTTGTCAAATTTACCAAATGGCCTCAATTCGGCTAAGCTGATTAATACTGTTTCACTCTTCATCTTACTTAGCTTCAGAACATGGCATTGTTGGCCATTCTTCTTAAATCATTTTTGTCAAGTGAGCTTCCAGGTCATGACCATTCCATGACTTTTCTTGGCAACTGATTTATAGGGTGTCAGTTTAGCTAAGCTTGATCTATGTGGCCTGAAACCCCACATCATTCACAGTTCCAGTCAGCCTGGGCCACAAGAGATACTTTGTATGAAATTTGAAAGGAAGTGGCAGCTGCATCCTAGGTGTGTTTGGAGGGTCAGTGTGAGAGCACAAGGTATGTGGCTGCTGACCTGTGGCTCACATGTGGGCCAGTGAAATTCTTTCTCCACAATCAGTCATGGATAATTTGGGCCCAGTATCTTCTTAAACTAAATGCACTGATGTAAGATCATTCCTGAGGTGTTTGTCTTCTTTCTCTCCCGCACTTCATTTCCCCATCTCCAGCCCCTTCCTTTTCAGTCCCCTTTTTTATAACTGTTCTCTCTCCATCTGTGCAATTTATGCCCATACAAGACCTCTATCTTTCCATCCAATCTGGTAGCAAGTGGTCTGCATTGAAGCAACACATCTGATCATCAGGACCTTGATATGTCCTCACTTAACATTATTAAATTTATTTGACAATTAAGTCATTATATGCCAGGGGTCCTGTAGAACAGAGCAATGAATAGGCAGTGGTCTCTACTATCTACAAAATAGATAAAATATATATTGACTCAAAAAAAAAAGAAGAATTCATTAGTCATATCTATGGGAAAGATCATTGAGAAAATATGATTATTTATAACACTTTAAAACTAAATAGTCTTGGAGTCGGTAAATGGCATGGTGGTTATGGTGCTAGACTTCTACATAGTCAACAGCAGTCCAAGTCCTGGATCAAGCAGCTTGAAAATCATGCTGGATGCAAGTGCATGCATCCCCCAAATCCCAGGAGGAGAATGGAAGAGAAGGGATGGCAGTATGGCCATCCCCACTGGCAAATGATTGCTCACTTTTATCTCACTCTGTTTCTCTCCAGTGAATAGACATACCCTATGGCAAAAACATTAAATGAAAAAATTTTGAAAAATAATAAATAATTTAAAAAGGTAAATAGTCTTACTATTTTTGGTTTTTCAAGTTTCTGTAACACCTATCTGATTAAAGGATAGACCCTTAGAATAATTTAAATGTCAGCTAGATTGGGATAAGTTGTAATTTACCCTCAACCTTCCCTGAAACCATAATCTCACTGTAGCAGCACAGGAACAACAGAATCTTCAGACAGATATTCACTGTATGCTCCAGCTTTTTGGGATGTTGTGAGTGGGGAAGACAGAAAAACAATTGTACTTTCAAAGTTCCATAATTAGGTTCCGCAGGTGGCATGGAGGTTAAGGTGGCTGTATCCTTTCTACATGGCCAACTGCATGAGTCCTGGACCCAGCAGCTTGAAAACCACACTAAGTCCATGTGTGTGCATGCCCAAATTCCTGATGGGGGAGTGAAGGAGAGGGGATTACTGCATGGCCATGAGCCCCCAACCCATGGTGGAGGAGGGTGTAGTGGTTTCTCTTCTTTCATCTCTTTCTCTCTCTGTCTCCTTCTGTCTTCAAAAAAGAAAAAATACAGGTTCATAAATGAATATTGGTATTCATATAGGTTACACAGGGAACCAGCAGTTAGCGTAATGACTATGTCACTGGATTCCCACGTAGTTGACCGCGGTTCGCGTCCCGGACCCGGTGGCTTAAAACTCACGCAGGGCACATGTGCATGTGTGCCCAAGATCCCAAGAGGAGAATGGAGGAGAAGGGATTGCGGCGTGACCATCCCCCCCTGGGGGGTGATTTCTCGCTTTCTAGTCTCTGTCTGTCTGGCGAGTGCATGCATCCTATAGCGAAAACCTCTCCCAAAAAAAAAAAAAAAACCATATAGGTTACACAGTAGGTAATAGACTGGACATTTTAATAAAGAAAATTGCTTGTTTTTAATACCTAGAAATTCACATTATACCAGAAACATAAACTTGACAGGCAATCTCCAAAGTCTTCCTTTTACCTTATTATTTCTTGTCATATCTCTTATTATTACCTTTTCTTTAATATACACAGCACTTTAAAGAGTTTAAAGAAAAAAATGGAAATAAAATAGGACTTTATTTTGTGGCAGAAAAAATTGAAAATCTGTGAATAATGTTTAGATAACTTTCATTGTCCATGAACTCCCTGAGGACCCTTCATATTATTCATGTTCTCTTTTCCAATGAACTCCCTGACTAGAACCACATTTAAATATTCTTTACTATGTTTTGTATAGTAAAATAACAGTATGCAATGTTGTTTAGATTCATTTTAAACACTCTTTAAGTCTAAGAAAATTATTGGGGGCAGCAGGCGGCATAGTGGTTATGTCTCTGGACTCTCACGTGGCTGACCAATATTTGAGTCCCACACCTGGTGGTTTGAAACTCACACCAGATGCTTATGTCTGTGTGCCAAAGATCATGGGAGGAGAATGGAAGAGAAGTGAATGAGGCATAGCTATCCCCCCATGGGGCTGATTTCTCACTTTCCCTCACACTGTTTTTGTCTTTCTTTCTCACCCAGCCCCAGGGAGCACAGACATCTAAGGTAAAAACCTCTTAAAAAAAAAGAAAGAGAAAGGAAAAAGAAAAGAAAAATGTTAATCATTTTGCTAGCAATTTAAGGTTAATCTTGAGAATATGTCCAAGGCACACAACACTGATAAGTGAAAAGGCTAAAGTCATAAAAGAGTATATATACTAGAAGTACATTTATGATGCATTTAACTGTAACAAAGAAAATTGCCTGGGAAATTGAATAGCACTCTGATAACAGTGAGAAACTCTTGGTAGGGTGGACAGTGAGAATAGGGACTTTCAGTTGTCTACTGTGTTATTTTTTATTTTCACAAAAGTATGTAGCTTTTTTTATGGTAAAAATCATAGAAATAATAATATACATAATTCATCATACATACTGATCATATATCTCACTCTTTTTCCCCTTTTATATTGAACATTGATTTCATTTCTTATTTTTCTAATAAAGTAATCTCTATTACATTTTAACAATAGATGAAGCAACTTATTTATTTTTCATTGTCTTATCAACAATATTTAATTTTATATAAAGAAATTATGATTATAGTTTAACCAGTGGCTCAAAGGAAATGGAACAAGGTTTAATGATTTGCACATTTATGGCTATTACCATTTTCTGAAACTTGTACATTTTCAAAACATATCCAGAAAAATAATTGCAGATAAATTACATATTACTGAAGTAACTTCTTTTTCTTTTTCTTTTTTTTTTTTTGGAGAGGTTTTTGCTATAGGGCGCGTGCGCTCGCCAGAGAGAGAGAGACAAAGAGACAAAAAGCAAGAAATCACACCCAGGGTGGATGGCCACGCCGCAATAAAAAAAGCAGTCACATTGAATTGCTAATGCTGCGAAGGACAAGTGACATTTGACAGTGGGGCCCCAGGGGCGGAAACAGCACAGCTGTGATAAAGTAGAAGATAATCCGTATAATATAAACAAAATTCTGTAGTCAATCTTCCTTCATGTGACTTAAAAAAAAGTGACCTTTTAGAAAAATGTTTTCTATTTTCTTTTTTAATTTTTATTTTTCATTATTTATCAATATAGTCATCTTTTTCATTTTTATGAAGCCGAAATTACAGAACATTTTATTGAGAAATTTCTTTTTAACACATGCATTCTATTTCTCATAAAACTGAATTTCTAGAATGCGCTCGCTCTCTCTCTCTCTCTCTCTCTCCATATATATATGTATATATATGTAATTTTTTTCCTTCTAAAATGCCTACAGGCTGCTATCATATTTTTCAAAAACTAAACCCAATATTCGTAGCTAATATTTAGTATCCTCACTTTCTCTTTCATGATTTTGTCACATGAAAAAAAAGCAATCCTTTTATTTATTTTATTTTATTTTAGGATTTTAACCTTTAGAAGAGAGATCTGTAACTTGGAGAATTCTCTCTCACTCATTTTTTTAAGTCCAATGGAAAAGGAAAAAACAGCCTGCACCCCTGGCAATGACATTCCAAGTTTTATCCCATGAGTGAAACAGAATACAAGAACTGAAAAGTTAATTTTGCCTCCAGTTTATAGATACCATCTTCTTTTATTTATTAAAGAAAATTTGGTCATCTATGATTTTTTCTTCCATCTTCACTTTGTAAAGTACCAGATTCCCCATCAGGTTAATATATCAGTAATTATCTTCTTTTTAATTTTATTTTTAAAGATCTCACTATAGAAAAATGCAAAGAGGGATGCTGGACTCCCACATGTCCGACTGCAGTTTGAGTCCTGGACCCAGTGGCTTGCTTTCTCTCTCTGGTCAAACTGAGGAATTAATAATAATTAATAAAATTAAATTAATAATTCTTTTTAATTTTTTTTGGAGAGGTTTTTGCTATAGGGAGCATACGCTCGCCAGAGAGAGAGAGACAGAGAGACAAAAAGCAAGAAATCACCCCCAGGGTGGATGGCCACGCCGCAATCCCTTCTCCTCCATTCTCCTCTTGGGATTTTGGGCCACGCATGCACACGCGCCCCCCCCCTGAGTTTTAAGCCACCGGGTCCGGGACACGTACCGCAGTCGACTGACCACGTGGGAGTCCAGCGACATAGCCATTATGCTAACTGCTGGTTCCTGAAGTAACTTCTTCTACTAATACAAATTTTATGAGTATCGTGTTGTGTATTAGAACTACAAATATGATTGATTTTATGATTTTTTTCAGATATAAATTCTTGTGAAATATTTTATATGTTAGACTAATGACTAAAAAATTTATTTTAGAAGTCAGCAAAATTTCCTTGTATTCACCATGAGTGTTCTTTATTAGAAAGCATTTTCTTCAATACAGTAGAAACTGACAATTATTTTACAGAGAAAATTGCATGCAGACTTGATTACAATAAGTCACAATACTTCAATATTTTAGCAATTATGTTCCATAATCAGATAAACCCTGTGTAATAAGGTAAAGGTACCCATTTTGAAATAAAATCAGTGGTTGGTTGCTAGGAGATGCTGTGCTTGCTCACAAAAGAAAGTGTAATCATATCTTCAGTCTCATTAGCAATAAATGTCATTAGTAGTTCTGTTTGTAGCTCAAGTAACCTCGAACCGATGTTCAAATATGTCCTCACTTTCTAATTTTCTCTCCTCTGACGGGTACTTCAAGTATATATACAGGACTTTTATTGGGTACTTAAAATGAATAGTAGTCTCTTGTCCAGAGCCTATTGCTCCTCTATTGGAACAGGAAAGGTAAAAACAATAACTATTTCAATTCTCAGTGAGAAGCAAAAAAGACCACTTTTTAAATGGGAACAGTTCCTACTCCATGTGCACAGGAAGTCAGGTGGACTGATTTTCCATTTTCTACCTCTGTACCATCCAACATCAACTTAAATGAGTCCTTGTTTTTCTCCTTTTTGAGGTTTTTCAGAATATACTTACAGTGTCAGAAAGAGTCACCAGACTTTATGGATATATCTACCCCAAATCCTCCTTACCTGAATTTAAAGCAAAGAACTCAAGGCCAAGGAATCCTACAACATGGTCCTTTCTCTACTCTGACCAAGATATTGGACAAAACCGAACATGCATTTCAAGTCTCCACTTCCTTATCTGCACAATAAATATTATACTTTCACTACAAGGGGCTTTGTTAATAAGTAAATTAAATTATTTTGGAAATAGCATAGTTTCCTCTTTTTTTGAGAGAGAGATTTTTGCTATAGGGCGAGTGTACTCATTGGAGAAACAGAAAGCAAGAAATGACCCTCCCCATTGGGGTGATTGCTAGACTGCCATCCCGTCTCCTCCATTCTCGTCTCAGGTTGGGCATGCACACACACGTGCCCAATGTGAGTTTCAAGTCACCAGGTCTGAGACTCAAACTGTGGCCAGTCCAGCACCTTAACCTCTATGCCACTTGCTGGCCCCAGAAGTAATATAGTTTCAAAGTCAAATTGTATTAAAGAATTATTAGTCAAACAAAGTCAGTTAGTATGCAACCATAAATCTCCCCACCCCCAAGATAAATACAAACAACAGCTTCAAATTGTTGAACATGTATAAATAACCCTTTCTGCTTTAAGTTTTTCTACAAGTTGTTTTCATGTCTCTCAATGAAGAAGAGAAACAAAGGGAACCAGCAGTTAGCGTGATGGCTATGTCGCTGGACTCTCACATAGACGACCGCGGTTTGCATCCCGGGCCCGGTGGCTTAAAACTCTCGCCGGGCGCATGTGCGTGCGTGCCCAAGATCCCGAGAGGAGAATGGAGGAGAAGGGATTGCGGCGTGACCATCCCCTCTGGGGGGTGATTTCTCGCTTTCTGTCTCTCTGTCTGGCGAGCGCACGCTCCCTATAGCGAAAAAATCTCTCCAAAAAAAAAAAAGAGAGAAACAAATAGCTATTTCATGATTATTTATTTCAAACACTACCTGCTTTTCATCCTATGTCATCACTTAGTTTCTTTATACTCTTCACCACCACCTGTGTACCATTACAGTGCAGTTTAACACCTGTAGGTTACCTTAGTCAATTTTCTTTCTTTCTCTCTTTCTTTTTTGTTTTTGTTTTTATTTTCATTGTGTTTGTTTGCTTTTGTTCATTTGTTTTGGAGATTTTTGCTATAGAGTGCATGCACTCACTGGAAACACAGAGAGACAGAAAGTGAGAATTCACCCTCCAGGGAGGATGACTATGTCACAATCCCTGCTTCTCCATTCTCCTCTCAGAATTTTGGGCACACACACACACATGACCGACATGAGTTTTAAGCCACCTGG
Organism: Tupaia belangeri chinensis; assembly: GCF_000334495.1. Classification (NCBI taxonomy): domain Eukaryota; kingdom Metazoa; phylum Chordata; class Mammalia; order Scandentia; family Tupaiidae; genus Tupaia; species Tupaia belangeri. Next base: position 3,141,352 of record NW_006159510.1, read on the forward strand.
TCTTGGACTTGAACCACCATCAACTAAATGGGAGTCCAGTGATGTAACCATTACACCATCTGCTTGTCCTATCTTGGCCAATTTTTAGGACACAGAAGTCAGTTACTTCTTTAGCTCTCTTTTTCTCCCTTTTTTTTTTTTCCATAAAACTTAATGTACGTATCTTTGTAAAAAAATTGTCAGAAGGTATGGGTGCTTAGCAGAGTAAGAGAAAGAGATAGGTAGAAAACACTCCCAATGGGACATGATCACACCACAATTCCTTCTCCTATATTTCTCCATCCCTTTGGGATTTGAGGCATGTGCACACATATACCTGGTGTGATTTTCAAGCCACCAGGATCTGGATTCAAACCACACAGATCAATGTGGGATCTCACTTCCTTAACCAACAGGTTACAGGGCCAGCCCTAAAGTATATATCTTGATTTCTCCATCTTTAAAATATGGAGTGGCCCCTACCCTGCATTTATCTTTTTCCTCTTCTTTGACTTTACAACTTCAGTACTGTTACATTGATGAAATTTATATTACACATTACGCTCTTTTTTTTTTTTTTTGGAGAGATTTTCGCTACAGGGCGCGTGCGCTCGCCAGACAGAGAGAGACATAAAGACAGAAAGTGAGAAATCACCCCCCAGAGGGGATGGTCACGCCACAATCCCTTCTCCTCCATTCTCCTCTCGGGATCCTGGGCACGCACGCACACGCACCCGGCGTGAGTTTTAAGCCACCGGGTCCGGGACGCGAACTGCAGTCGACTACATGGGAATCCAGCGACATAGCCATTACGCTAACTGCTGGTTCCCCTACACTCTTTTTTTTTAAATGCACAAAATTTTTATTTACATATTTTTATTTTTTTACATTTAATCACAGTACATCTCCACAGCATAATCTGTCAATATTTCCTGTTTTATATGACCTATGATTCTAATTTTTGAAGAATATGTCCTGATAGCACTATGTATATCTATTGATTGTAGTTTAGAGTAATGTATTAAATAAAGAACATTTATTTAGAAAAAAAAACATTTATTTTCAACAAATGAAATTGTTTTTGCAGTTTATTTACTTGTTTCTTCTTTTTTTCTTAAGAGAGAGGGTTTTTTTTTGTTTTTTTGTTGTTGTTGTTGTTCTTGTTGTTTTTTTTGTTTGTTTGTTTGTTTTTGTTTTTGTTTTTGTTTTTTTTGCTATAGGTCATGTGTGCTTGCCAGAAAGACAAAGAGAGACAGAGAGATAGAAAGTGAGAAATCACCCCCCAGGGGGGGATGGCCACACCACAATCGCTTCTCTTTTGTTCTCCTCTTGGGATCTTGGGCACATACGCACACTCGCCCGGCATGAGTTTAATCCACCAGGTCCAGGACTCAAACCAGAGTCGACTACATGGGAATCCAGCAGCATAGTCATTATGCCAATTGCTGGTCCCTGTTTCTTCTTCTGGCAGAGAGAGACAGAGGTAGGACACAGAGGCTGTGTGCCATGATCCACCCATGTCATCAGCCAGCCAGATTCACAGGGAAACATGCACACATCAATATGTACAAGAAGACCTTGAGATGATACAAACGAGTGACCTTCTGTATTGGTCCAGCATTGCAGAGTGCTGCATTTCTGCTGCATCACTGCACTAGACCTCAAAATGTTACTTCATTTTAAATTGACATAATTTCTTATTCTAAAATGTTTCTTGCATTCTCTCTTTTCATATTCTTAGTTTTTTCCAATATTTCTGATCTAGTCTCCATAATTCTCTCTTTATACAGAGAGAATAAAGAACCCTTTCTCCCTTCATCCCAATAATTGGTCCTAGTCTGCTACTGTCAGCAAAGATGGGCCATTTACCACACTTGAAACCATTCACTTTTAGACTCCAGTCTTTTGTTTGGCTTAGCACTTGCTTCACTGGAGAACTGCTTTAAATAATGTTTTAAGAATGTCTGCATGGGATGATAAACAGAATGAATCCTTTAGTGTTTCAAAATATAGCATGCCTTTATATACTATACTTTTCCTATTTTGGATGGTGACAGAAAAGAACTAAAATCACTTCCTGAAAATACTTTGAAGAAATTGTTCCATTTAATATAATCACACAATATAGCTTGTGAGAAATATAATATCACTATATACGTTCTTCATTTCCAGTTAAGAAATAAGCATTTTTATGATTTTTTCTTTATCCTTCTAGTTCTAGTCACATATTCACAATGTTGAATATATGTGTGTCTTTTTTAAAAAGAATTCTGTTTAGCACTTGGCAAGTCCTTCTCTTAGAATGCTCCTGCATTTTATCTCTGAGAAATCTCTTCTGTAACATTTTTTTTTTGAGAGATTTTCACTATAGGGCGCGTGCGCTCGCCAGACAGACAGAGAGAGACATTAGAGACAGAAAGTGAGAAATCACCCCCCAGGGGGGATGGTCACGCCGCAATCCCTTCTCCTCCATTCTCCTCTCGGGATCGTGGGCACGCACGCACACGCGCCCGGCGTGAGTTTTAAGCCACCGGGTCCAGGACGCGAACCACGATCGACTACGTGGGAGTCCAGCGACATAGCCATTACGCTAACTGCTGGTTCCCTCTTCTGTAACATTTTGACAAAGTTCTCTCCTTCATTTTCTCTTAAGTTCGCTTTCTTGAAAATATATTAGCCAAATATCAACTCTCTTTTCAGTTTACTTATTCCTTCCATTATGAGCTCTTGACCCAAGCAACAATTTGGATAATATTAAGGAGACTTTGCTGCATGAAAAAAGTCAATGTAAAAATAATTGAAGAGAGAGACAGAGTGTCAGACAGCTAATGCTTAACAAGGTCTTCATTTTGTGATCCCCTTCCAGGTCCTTCTAATCCAAATCATGGGCACCACCCATGCCTGGTATGAAGGGGGAGGTCCCAGGACTGAAGCCCAGGAGCTTTCCCAGGTGTGTCCAATGGTATTACCACTGCATAACCATGGGAATCCAAATCCCTTTTCTTTATTTATGAGACAGAGAGGGGAGAAAGGAAGACAGGAATTTTTGACCAGGTCTCACATTCTATGGTCCTCTTGTCTGATTTTTCTCTGTTAGCAAGGGCAACAGGTGCACAACCATACCCAACCTATGTAGGCTGAGCCTGGAGCCAGCTTTGGGCAGTGACTGATACCCCACTGCTTGAACCAATAAAGCTGTGTGCTAGTGGAAAACTTGAAAGAAATGGCTTAAGTTCTTGAAATACATAACTGAAAAGTCAGTAAATATGACTAAGGCAACCAGACTACTACAATACCCATTAAAAGATTGAATTTGTAAATTAAAACTCATAGGGAAAAAAAGAACATAAAAACGTTGCTCCGTATCTCAGTGGTTTCTTGAGAGAATGCTACCAAATAGATAAAGAATAATTAATTTGGTTGATAATATTCTTACAATGACCCTAAATTTACACAACCACTGAAGGAACATTGTTCAAAATAATTTATGAATATTGTGTTACTCTGATACCAAAACCTGACAAAAGTGGTGAATAAGAAGAAGGGACCAAGCATCAATGCAGTACTTATGCAAATGAAAGTTCCAGTTTGATTCCTGGGACCTCCTTGAGCTTGCTAAGGTCGTACATGCCCATGATCTGCAATGGCTAAGACTGGGAGTGGATTGCTATACAAAGATCATGTTGGGTGTGCCTCTCTCTGAGTTTGTATGTGTACTTCTCTCCCTCATTGTCTTATGCAAAATAAAAATAAATAAATAAATAAAAAGAGAAAGAAAAGAAGAGAGAGGAGGAGCAAGAGGAAAAAGAAAACGAGACAAATTAAGAGAAAAAGGAGGACCAGGCTGTAGATCAGTGGTTAAGGGAGCTGGATCCCACATAGCCAATAGTGGTTTGATTCTGGCCTGGAGGCTTGAAAGAGAAGGTAAGGGTGTGTTTTTTGTGTGCATATGTGTGCATGCACTCCCAAAGTGCTGATAAGAAGAAACAGAGGAAAAAGGATTGCAACAAAACCACCCCATTGTAACACATCCACCTCTCTCTCTCTCTCTCTCTCTCTCTCTCTCACTTTCTGTCTGGCAAGCATACATGCCTTCTGGCAATACATTTTTTTTTAATTTTTTAAAAAGAAGAAGAAGGAGAAATAAAAAGGTAGGAATAGAAAATGACTACGACCTTTCTGGAAAAGAATAAGACTGTTTATTATAAACTAAACACAGGCTTGCCATGCAATTCAGATATTGCACTACTGGATAAGTAATGCATTAAATGAACATTTATTTTAGCACAAAAGCTGCACACAATAAAACTGTTCATATCAGTGTAATTAATAATAGCTTCAAACTGGAAACAACTCAAATGTCTCTCAGTGAATGAATGGTTAAATGGAGTGTTGTGCAGTCATACCACGGAATTCTACTCACAGTAGAAAGAAAACACAAGCAACAATTTGAATTATCTCAAGTAAATTTTTTTACATATTTATTTAATTCCGTTTATTATTATTATTTTTTAATTTGACCAGAGGGAGACAGAGAGACAGAAAGTTGAGAAAGCAAGCCACCAGATCTGAGACTTGAACCATGGTTGGCTGGCCCCTCAAGTAAATTTTGCTACAGGGAAAAGGAAGCCAATTTCAAAAGTCACATACTGAATAATTCTATCTTTATAACATTCTTGAAATAGCAGCATTTTAGACATAGAAAACTTTAGCAGTGCTAAGGGTTATATGAGGTAGGTGACTGTATCTTGTGATGGAATAGCTCTATATTTTGTGTTCCTGTATATTATGGTGGCAGTCCCACAAATCTACACATACGATATAAAATTGCATAGAATTATGCACTTGCATTAGAATATAGGTAAAAGTAGTAAAATTGAGTGAGGTATGCATACTATACCAATGCCACTTTCCTGGTTGGTCTGACCTATATTGTGGAAGATGTCACCATTAAATAACATGAAATTACATTGGATTTAGGAGTATTATTTCTTACAGGTGCATGTGGAACTATTACTTCCACCCAAAAGTTCAAGAATACAGTTATGTAGTATGAATCCAATTATAGAATGATCTTTCAGTTGTTAGACAGACAGATAGAAAGACAGATAAAAATATAATTTAATGTAATTTTAAAAAAGAAATAAGTTACATTCTCTTGTAGTGTAGTTTTAGGTTTGATTTTTCAAGGTATGTCATAGTGAGTGTCCCCAAATTATTTGCTGCTAAACTATTGAACTCTCTCATGCCCCATTAATCAATTTGCTATTCGAAATGACATGTAAGGTCCTTCAGGCAAACTTCTACTTTAAAAAAGTTTTTTTTGAAATAATATCTAAATAATGGTAATTGCTTCCCTAGAACACATCAATCAAGTCAGATTATTGCCCAAAAGGTCATTCTAAAACCTGCACCTCAGATATTTCCCTCTTTGGGTACTCAATTTAGACTACTTAAAGTGGTCAATTCAGACACCTCACAAAAATGGACTTTTTTTTTCCATTGTAAGCCCATTTTGAAGAGAGGACTTTTTTTTGTGTTTTATTTTTGGAGAGATTTTTGCTATAGGGTGCGTGCGCTCGCCAAACAGACAGAGAGAGACATTAGAGACAGAAAGCGAGAAATCACCCCCCAGGGGGGATGGTCACGCCACAATCCCTTCTCCTCCATTCTCCTCTCGGGGTCTTGGCACGCACACACACACCCCTGGCGTGAGTTCTAAGTCACGGGGTCCGGGACACGAACCGTGGTCGGCTACGTGGGAGTCCAGCGACATAGCCATTACGCTAACTGCTGGTTCCCAAGAGAGGACATGTATTAATTGCCATGAGGCACAAGTCACTATAGCTAAAGCTGGAAATTAAAAGATAGTCTCAACCCTCCAATAATTTTTAGTCCAATCAAAATAACAATATTCATTGCAAACTAAATAAAATGAAAAGGAAGTATGTATGTATTTTCTCAAATGTATTTACTGACAGATGTTAGGGAGTGTATCTACCTGCACCCATTGGGTGAGGGCATTTTTAAAGGAAGAGCAGGATGTACACATAAAGAGCAGAGGAGATCCAGGGGAGAGAAATGGAGTCTAAGAAACCCATGCATAATGTAGGTAAAAGAACTCAGCCTGGTTTCTTTATAAGCTGGCATAAATCTTTTAAGGAGGAAGTAGGTATTTGCATTGAGATGTTAGAAAAAGAACTTAAAGCCCCAGAGACACAAAAGAATATACAGCCAGTCAATTATATAATCTCGCTGAAAATTTATTTGAAGTTCAGAACTATAAATTTATCTTGTTTTTATGGCACTCTGAGATTAAAGATGAAACAATAAAATATTCATTAAGTAAACAATTGTCATTAATTCTGAAATTGCCACCACTGTTTATGTAAGATCAAGAACTTAAAGCCCCAGAGACACAAAAGAATATACAGCCAGTCAATTATATAATCTCGCTGAAAATTTATTTGAAGTTCAGAACTATAAATTTATCTTGTTTTTATGGCACTCTGAGATTAAAGATGAAACAATAAAATATTCATTAAGTAAACAATTGTCATTAATTCTGAAATTGCCACCACTGTTTATGTAAGATCAATTTTTTTTGTATACACATGCATAAATTGTATTTTATTTATAAATATA
>NW_006159510.1:3148468-3165640 GCF_000334495.1 Tupaia belangeri chinensis
ATATAAATTTCATATATATATATATATATATATATATATGCAAAGTAGAAAGGAGTAATTTTATTAAATTTCTGTCTCATCACAGATATAGAATTTTTTGGACCTTTAAGTGTACAGTTAACATTTCTCTTATCATTGCTCTGGTCTCTGATATACCAACCCAAAGACTATTGGTCCCATTCAGGGGGGACATTATTTTAGCAGTGGACCATTAATATGCTGATCGATGGATTCACCTATTCCATGGGGTTGAGAGTAGAGAAAATAGACAAAATGCACTTTGACAACAAAACTGCAATATTAAGAATTAGTCACTACATGAATAGTTTTATTAAGCAACATCAATCTTCGGGATTAAGAAGAGCTAATAGATTATTGTCTGTAAAAATGCAATTAGGAATCAGTGTCATTTAATAAAGTTGATTTTACAGGATGTTTTTCAGGCTCATAATTTTTTATAGAGTTAGGGAAGGTCACATTTTATTCCAAATATTAAAAATGATCCTACTGCTGCCAAGTTTGTGAATTTTGATAAAAGTATCCAATATACATATGAATCATTGGTTTGAAGTTTGATCATTAAAATTTCAAGCTCTCTAACACTAATTTCTCTTCAGGCAGTAACAAATTGGGGCAAATTGTGAAAATATGCTCTATATGTTGGCATTCCTACTCTCCCTTACTTTCCATTTTATTTATATTTCATTTTTAGTAGCCGATCAAACTATTTTGTTATCTCCCTAAACATGGCAACTTTATGCAATTTTAATTTTGACTACCACATCAACAGTAAGTTTCTTGAAAATAGAGTCTAAAATTTGAATACATTCATTTGGTTTTAAGATGTCGAACCTAGAAGTTTTCTTCAATATCAGCAGCTACCAATGTGGGCATCTTTAATTAGTTCAATGCTTTGCTTCTATTTCCTACCAGTTCCTGTGCACTCACCGGCAGTAATTACCATTCGTAAATCATCTTTTGTAAAACCTGATCAAGAGACTTTGCAAAATAATTTTCAGAAATGCAATTTTTCATCATCTTCTTTACTATCCATCAATATAATTTATAACTGTCATTTTAAAGCTTTAATTTCCGGGTGGGAGTTGCATTATCGCGCATCCAGGATAAAGGATTAGAAAAGGCTACATCCCTTAATGTGAATGTTCCAGCAGACAGAAGTTTGCTTTTCAGAGCTTTGCTCACTAAGCTGATCTTTTCTCAATCCCATGCCATCCAAAAGCTAATTTCCACACCCTCTTTCTCATGCCCATCCGGAGAGAGGTGCAAGAGCTTAGAACTAGGAAATCATCTTAAGTGAATTTCCATATAATTTAACTCTTGACTACTTTCCTGTACGTGCAGTTTTCTTAACATTGGCAAGTCAAGAACTTAAGTACAATAAACTGAAAAATATATATACATTAAATAAATCATCTCAATCTGCCTTTTAAACTTTTTAAAGCTTCACTTTTATGAATTTTTTTAAATTTTTTAATTTTTTATTTTTTTACATAGAAGGCGCATTCTTATTTTTTCCAAAATTGTAGAAGGACAAAACACAAAAGTATACCACAAATTGTGATAGTATCTAGAGTATTTTTATATGACAAGAAAAGCATTAAAGTGATCACATTTGGTTAGAAGAAAAATGTAGAGGGAAGTTTTTGGATGAAGACTGCTCTACTGCTTATCGCCCAATTTGTTTTCTCCCATATTCTGATCATATGTAGGCAATCTCTACCTCTTATTTCTGTATTAGATGTATATACCACAGTCCCAGCCCTGATGAAAAAAACTCATATGCTTAGAGAAGGAAACTCCTATCAGGGACTTTACAATATTGGGAGTAATCCATGCTGGAAAAAAAAGCTATGCTTCCTTAACATTACATGAGAGGGCTGAAGGGTTTCTTGACATGAGACCTGTCTATGGATGGCTTCTGGTTGAGGAGAATAAATTTTAGTTACCTAAAGCAGAAAACTTTTTGAAGACATTTGATACAATATTTTTCTCTTGTGTGAAGCAGACACTCACCCATCAAAAGAAAAAACACAAAGTACCAGCTCTACTTTCAGCTGAGGAGTTTGCACCAAGAACCTTTGTGGGAGTCAGGGTATTGGAGGGAAGGGAGCAGCGTTACCCTCAGCAGGGTAGTAGAAAGGACCTTGGGGTCATGTGGACATCCCCAGCTGCACTGGTGTACTGTGGGTGTGGTGATCTCAAGGTGACCCATGATTAAACTGTCACCCTGCAGTCTGATGAGCAGGTGCAGGTGAGATGGCACAATCTGTGCGTGGTGAATACTGCCTTGGCACAGAGTTGGCACTATGTCTGTTACCTGATAAGCCACAGCAGGCACTGCAGGTGATTCCACATGTTCCAATCCTGCAGGACTTGTGTTCCAACAATAAATATTAGTGCTGACCAGCTGCCTCTTCTTTTCTCTTCTTTCTCAGTATCATAGTATCTTGTACCCCTTCCCCATCCCTACGTCACGTGGTCAGCAGTTTATACCCACACCAAGAGGCAGGATGGCGAGTTATCAGTGCACAGGGAGGTGAATGACTGGAGCTTTTCCTCAGCTACTGCTTCAGAATCTCTAAGGGGCGTGATTCAAAAACTTCCAGATTGGGGCATAAAATTGTTGCGATTGTCTTTTGATATCCAAAAGGAGATAACAACTCATGATAAAATGTAAGTGGAAAATATTAAGAATTTAAGTTACATAACTGGCATTGTGGACATGATACATTCTTCTCCAAATGTCTCCCTTTTTCCACCTTTTCTGTCCCCTCTTCTTCCTTTTCCAGGCAGCTTCTATGAGATTTCCTGCATGAGCTCACACTAAATAACGACAATCTCTCAGAGGGCGTTATGATTCATTTTAACTTGTGTAATAATCTTACAGACATTCACAGCTTTCCAGTCTTACCAAGTGAGTAGAGGTGGAATTGATACTGAGGGTTATTTATCCAGACTTGGAAAAAGGTCATAGTATTATTGCATAATCAGGAGAATTGGATGGAAGGTTTCATGTGATATCTCTCTAATCCCTTATAAAGGTAAAATGTTAGGAATTCCTAAAGAATTAAATCTAGGATTAGGTGTGATTTTTTTGTCCAAGACAAATCTAATTTGTACCTATATTCCAAAAATATAGTATTATTAATAATATCCACTTACAATTTCAAAATTTCTCTAGTTTGGAAAATCAATAATACGCCCAGCCCAGGCGATCTTATTTAGAATCAATAAAAAATTAAGTCCATCAAATAGGTCATAACTATTGCAGGATTTCTGAAAGCTTGGAATAAGATGAAAGAGTACAGAAAATTTAATGATGATGGTATATTATATTCCTTTTTAGTTAACTAGGATGTGGAAAATATTCTTGAATTAGGTCATTGTGGTTGCCAAAATAAATATACATAAATTTGTTGGCCTTAAATATTAGAAATTTAATCTCTCATAATTCTAGAAGCTAGAAGTTCAAAATTAAGATATTGGCAGAACCAACAGGTGGCATGGTGGTTCAGGTGCCAGACTCCCACATGGCCGACTGCAGTTCAAGTCCCAGACTTGGTGGCTTGCTTTTTCACTTTCTCTTTCTCTCTCTCTCTGTCTCTCCCTGGTAAAATGAAACAGTAATAACAAATAAAATAAATAAATAATTCTTTTTAAAAAAAGATATTGGCAGAACCATGTGCTCTGCAGTATCTCTAGGGGATAATCCTTCCTTATCTCTTCTGGTGGCTGATTGACTTACAGCTGATTCATTTCGATCTCTGTCTTTCGTCACATGGTCTCTGTCTCTGTGTCTTTTTTTTTATGTTCTCTTACAAGGGAATTCATACTGAAAACTTCAACTTTATTACATCAACAAAGACCTTTTTCTTTCCCCAAGTAAAACTGCATTCACAGTTCTGGGGTATAAGAATCTGTGATTTCTTGAAGAGTGTGGGTAAGGGGACCATACAACCCACTATAATTTATGTATATGTGTTCATATCTATATATCTCTATAAAACATGGACAGAAAGCATGGCAAAGTATCACAGCTCTGTATAATATAGTATCTAACCGCAGACCAGTGCCTTCTCAAAATCAATATGAAAAGGTATAAAAATACAGAAATTTGTTTTAAGTCCTGAAGAGCAGCGGAGGCATTGAGACTCGGAGTTAAGACTCCAACGAGAACAGACACTTTGAGATAGGCACTGATTTTTATGACTGCTTTCACCTTGGATGGATTGGCTGATGCTGTGTGAAGCTGAAAGGACAAAAATCTGTGCTTTATACCCTTGTACAGTAAAAAGCAGAGACTTTGAAAGAGATTTGCAGAGGCTCGATCATATACTTGGTTTTTCTCTAATAATATTTGTCAAACTTGGACACTCCTGTGTGGAGTAGGGAATTGGATATATATATAACAGGAGGAAAGTAGAACAGAATTTATGGCAAGTTTGCAAGACCAAGAAAAAGCCCTAAGATGACACCAGACTCTCAGTAAAATCTGTAGGCATCCAGAGGGTGCAGGTACATAAAACAGGGTCAACACAGCACAGTTCTGAACAAATTCTCTCCTTGGGCCTGGAAAGGTACACCCTTTTTTTTTTTTTTTTGAATGCTAGCCTTATTTTTAATATGTACAGATATGTACCATATTTTTAATATGTACAAACACCATACACAAAATCTCATGACCTAAAATCTAAAGAAGTAACAAACAGTGGAAAAATACCTACAGATCACTGAGATATTGGAATGCCTTGAAAAAAATCTATAAAGTTAAAATGATAATTATTCAAAAATCAGGACTAGATGGTGCCACAGAGATCATGCACACTCTGTGAGACTGATTCAAATGTGAAGGTCTGGTATACACATCCTAAGACCTCTCTGTACAGGCTGGGCATAAAGGATGTGCCCAGGATATGGGCTGAAAGCCGGTGATTGATTCATAGCGTGAAGACCCTGCTGGTGGTTCCTGGCTCCCTCTTTCTATGTCTTCTGCTTATGGAAAACAATACATAAATAAACTTTTAACAAGAAAAAAAAAGAAAAGATCCAGATCATTACAACAAAGGAAATAGATTTTTTAAATGTGGAGAATTTCTCCAGAGAATTGGAATCTAAAAATAAAAATTAAACTTTAAAACTAAAATAAATCATTACAATATCAAAGTGCTTGAAATAGATTGGGCTTTCAAAAAGTCATGACTTTTTTTGTTTGTTTTTCTATGCAAAAATCATGACTTTTCTGATGACCCAACTATGTTCAACAGCAGATGAGACAAATTAGGTAGAGCAGTAAATAATACAGAAAAGGAAGCATGAACAACCAAAAGGGAACATTAAAGATTTATGAATATATGTGTGTAAGGTCTAACATATATGTAATTATAATACACAAGGAATATACTACAGTGCAAAAGTCTGCAAATACTCACTAGAATAAATGCAAAATAAATAACGTGTAGGTCCCTGAAAACGCTGCCAGAAAAGAAAAAGAAAAATTACTTTTAAAGGAACATCATGAAAATTAAAAGTTTAATGGAACAATAATTGAGGCATCTAAAATGAATAATATGAATGTCAGAACAGTAAGCTCACAGAATTTACTCTGAAGTACATAATTCTCATGAAGTAGAATTGAAGTATCTCTTGAAATTGACCATAAACAGGTCAATCAGGCAAGAATCAGGAAAAAAAAAAATCTCAGATTAAAATCATACATATTAGTGAATTAAAATGAAATTAAGTAGATATCAGTAGAAGAAAGATAACAAGAAAACATCCATAGTTTTGGAAATAAGAGATTACAATTTTCTTTTGATTATTTTGTTTGGCTGTAGACTATGTATGCTAGCCAGAGAGAGACAGAATGAGATGGAGAGAGACAGAGGGAAATAGAGAACATGAGATATTCCCCTTTGGGGGGATGGCAATGCTACAATCCTTCATCTTCCATTCTCCTCTCAGGATTTTGGGCATGCACGCACATGCATCCAGCGTTTTTCAAGCAGCAGGGTCTATGACGCAAACAGTTCAATCAGCTATCAGCTGCCTTAACATCTATCATCTTTTCCACATGCAGGGCCTATATTTTTAAATAATATAGGAGCCATAGAAAAACTTATCGCAGAAAGAAGAAAATATTTTAATGGAATTATCATGAATATAGAAAAAATGAAAACACAAGTCACAGCTAAAAATGATGGAGGAAATTTTTCCTTAAGGCCATTAGGAAAAGAAAAAGAGAAATTTAAAATCAAACTCCTATATGAAATGGCTATACAACAAAGAACAAGGAAGAAAAAATCAATTAAAAAAAAAGAGAGAATAATAAAAATATTAAGGACAGCTATCCCAATGTTGAAGAAACATTCTCTCAGAGAACTCAAAAGTCCTCATATTAGTATTTAGCTGACAGATGATTGGACTACAGGTGACTGTCAATGGATTTAAGGCACAGAATGATTTCAATGAGAGTCATGGAGATGATAGCTTATGTCATGATTTATTTTCAGCTAGGGAACACTGGTATGGATTTCATGGAAAATATTGAGTAAATGGTTACTGTGGTCAGTGGTATAATTATTAGTATATTTCACTATCTGCTAGTTTTATCTGAGATCATATAGACAGAAGGGTTGAACTGTGAATTCTTTATGACATCTCACCAATTTAATACACCCAAATAGTTTATTTTTTTCTACTACTTGCAGATAATTGATTTTTAAAATACTTTCTTTAATATCCACAGGCTATGCTTGTGTAAATACTTATTATGTAGCATCTACATTTACAAATTAGGGAATGCTTAGTATAATGTGAATAAGAAAGATCTCAGAATAAAAAATAAAGCCTATTTTAAATAAATATTAATATATTTTACTTATATAACATAACATCTGTAAATTGGTTGAGGAAAAAAGAAGTGATATTAATAATGAAAATTGTCCTGAAATTTTTGTGGAACTACAAGAATCAGGATTGGCAGAACTATATTTTGTCAATGAGCAAGAATCAGTGAAATTGAATCAATTTATTTCAAGAAAACATGTGAGTGAATTTTGGCTGTTAGTAACATAATTCTGAAGGCAAATGAAACCTTTAAGTTATATTATTAAGGCTTCAGTTGTGAATATTTAGATATTCCATCAAAATGGAATTGTATTTAATTTAAGATCAAGGTTCTAATGGATAAAATTATCAATGAGGAAATCATTTAAAGAAATTAAATTCTTTTTTTTGTTATCTTTTTTTTTTTTTTGGAGAGATTTTCGCTATAGGGCGTGTGTGCTCGCCAGACAGACAGAGAGAGATATTAGAGACAGAAAGCGAGAAATCACCCCCCAGGGGGGATGGTCACGCCGCAATCCCTTCTCCTCCATTCTCCTCTCGGGATCTTGGGCACGCACGCACATGCGCCCCGTGTGAGTTTTAAGCCACCAGGTCCGGGACGCGAACCGCTGTCGACTACATGGGAGTCCAGCGACATAGCCATTACGCTAACTGCTGGTTCCCAACAAATTAAATTCTTAATGAAAACACTTTATGATAAAAATTTACAAAACTATTCTTTCAAAGTGTATTGACAAAATGAACAAAAAACAGAAATTTAGACAAAATTGTTTAACAATAAGCACCAAATAGTTCAAATAATCAGCCATTCTCAGATATTTAAGACTTATTAAGATACCAAAACATAATATTAATATATTAATACTAATATATGCTTCACTTGCTGCAAAATATGTATCTATTTTAATGAGAAAATTAAACTTTTGAAACAGTCAAGACAGCACATTTTCAATAATGAGTTAAGATTTACTTCTTATAATCAGAGGGCACTTGCACTTGCCAAAGAGAGACAGGGAGACAGAAAGAGGAAGAGGGAGAAAGCATCATTTAGTGAAATTTGGTCACAAAGCAATCTATTTCCTCCATTTCTCCTTCTGGTCGGGATTTGAGCAAGCACAAGCATGTGCTCTCTGTGTTTTTAAGGCTGACAGTCTGGAATTCGAGCTAATTGGTCATGTGGAATCCAGGCAGAGGGTATATTTGAATATGTTTAAATGATTTTCTTAAAATGTAGAATTCAGGCCTTAAGATCATTTCATTCTTTGTTCTCATGGGGCTCAAATGAATACTATACGGAATTATGTCAACACCATGCCTGAATTCCATATGACCAAACAGAATTCGAATTCCAGACTGTCAGCCTTAAAAACACAGAGAGGGGAACCAGTAGTTAGTGTAATGGCTGTATCGCTGGACTCCCACGTAGTCGACCACGGTTCACATCCCAGACCCGGTGGCTTAAAACCCACGCCGGGCACGTGTGTGTGTGTGTGTGCCCAAGATCCCGAGAGGAGAATGGAGGAGAAGGGATTGTGGCATGGCCATCCCCATTTTTCGCTTTCTATCTCTCTGTCTCTCTCTGTCTTTCTGGCCAGCGCATGTGCCCTATAGCAAAAACCTCTCCAAAAAAAATAATAAAAGAACACAGAGAGCACATGTATGTGCTTGCTCCAAATTCTGACCTGATAGAGGAAGGGAGGAGGAAATGGATTGCAGTTACATATTTCATTAGATAATGCTTTCTCCCTCTTCCTCTTTCTGTCTCTTTGGCAAGTACATGTATGTACTCTCTGGAAAAAAGTGTCTTTAAATATTTCCACTGGGAAAAATTTATACATGAAATAATTATTAGACTTTAGTATATAGATTATATTAGTAAAATTATAAAATCTATAGTTTGAGCCAACATTTTTGGAAAAGTTTCTAAAGACTTTTATCAATGACTTACCACATGGAATTATCTCTGGCTGAAGCCATAAAAAATGCAATTATTTTCAGTGTGTGTTGTTTGTTTGTTTGTTTGTTTAACCATATGTCAAATAAATTTTACAGAGAATCAAGTACGAAGAATTGAAACAATGACCTAGAGAAAGAAAGGAGCACTTTGGTAGTTAGCCTGGTGTATAAAAGGTAATTAGAAATTTTGAAATTCTTATCAAGTATGACAAATTTACTCTAATGGAAGTTAATGAGAAATAAATAATTGTTTATGAATATAATTGTTAAAATGATTAGACTTTTATAAAATACATTCTAATATATAGTCAATATTTTATTTCTTTTAAAAGAAAGAGATAGGGACCAGCAGATCACGTAATGGCTATGTCACTGGACTCCCATGTAGTCAACCACGGTTCGAGTCTCGGACCTGGTGGCTTAAATTTATGCCAGGCGTTGTGCATGCATGCCCAAGATCCCGAGAGGAGAATGGAGGAGAAGGGATTGCAGCGTGACCATCCCCCCTGGAGGATGTTTTTTCACTTTCTGTCTCTCTGTCTCTTTCTGTCTTTCTGACAAGTGCACGTGCCCTATAGCAAAAACCTCTCAAAAAAATTAATTAATTAATAAAAACAAATAAATAAGAGAAAGAAATAATTCAGTAATTAAACCATGAAGGTTAATGTGATGAAGGAAAACTTTGGCAAGAAATAGAAATAATCATAGAACTGAAGTAATATCATATCAAATGATATAGAAAAAAAGAGTGTTCTGAGAGTAAAACTTTTGATTGTATAACAATTACATGAAAATCAATGTTATTTATTGAAAAAAGTAAAATGGATACATTTGTTCTTTTTATAACTTATAACTTCTTTTATAATTAAAATAAGCCAAGTACTTAAATAAAAACTCCCATTAAATAACTTATCATCACATATCTTTTTGTTCAGTAACACAGACACGTTTTATAGTATCAACATTATTATAAATGTAAGAAAAATGTTAATGCAATTTCCCTTAGCTCATCCTAAGCTAAAGCTATTTAACTTCATAAATAATATCTTGGATATTAAAATATGACAAAAGCTAATGGAAGAGTTTGAAGTTATTACTGATGTTAGACCATGGGTAAGACACAAGAATAATTTAGCTAGAGAGAACTACATCAAAATTGGGTGAAAGTTCTCAGGCAGAAATTACTATTTCCTTAAAAAATAGCAATTGAGTGGAAATTAATAGTATGGCTTAATAAATAATTTATAATACTACAAACTTTAAAACATAGTCAATGGCTTCATTAGTGCTATAGGTAAATTATAGCTACATGGATGGACAGATACATAGATAAAAAATTGGGGGCAGGGAGAGATGCTCTCTTTTTTAAATGACTTTTTTTTCCTACAAAGCTCTAAAGAAAAATAGAAACAGTTAAAAATAAGAATCATGGCTTTCTAAAATAGTTCAGGGGGGCTATTGATCCTATCTAGATTTACAGATTCATTGACAATGTTTTCGTTTTTCAATTTCACTTGCATTCTGAAAGTGTTTTGGCCACTAGAAAATAAATGGTGTGTAAAAACATATATGGAGACCTTTATACTATGGTATGTTAAAGAAATTAAATAAGTATACAATTTATGTACATTTAAAAACCATGTGGTCTGGAGGAAGCAACATGGTGTTATATTACCTTTGCAGTTCTGAGACAAGTTCCTTGAAGAAGAGATACCAGAGTTCTTTTTTCCCTAACTCTCATTTGTCCAAGTTTAACGTAAGAATCATAAAAGCATATTAATTAACTGGGGGAAAAACCCTCAGATGTTTAAGAGAAATTTTTTTTTTCTTTACCTGTGATAGAGTACATGTGCATGCATGTGAGAATAAGAAAGAGAATAGGAGGGATGGATTAGCATCCTCCATAGAGTTTGGTCATGCCACAATCCCTTTTCTTCAGTCCTCCAGTCCATCACATCTTGGTCACTTATAAGTCCAGATTCTTTTAAATATATCTTTGTCTCTGTAAAATATGTGATTGATAGATGATGTACTCAACTATGTATTTCTATTTGTTGTTGTTATTGTGATTTTTTTAGACAGGGTCTGATTTTGTCACAATCTTCCTGGCTCAGCCTCCCAAGTAATTAGGACTATAGACATAGAATATACTACAAGTCTTTTAGGATGGGTCAAAAATCGAATCCAGATTTCCAATGTGGCCTCAGCCTGTGGAGTAGCAGAATCTGTCAATGTGTACCACACAGCAGACTTAACATTTCTTTCACCAACCGAATTCCCACAGGCAAGCAAGATATTGTGAGTGGCCATGCTTCAGGGAAGAGTAATGGTCAAGTTAAAGGAAAAGAAAAAAATTAAATAAGTACATATTATTCAAGTGTCATCAATTAGGTTTTTCAAATTTGAATAGTCTCATGTGGTATTTGATATGAGCTGTGTAAAAGGCAAAATACAAATACAAAGCAAATTCTTAGACAAGAAATAGTATGCTTTAGCTACCCAGAATGTAATGTAAGAGAAATTATTACTTTTATGAAAAAATTTACTTGTGGGACCAGCAGTTAGCATAATGGCTATGTCTCTGGACTTCCATGTAGTCGAATGCGGTTCGCATCCTGGACCCGGTGGCTTAAAACTCACGCCAGGCGCGTGTGCGTGCGTTCCCAAGATCCCGAGAGGAGAGTGGAGGAGTAGGGATTGCGACGTGGCCATCTCCTCTGGGGGGTGATTTCTTGCTTTCTGTCTCTCTGTCTCTGTCTTTCTGGCGAGTGAATGCACCCTATAGCAAAAAACCTCTCCAAAAAAAAAAAAATTTACTAGTACTGAGTAATCAAAGTGTCATATTTTAAATAGATAAAAACTAAATGTGCAAGCCTTTTAATTGCATGCCATCATTGAATTCCAAATGGTGTACAGGTATCAACAAATACATTTACTTATTTAGTACACAAATAAAACTCTTGAGCATTAGGTAATCCAAAATTAAGAGCTGCAATTCCCCACACACCGGGGAATTCAAGGAACATTTCTCAGAAAAAATTGAGGCGAATTGGAATTGGAATTAGAAGGGCATCTTATGAAACCGTCAATGTATAAAATGTACTTGTATGCATTAGTAGAGGGTGGTTTGTGAAGCTAATTTACTCTGATTGTAGAAATCTTTAACGTGGGGAAATATTTTTCACATTACGTTTGCTTTCACAATAAAATGTTTTTACTAAAAAAAAAAAAATTACTTAACCTCAAAACACTGTAGATTTTGCAGAGTTTGTATTTAAATATAATTAAGTATCCCAGGTGAAAATTGCTCTGACTTATAATTATGAACACTAAACCAATTTATTATTTTTTCCATAGAGAGTTCTTAATTATTTTATTATTATTCATATTTATGAGTTGTAGAACTATTTTCATTTTCTTTTATGTTTTATAAGAAAATATATTATTGCGTTTTTGCCCAAATAACAAAAAAAAGATTCATAGACCAGGATTTGTCTAGCACCTCTTGTATTATTACAACACATAAAGCTTGAGTGAGAAACACATTGAGAAGGACCATGTTCCTCAAGCCCTCCTGTAGCATCTGAATACCCTACTCTGAAAGTTGGAGAGTAGCATCTCACATTTTGAAATGTGATAGAACTGTACACCTTTTGTAAAAATAACGTATGTCCATTATGTACCATAGGTTAGGGATATTTTTGTTATTGCTGTTGTTGTACTATTCAGTAGATAAACATCATCAAATATGGAGTGAGAAAGAAGCAATACATGTAAGTATTTATGTGTGCCATATACATGCACCCTATAGCAAAAAACCTCTCCAAAAAAAAAAAAAAATTTACTAGTACTGAGTAATCAAAGTGTCATATTTTAAATAGATAAAAACTAAATGTGCAAGCCTTTTAATTGCATGCCATCATTGAATTCCAAATGGTGTACAGGTATCAACAAATACATTTACTTATTTAGTACACAAATAAAACTCTTGAGCATTAGGTAATCCAAAATTAAGAGCTGCAATTCCCCACACACCGGGGAATTCAAGGAACATTTCTCAGAAAAAATTGAGGCGAATTGGAATTGGAATTAGAAGGGCATCTTATGAAACCGTCAATGTATAAAATGTACTTGTATGCATTAGTAGAGGGTGGTTTGTGAAGCTAATTTACTCTGATTGTAGAAATCTTTAACGTGGGGAAATATTTTTCACATTACGTTTGCTTTCACAATAAAATGTTTTTACTAAAAAAAAAACAAATTACTTAACCTCAAAACACTGTAGATTTTGCAGAGTTTGTATTTAAATATAATTAAGTATCCCAGGTGAAAATTGCTCTGACTTATAATTATGAACACTAAACCAATTTATTATTTTTTCCATAGAGAGTTCTTAATTATTTTATTATTATTCATATTTATGAGTTGTAGAACTATTTTCATTTTCTTTTATGTTTTATAAGAAAATATATTATTGCGTTTTTGCCCAAATAACAAAAAAAAGATTCATAGACCAGGATTTGTCTAGCACCTCTTGTATTATTACAACACATAAAGCTTGAGTGAGAAACACATTGAGAAGGACCATGTTCCTCAAGCCCTCCTGTAGCATCTGAATACCCTACTCTGAAAGTTGGAGAGTAGCATCTCACATTTTGAAATGTGATAGAACTGTACACCTTTTGTAAAAATAACGTATGTCCATTATGTACCATAGGTTAGGGATATTTTTGTTATTGCTGTTGTTGTACTATTCAGTAGATAAACATCATCAAATATGGAGTGAGAAAGAAGCAATACATGTAAGTATTTATGTGTGCCATATACATAAGGTTATTTCAAAAAGTTCATGGAAGAATAGAATTAAAATACAAGTTTTTTTGGTGCAAACAGAAATCAAAATCTGTGCATAACTTTTCTATAATATGCATTTCTTCAAGCTTTTGGAAGATTCTTTATATGTACTGCATCTCTCTAAGAATTACCACCTGTAAACTTCAACAAGCATCAGCCTCACTTCTCGCTGTAGTTCGTGTGAATATCAGCCTCAAAGTCTGTGCAGTTTCTACCTATGTGGCTGCATATAACTGCCCCTACAATATGTAACACCACGTTTGGCATATGGTTAACATAGGGTAAAATACATGGACTTTACTTTGAGGTATACATGCTTTTCTGAAAAGCTTTGTGTAATATGATTACTGGTCAACTAGGTCTGGCTGATGTTTCTTATTGTCAATGAAATCAGAGGCAGGCACAAGCTAGAGCAGAAAGGAGTTTATTTCTGTACCTGATACTAGGGAAACAGTCAGCAGGCACCATCATACTGCCTCCAAAATCTTACCATGTTCTCCATATTTATGAGCACATAAGCACATGCGGGTCATTCCTCACTACACTCAATCAGTTCATTGCTTTCCCCAGAGTGATTACCCTAATTGCTGTTTTAAGGCACCTACCCATTCCTAGTTTCTCATCGGACTATTCCTCAGAGAGATCTCCCTAGGACTCAACACTTGGTCAGCTTTTTCTTGTTAAAGTCCTTTTTTTCATTTCAAAATGGCTGCAGTCCAGTTAAACCTCTAAGCTGACCTGCTACAATATTTGGGGGCAGCAATTTAAAAAATAGGGATTTATTTTATCCCATTGACTCTATACCAATTACATCCTATCTCCAGTTTATCAGTAAAAGACCCATTAGTATACGAAGAAATAATTTGTGTATATCTTATAGATGATAGGTTGTGTTTTGTTTGACATTTGTTTTTTTATGATCAAATTAAAGTGTAGTTGGAATTTTCATATGTTATAAACACATACAACTTAAAATCAAGGAGAGAGTGATTTGAGGCATTAGGATATTGGGTCCTGATCCACTCTGTATAAGAGTCTGATTTATGTTTCTGCTTGTCATTGTTTTTTCTCATATAGAAAAAAAAAATTGATTTTATCCTGCCGCTCAAGCTTGTGAAGCAGGGTAAGCCAAAAAACAAAGTTAAATAAGCAGAAGTTATAAATGACCCAAGGCTATGTATGAAACCCTTTATTAGAAGTAGAATTCGCATCCCACCCACCAATCGAAGCTTCTACTTTTGCTGAATGAATTTGATAATATTCTCAGAATCACGGGTGAGGACCTCCAGGGCCATAACAGAGGAAAATACAGTCTTATAAAGCTTTCTAATATGATAATGTTTATATTCTGCTAATTACTTTTTCATTTATTTGTTTTGTTTTATTTTTGCCTTGGATATCTTGAACTTATTCTTGACAACGCTGGAGAATTTAAATGTCATGTGAAATAAAAAAGAAATAAAGCTATTGGCAATTGAAGAATAACTTCAGGGAAAATCACAGAGATGTTTAAAAAGAATGTAACTGATGTTTTTCATGGTCTGTGCAATCTATTATCTTTTCTACTTTCCCAGAAAGTATTCAGTAAAAGGTCTACCATTTCCTAAATGTATGCTAAACTTTCATGAGTTCTGGGAGTTGGGACAAAATGCTAAATATATTTTCACTAAATAAGAGCTCAAGGACCCTCAGGAGACCATGATATGTGGAATAAACTGAGCTAATTAATTGGCATTTATCATTTTTCCCCTTTTTCCAAATGTTCTGTTACTGCTTTTTCAAAATCCTTAGATAAAATGCCAACAACAAACCTGCGGACATTTTCTTTTACTTCCATTATCAGAAAGTTATTTCATCCACTCCATTTCCCACTCTAAGCAATATCTTTTCACCATCCTTCAACAATTACCACATTTTCTATACTCCAGTTCTAAGTAAAGTGTTCATTGATGACTAAAAATAAAGCCATATACTTAACAGAAAGACTATCTAGGTTCTAATGTAAGACAGTCTCAAATTACCATAACTCCACTTTCCATCTGCATACCATTTTAAACCCAATAAATTTCAAATTTGTATTTGTGGAATGAGAATAACATTATCATTTACCTCATAGAGTTGTTGCAATGATGAACAGAAAATAGAGTAAATGGACTAATTGGGTTGGCTATTTTAAATCAGGCATCCAATAACTAATACCTTCAATGGTGACTGAGACACTAATCCTGGTAGCAATTATGAATGTACAACATTTTAAATTTTAGCCATGACATCAGTATTTAATGATAGTTTCAGCTGCTAAAATTCTTTAATAGTCTTAAAATGTCACCAAAAAGGTACTACTTGAATAGACTGTTGATGAGCCCTATGCTACTAATTACACTAGGTACTAGCTCTGTTTTCAAATTTATGGAGAGATGTGTCAGGAGCGGAAGGTCTTATCCAAAAAATATGTTAGGGTTGTTTCTGGCAGTACCATGAGAAAAATATTCTATTCAATCCAGACATTTTCCCTTAAAAACCAATTGCATCTGCAAAGGTTGAATTTTGGTTTTGATTATAGGAAAATCTCTGCAAAATTTTTAGCTTTATTTTTATGCTCTGTAATGGGAAAATATGTCATATAATCCTTATTATCCCTTGCTCTGTATATGTGTATCTGTGTTTTTCTAAAATGAGGAATTACTCTGGGCCTTTTACCATATTGCTCTCTTTTGTGTTC
The DNA here is from genome assembly GCF_000334495.1 of Tupaia belangeri chinensis. Lineage (NCBI taxonomy): Eukaryota > Metazoa > Chordata > Mammalia > Scandentia > Tupaiidae > Tupaia > Tupaia belangeri. The sequence goes on from NW_006159510.1 coordinate 3,164,868, forward strand.
CTGGACTTAAAAAGCCAAGTTAGTAAAATTTAAAACCAGTTTTTATTTTCATATTGACAAAACTTTGATTTTTTTTTTCTGTTTTGCAGAACATTTTGGAGGCAGACAGTAGCGCATAGGTAGTGCAATTGGCTCTACATAGAAAATGTCCTGGGTTCACAACCTGGGACTTCACTGAGCACGCCAAGGATATATGCATGTGCCTATGTTCTAGGCTGGCTGCAACTGGTGGATTGCAGTGTGAAGAGCCTGTTAAAGTGCCTGTCCCTCTGTCTCTTTCTGTCTCTGTCTTTCTTGGAATAAATAAATAATACACTTGAAAAAAGAGAGAAAAATTATTCTAAATTATGCCATGCTTAAAGTTTGTTCATCCCTATTATGCAGTGGAGATTCAATTGTCTTCAAATGCCTCAACATTTTCCACTGGATTTGCATACTGTGTTCAAGAAAGTATTTGATTGAAATTTTTTTAAAGTTTTTAATAATAGTTTACTTTTCTTGCATTATTTTGTTAATCTTTTCTCCTAGTAGTTGGGTTTTTGCATCTTATTACTTATAAAGGATCAAACATACATTAATTAATTTTTTTATTTTCAGTAATATATAGAAATAAGGAGAATAATCTTGATTCAGAATTTTTTTTTTTTTAGAAAGAGATATTTGCTATAGGGCAGCTGCGCTTGCTAGAGAGACAGAGAGAAAGTAAGAAATCAATCCTCAAGGGGGATGACCATACTGCAATCCCTTCTCCTCCATTCTCTTTTTGGGATTTT
>NW_006159510.1:3166726-3170175 GCF_000334495.1 Tupaia belangeri chinensis
AAATATATATATATATATATATTTGGGCATTTATCCCACAAACTCAAGATATTTGATATTTAACAATTATATTTTACTTTATTTCTCTTACTTTGTCACTGTTGCTAGTTATTCAATGTTTATCCTGTGTTTGTTTATTTTCTGTTTCTATAATATCTATATTCTTTAAGATATAAGAGATATCATTTTTTAAAAATACGATTACTCCTGGATGCTTATTCCTTAGCTTATTTTTTAAATTTTCATTTTAGTCATTGAGTGTGTGTGCTCACCAGCAAGAGAGTGCGATAGAGGAAAAGCGAGATATCCCCCTTTGGGGGAAATGACCATGACACAATACCTTCTCCTTCAACTCCTTCTGGAATTCTGGACATGTGCACACAACCTAGCCCAGTGTGTTTATCAAACTTCCATGCCAGGTCTTGAACCATGTGAGATCCAGTGCCTTAACACCACTCCATCTGCTGGTCTCACTTAGATTATTTTTAATGAGTAAATAATCTGCAAAAGTATTAATAGAATTTTCTTTTTCCAGTATTGTCAGATGAGGCTCAACACACTTCAGAAGTTGAAGACCATACAAAAAATATTCTCTTTGCTGTGCAATTTCACAATACTTCATAACATCTTCATAAATTTGGAAATTGAATAGAGTATTTCAAATTATCTATAAAGACTAACCTAATATGAATGGTAATAAAAATACTCAGTTCTGAAAATTTACTTTCCATAAAATTTGATATGATTTTAAATTAATTTATTGCTCCTTTTAGGTTTATTGAGATGGATGCTAGTTACATTTGTTTTTAGGAAAAAAAGTAGAAAAGATAAAATATTAAAGATAACAATAGAAGTCAATGAAATAGGATATAAATATGTTCTAGATCGGTCAACCAAACTTAGACTAACTCTATGAAAAACATATAAAATAGATTAATCTCTGAGGATACTGATCCAAAAGAAATTGGAGAACAGAAATAATAAACATGGAAATCATAAGTATACATCATTATCAATTTCAAAGTTATCAATGGAATAACACATTGAGGAGATATAATGGCAATAATATTGAAATAAATATTAAAAAGATTAATCCTTAGAAAAAATGCAATTTACAAAGTCAAGAAAATAGAAATGAAAATCTAAATCATTATATAATTTTAAAATAAATTGACTTATTTATTGAAATATTCTCCCAAATAAAACTTTGCATGACAGGAATTATACCGGTGAATTTTGCTAAATACTTCATAAAGGCATGTACCAATTTTAACTGTACTCTGGACAATGAGTAATTGCTTAATACATTGTCATCAGTTTCACAGAAAAAAATCAATATCAAATTCTTGACATTGATATGGAAAGTAGAATATTATAGGTTAATTTGAGGAGATATAATGGCAATAATATTGAAATAAATATTAAAAAGATTAATCCTTAGAAAAAATGCAATTTACAAAGTCAAGAAAATAGAAATGAAAATCTAAATCATTATATAATTTTAAAATAAATTGACTTATTTATTGAAATATTCTCCCAAATAAAACTTTGCATGACAGGAATTATACCGGTGAATTTTGCTAAATACTTCATAAAGGCATGTACCAATTTTAACTGTACTCTGGACAATGAGTAATTGCTTAATACATTGTCATCAGTTTCACAGAAAAAAATCAATATCAAATCTTGACATTGATATGGAAAGTAGAATATTATAGGTTAATCTCTTTCAAATAGACACAAATATCCTTAAAATCATATAACTGATATAGTGCAAAAGCCATTAATAATTAAGTTTAAAAATAGCATTCTAAAAATAAAATGAAATGTTCTTATGGCCAGGGGATGACACAATGGTAACACAGTTGAACCCAAACGTGAGGGTCCCTGGTTTATGTCCTAGGGTCTTTTGATGTTCATGCTGGGAGTTTGTGCCCACACCCATGATTGGGCTAGGGGCAGATGATGACATGAGAGCCCTGCTGGGTGTCCTTTTCTCTTTTTTTTTTTCTCTCTGTCTGTCTCAGTGGAAATAAATACTTTCAAATGTGCTTAACTGTTAAAAGAAGGTATGTATAAAACAATGGAAACATCATACTTGACAAAGAAATGTTGAACGCTTTCTCTCTGAACTTGAGACTAAGAACAGGATATTTATTTCTCCACATTTATTTTATATATTATTGAAACTCTAACCCCCTTCATTAAGGAAAGAAAAACTAACAGAATGTATAAGCTTTTGGAATAAAAGAATAAAACTGTCACTATCCAGTCTGTCATTCTGTATCCAAAAAGTTGAACAGAATATGTGAAAAAGTTATTAAAAGCTTAATATAAAATAATAAAATTTAAGTTCTGTACATATAGAGAAATTAAAACTTACAAATGGATAAAATTTATTAGTTCTAACAGTTTTTTTTCATAGATAAGGTTATTTCATAAACAAACAGAGAAAACATTACTTCTTCTTTTTCTATTCGGATACTTTTACTTTTTTTTCTGTATTAATTGTGATGACTAGGACTTCCAGTATTCAGTTGAATACTGGTGGCTGGGGTGTAACCATCCTTGCCTTGTTCCTGATGTTCAAAAACATTCAACTTTTCACCATTTAGCATGATCTTAGTCATGAGACTGTTGTATATGACCTTATATGTCATACACATGTTGATACCTAATATGTTCTATATCTAATATCTTGAGAGCTTCTAACATGAATGGGTGTTGAATGGAAGCCTTCCACGTGTCCCTCGCGCTCTCTCTCTCTTTCTCCCTCTCTCTTGACCTTTCAGAGGCTTGTGATGCTAGCTGTCTTATGTCCAGGACATTTAAATTGTAAGTAGGCAGATCTGAAAGAAAAGGGGTCCTCTGCCCTGGCTGAACCAGTGGTTTTCCCAGCTTTGCCTTGTCTTAGAGAAACCCTCTCCCAGACCCACCCCATTCCCTAAAATCAACCTCATGTCTATATCTACCTCACCTGGAGAGCTAGAAAGGCCAAAGTCTCTGCAGTTGTTGTCAGGTAAAAACTGAGTCCTACCTCAAGGAATTTAGTAGTAAAGCCATTGGACAGGTGAGAGAGAAGTTAAACAGAATGCCAGACTTCACTCTACAGCAAGACAAGATGGTCAAAAGGCTGATGAAAATGTTGGCACTGGTGGGACAGTGGAGGCTCTCCAAGTGGAAGGAAATCAAAATTCAAAAAATTGGTGGGAGAGAAGGAATCTGAGGAGGTCCACAAACTTTATCCAAGACCAAATAATACCATGTGAAAGTGAAGCTCCATTACTAATCAGAAAAGATAAATGTAACTCGTATTATGTTAACAATTGAGAATATCAATATCTTTTACATATGATGAAATCCTAAAAATTAGTTGATACCCGAATCGTGTGTATATATAAAAACTATGTGTTAAACTATATATATTTAACATAAAAAGAAACTCATTT
>NW_006159510.1:3172998-3196258 GCF_000334495.1 Tupaia belangeri chinensis
TATATATTTAACATAAAAAGAAACTCATTTTTATCATACATTTTATTATTATTATTAAAATATATATAGAATAATATCAATATATATAAGAATAATATCACCCCAATTAATGCTATATGGTGTTACTTTGGAACAGGCAGAATCACCAATGGAACACAGTACTTATTCCAGAAGTAGACCCATGTAGATCAGTGCAAACTATTGATAATAAGTATTTCAATTGGTAAGAAACAATCAATAAATATTGTTGGAAACCAACTGGAAAAATAATAAATGTTAATCATTACTCCCTGTTTTAAGTGAAAAGAATTTTAAGTTAAATAAGATAATATAAAATAAAGAAAAAAATCATGAAAGAATTAGTAGAAAATATGATTACTCAAAGTAAAGAATGCCGTTTTAAACATAACTGAGAAAACAAAGAAAGGTGAGATAACACACACACACACACACACACACACACACACACTCACATAGGATTTCCAAGACCAAATAACACCATGTGAAAATGAAGATCAATTACTAATCAGAAAATATAAATGTAACTTGTATTATGTTAACAATTAAGAATATCAATATCTTTTAACATATGATGAAATCCTAAAAGTTAGCTGATACCAAAATTGTGTAGGTATATAAAACCTATGTGTTGGGAACCAGCAATTAGTGTAATGGCTATGTCGCTGGACTCCCACATAGTCAACCGCAATTCGCGTCCCAGACCCGGTGGCTTAAAACTCACGCCGGGTGCGTGTGCATGCATGCCCAAGATCCAGAGAGGAGAATGGAGGAGAAGGGACTGCGGTGTGACCACCCCCTGGGGGGTGATTTCTCGCTTTCTGTCTCTATCTCTGCCTATCTGGCAAACACAAGCGCCCTATAGCGAAAACCTCTCAAAAAAAAAAAAAAAAAACCCTATGTGTTAAAGGATATATATTTAACATAAAAAGAAACTCATTTTAATTATACATTTTATTGTTGTTATTATTATTTATATATTCAATCACTATACATCATTTATATTGTAAAGAGACTTTACCCAGTATGATATACACCTCAATCCAGCCTAGTTGAGAGTACTATACTCATCCTCATTAACAGATAATAAACCATATCTGTGTCCCACAAATGTCTTACCTCTCTATTTTTCCCCAAATTTCCTTTCCTTTGCTCTACCCCTTTCACACTCTCCTTTTCTTTAACTATAAAACGATACTAAACTGCCTCTTGACAATAAAAATTCAAAGTCAATTGAGAAGTAATTTTTCACCTATTTGAGTGGTAAAGATGATTATGAACAGATAGGTAGGTAGGTAGGTAGGTAGGTAGAGAGATATGTATACCCAGGGCATGGAAAAACAGATTGTCTCATGTTGTTCATGAAAAATAAATCGGTAAACTCAATAGAAGGTAATTTGATAATACCTGAAAAAAATGCAAACAACTATAATATCCCCTGTTTTTCTACTTGGTGTTTATTTTATAAATACCTGTAGGAAATGAGGCATGCACAAATATGCCACACATGATGTGTACAAACACAAATTAGAGAAGACTAAAATACTCACTAATAGAAGATGTGTTAAATAGATTATGTACATCAATAAAATAGAATACCTGGTGGGAAGCATTTAAAAGAAAGCGACAGCTGTGTATATTCTTACGTAGAAAGACATTCAGGAGCTGTCAAGCAGAAATACATGAATGTAGGTGTATGTGTTGTCAGTGAAAATCCATGTGAAATTAGTAAAACTTTTTACTTGTGAGGGAGAACACTGGGCAGATAGACACCAATGGATATTCACTTTTCACTTTTTATACTCCGTACATTTGCTTGTTTTTGTGTATTAACTATCCCACAAAATACATATACAAATAAGTAAACACAACCACACACACAAACAAAAAATGCAGATAATCTTTAACTCTGAGCTGTAGCCCAAAGCCTATCCTTTCTTCTAAAAACCTGTCATTCAGATCAGTTTCTCAGCAACTAGAGCGTCTCTAATTTTCTCAGTTAAATGAAGGACAGTCATACAAAGAGAAACATGTAAATCCATTTGCTTCTTATTTGATAGGCCCATTTGGTTACCAATTACCTCTCAGCTCTTCTTGCTATATAACGAATTCAAATCCAGTCAGGTTTTTTTTTTTCACTTTTTTGTTTGTTTATTTATTTTATAGGGCACCCCCTCAATGGTCAACTTGCTCACTGTCCGAATCAGGAAAGAGGTTGCTTTTTTTTTTTTCTTTTCACAAAGTCTCCTTTATTTTATACAGGGTATATGTAAGTTGCCATGCAGATATTGCCTTCAGTGTCTTCAGTCTACTAAAATACAACAACAACATAAAACACAATAGTTCAATCAGAGTATTCATCATCATTATGCAATTTGCCTATCAAAAGGTTGGGAGGGATTTAAGCTCTTGATTTGTTTGCCACTTCATGCATATGTGATATAATTGCATTCAAATTGACACTTTCAGAATAAACACTTTTATTTTTTTCTGGGATCTCACTGCCTTCAGTAGCTGCTCAAAATGTCTACACCCCCAAAATTAAGTTCTATGATTTAAAAAATGAATCCATCATCCCCAAATTGTTGCCTAGGAAAAGAACCATTTAGAGGAAATTGCACATGCACAGATTTGAGTGAACCACTGCTCATCATTTTCCAATTAGTTCTTGTCTCTCTCTCTCTCTTTCTCTGTGTGTGTGTGTGTGTGTGTGTGTGTGTGTGTGTGTATTTAGTCTCCAGTGCTTTTGCTTCTTCTCTATTTGTTTTTGTATTCAATATGATCATTAGTAGTAGATTTATTTCTTTGCCTCCTGGTAGCTGTCAAGGGATTTATATGAAGTAGCGTAATTGTGGATAGAAATCTATTGGCTCAGCTCTGAAATCTTCTGTTAAAAAATGAATGATGTTGGGGCCAGCGGGTGGCGCAGTGGTTAAAGTGCTGGACTCCCACATGGGTGACTGTGGTTGGAGTCCCAGTCCCAGTGGCTTGAAACTCACACTGAGTGCATGTGCAGGAATATCCAAAATCCCAAGAGTTCTTGATTTGTTGGCTATTTTATGCATATATAGCATGGCCACAATTAGTGATTTCTTGCTTTCTGTCTCTGTCTCTCTGCAAGTACATACACCCTCTAACAAAAATCTCTCTCTTAAAAAAAAAAAACTTTTCGTATTATATTTAAGTCATAAAGTGTGGAGTAGAGAATTGGAGCGGTAATGACCTTGGCTTATCCTTTGAAGTGCACCGAAAATGAATTTTGAATAAGAAATTGATAAAAGCTGCAAGTAGATTGCAAGAGAAGGTATGTCAATGAATACTGACCTGCCAATCATCACTAGAGCATATAGAGGTTGAGGAAGCAGAGATTCTGAGGTCATCTATCACCTTGTCCTGGCCTCCCAGACAAAAAGTACTTCTTCTATGCCATAAAAATGTTATTTTTTGCTATGGGGCAAACAGTTAGCATTAATGGTTACATTTCTGTACTCCCACATGGCCAACCATGGTTCAAGTCCCAGACCCAAAGGCTTGAAACACACTGGGCACATGTGTATGCATGCCCAAGATCCTGGGAAAATGGAGAAGGAATTGTGGTGTGGTCATCCCCCTGGGTGGGGTGGATTTCTCACTTTTCCTCTCACTATCTCTGCCTCCCTGTCTCTCTGGTGAGTGCATGGACCCTACGGCAAAAACCTCTCAATACAAAACAAAAAAAATGTTTTCCGGTTCAACAGATATCAGGTGACTCAAGTGATTAAATCATTTCCAATATGTTTCACTTTTTTTTTTTTTTAAGAGAGAGATCTTTGCTATAGCTCACGTATGCTCGCCAGGGAGATAAAGAGAGACAGAGAGACAGAAAGCAAGAAATTTCCCCCAGGGAGGGTGGCCACACTGCAATCCCTTTTCCTCCATTCTTCTCTCAGGATTTCAGGATTTGGGGCATTCATGCATCTGTGCCCAGGGTGAGTTTCAAGCTGCCTGGTCTGGGATTTGGACTGCAGTTGACTATATGGGAGTCCATTGAAGTAACCGTTATGTCATCTGCTTGTCCCTGGACTGCTTTATTGCTTTTTTTAAGAGGCAGGGGATTTTCCCTCTAGTGCCCATGGACCACAGAAACTAATAACAGAAGTTGTAAGTCAGGAATCCAGTAAATCAAATACAAAATTTCATATGAACAATTTGAACAGCTACCTTTTTTTCAACATATATAGCTTAAATTAAATCACCATTACTTGTGTGAAAGATGACATTCCATTTTCTATTGTTTGAAATTTAATGATATTACTAAGATCTAGGCAAAAAATCAAAGATTGTTAAGAGTTACCTAAGAATTGTCATGCCATTCTTTATGGACTAGGAAAGCTTTTTATTTTTAGTTGATCAAAGAATGACTGTATTTGCCAGAGAGAGGGAAAGAAAAAGCACCCTTATGGGGAGCGGCATTACTGCAATTCCCTCTTCTCTACCTCTCCATTTTTTGGGATTTGGTCTCAGAGGCACATGGAATTGGCATGTCTCTCAAGCTGCTCAGTCAAGGATTGGAACCATGGGGTCAACCAAGTGGAATCCAGCTGCTTTAATCACTACACCTTGGACTGGCTTGACATTTTTCTTTTTTGTTTTTTTCTAAGAGAGGTTTTTGCTATAGGGCACATGCACTCACTGGAAAGACAGAGAGACACAGACAGAAAGCAAGAAATCACCCCCTATTGTAGGATGCGATGACCATACTGCAATCCCTTCTCCTAAATTTTTCTCTCAGGATCTTGGGCATGCAAGCACACACACCTTGCATGAGTTTAAACCACCAGGACTGAGATTGGAACCGTGGTCAACTATGTGGGAGTCCAGCAACAAAACCAATACACCATTTGCTGCTCCCTGGCCTAAACATTTTTCTTAAGGAAGTCTCAGAGACAAGCTCTTTTGTCAAATTCAGACCATTAAGGCAAAAGAAGCTTGAACTTGAAGGCTTCACTGGAACTAAACCTCCCCAAAATGATGTGTTACCACTTCCAGTACAAAATGGACTTGTTGGTTTTATCTTACTTCACAGATTCTTTATCAGAATCTTGGAAAAAAAATAAGCACCCTGGTTGTACATGAATTTCAGTTCAAACAAGAATCAGGCAGAAGATTTCAGTCCTTTTGAAATAAAGCAATTTCAGGGACCAGCAGATGGAATGAAGGTTTCATTACTGGACTCCCATATTTATGACTGAGTTTGAGTCCCAGACCTGGAGGCTTGAAACTCACACTAGGTGCGTGTACATGTGTGCCCAAAATCCTGAAAGGAGAATGGAGAGGGCATTGCAGTGTAGAGATCCCCACTGGAGGGGTGGTGGGGGGGTAATTTCTCACATTTTGTCTCTCAGTCTCACTCTGCCTTTTCAGCAAGCACACACTCCTTATAACAAATATCTCTCTACAAAAGAAAAAGAAAGAAAAAAGCAATTTCTGAGTTTGTTTCAAATGCTTTGTTTTATAAATGAAGGAATTGAGATCTGTTTATAATATGCAGATGATTTGTTGAACATGACACAATAAGTTGAGAAATCACCTGGGAATATACAGCACTGCAATAATAAAACACAATGATCTGTGAGGCAACCCTTATGAAAAAGTTCTAGATTTGTGTTTGAAGACTTCCCTGAATATGCTGGGCATTTGCATACCCCTGATCTGGGACTAGCTGGGGCTGGAAGTGTAGATCATGCCATCAAGATCCTGTTGGAGGTGATGCCTTTCTCTCTCTATCTCTCTTACTCATAGAAGGAATAAATAAACTAAAAATAAATAAACTAAAAGTGATCACACCAGAGATGTCAATACGATTTTACTAAAATAACAAAGGAAAAAAAGAGGCATGAATTTTGTCCCCTGAACTCATAAATTAAGATTTATAATAAAGAATATCATGCCAAGATAAGAGTAGCTAAAGTATACAGTGATTTTGCAAAAGAAGAGAATAGGACTTAACCTTACAAATAATAAAGGACATTTTTTAAAACCAAGTGTTCTTGTTGTTTTTAATATCTCATATTGGTTATGAGTTTTTATATTTCATGTGTGCAATGCTGGTTTAACATTTAAAAGTCAATTCATGTTATGTGTCATATGAACAGGCTAAAGGAAAAATTACATAATCATATTAATAGATATGGAAAAAAATTTTCACAAAACTCAACACCCATTTATAATAAAAACTATCAGACAACTAAGAATAGAGAAAAACTTCCTCAACTTGATAAAGAGCATCAAGAGAAAATCCTATAAATAACTTCATACTTAATTATGAGAAACTAGAAGCTTTCCCATTAAAACTACAAATAAGTCATAGAGGTCTCGTTTCAGCATTCAAGTAAAATTTAATCAATAAAACAGGGGAAAAAAGGAAATAAAAGTTATACAGATTGAGAAAGAAGAAATAAAAACTGTCTTTACAGATGTCATGGGGAAAAATAAATCTATGTAGAAAATCTGAAAGAATCAGCAACAACAACCACGTAAAACCTCCTGGAAATAATAAGCAATTATAGGAAAGTTTCAGGGCCCAAGATCAATATATAAAAGTCAATTGCTTTTCTATATGCCAGGAAGGAACAAGTAGATATTTAAATTAAAAGCACAATAACAGGCCAGTCAATGGCACAGAGGTTAAGGCAGCTAGATCCCGTAGGATTGGCTGAACAGTTTGAGTCACAGACTTGGCATCTTGAAAAACATTCTGGGCATGTGGCTATGTACGCCCAAAATCCAGAGAGGAGAGCAGAAAAGAGATTGTGGCATGGTGATCTTCCCTGTGCATGCTTTCTTACTTGTTCTCTCTCTTTCTCTCCAATGAGCACACACAAAATAAAGAAATACATATGAATAAATAAATAAACATTTTTAAAGCATAATAACTTTTACATTAACACCCCAAAATAAAATAATTTATGTATAAGCCTAATAAAAACATGCATAAATTGTATATAAGAGAAACTATAAAACATTCCTTAAATAAATCAAAGAAGAAAAGAAATAGAAATGTTCATGGGTAGGAAGACTCAGTATTATCAAGGTGTCAATCCTTCCCAATGGTTAGTATCAGTCCTCTGACTTAATCATTCATCTTCGATATGATGTTGGTTACTTTAGGTTCTCTACCTCAAACTGGAAAATCAATCTGAATATCAGATAACTCCCTGAGACTTTGGATGGGTTTTCATTGAACCTACAGATCAAGTTGAAAAGAATTGGTGTCCACCTTTTGCTATGTGTTTATATTGATGTGGAGCAACCCAAGGCTGATAACTGCCTGACCCATCTGTTCTGATATGGAGGAACTTGGAAGCATCCTTGAAGCAATCCAGGGCCAATAGCTGCCTGGGATTTCTGTTCTCCCACAACCTACCTACCTTTCCCCTGAACTATTGAGCACCAAAGGCTTTGAGCAGGCTAGATACCCTGTTTCTCTGCCATCTCTGTATTAGGGCAGACACTGAGCTCCTTCCCTGATAGGACACTCCAAGTGTGTTGAAACTGCCCCTCCCCAACTCACCCATAAAAGACTGTGTCCAATTCTCAGCCAGGACTGGAGATTCAGAGTATTAAGTCCTCAACCCAGCCAGTGTAATGAAACAGTTCTCCTATCTCTCTGAGTGCTGTTTTCTTCATTCCTTGGCATCTGGTTTTTTTCTAACAATATAGCTTGAACTGTATGAAATATATATTTTGATTACTATGACAGCTGAACGGAGCACTTACAATAAGAGATTTTACATTTTGACATGTCTGTTTACAGGGTCTTTGGGCAGAGCAACATTAATTTTTTCTTCCTATTTTTAGGCTTATTTCACACAAGCATTATGAGCATTAAATGAGATCATATTTAATCAGATGAAAAGTGTTTCATAAATATAAATTGTCTAATAAAGAAATTGGTTAAATTGGGACCAGCAGATGGCGTAATGGCTATGTTGCTGGACTCCCATGTAGTCGACCACAGCTCAAGTCCTGGACCCAGTGACTTAAACTCATAGCAGGCATGTGTGCATGTGTGCCGAAGATTACAAGAGGAGAATGAAGGAGAAAGGATTGCAGCGTGACCATCCCCCTGGGAGATGATTTCTCACTTTCTGTCTCTGTCTCTCTCTCTTTTTCTGGCGAGCTTAAGTGCCCTGTAGCAAAAGCCTTTCTAATAATAATAATAATAATAATAATAATAATAATAAATTGGTTAAATCATAAACAAATGAGTGCTAATAAATAAATAGCTGTGTAATTTTCAGAGGGTGTGTGTGTGCTTGTGTGCTCACCAGAGAAAAAGAGAGAGAGAGAGAAATCACTCTCTAATGACACGTGGTGCTTTTCCTCCCTTTATTTATGTTGTCAGGATTGGGGCCATGCTTGCATCTGCACCCAGCATAGTCTTTTTCCGTTATTTTTAAGTCACCAAGTTTGAATTTGAAACATGGTGGTACATACAGGATCTGGATCCCAATGTACTTAACTTTTGTGCTATGAGTCCAGCCCAGAGTTTCCGTAATTCTAAAACCTAGGTAAGGGAAACAATCACGTGGGCACTGTTTTGAGATTGTTTGGGAGAAATAGTGAACTAGCACTTTGTTGTGTTCACTTTGTTGCACTTGTGAGCAGTCTACCTGTCCTGAGCTTTGTTTCTGTTTTTTTTTTTTTTTTTTTTTTCTCCGAACATTGTGTTCACCGTGGATGCTGTGATTCTGTTTTTCTACATAACTTGATCAATGGCACTGCAGCTTTGTAACTGATTGTACATCAGACAGCATAGATACCTTTGATTAATCTCCTCCTAGTAGGTTTAAAAGACAAAAACCCCCCTAAGGATTCCCATTTGCTCTCTTTCTTTGCAGAGATCAGAGACAAATAGCTCCTTCCTGAGTTATTCTTGTCTTGTGTAAAGAGGGTTTGTACAAGGAAGCCCCTGGTGTAAACAATATTGAAACATTGTTCTTAAGGATTAAAGCACCACTAATGATCTGACGGGAGGAGTGTGTCTCTTTGCAGTCTTCATTGATGTAACTAGGCTGAAACTGCTCAAAATGATGCTCTGTTCCTGGAATGAAACATGAATAAGTAAAAACTGAGACAATCATAGAACTAGACTTTGCTTCAATATTTTAATATAAATCTAAAGAATGATAGATTTAATATATTAGAATATGCATACACACTCACACAAAGTATAACTGAATTAGAGATAAAATAAATGGTTTGTTTTCATTAGTTCTGAGAGCTTATTAAACTGAGTAATGAGGATTACTAAAAATAGAAAGAAATAAAGAGAAATCAAAATATAAGCACAATGAACTAGTAACATTAAAATTTGAAGGCAGTTTCCAGTTTAGCACTTTAGGACTTAGCACAACAGAATTTTGGTTTTGCTACATCAGAAAGTTGTTTAATGTCAATTCTTGTTCCCCAAAATAGAAACTTAGTCTGATTGTCATAATAATCTCTTTGGATCAGTGAATCATTAACAACTTAATCCAGGGAAGCATTGCTTTTACTTTTAGGCTAAGTTTGGCAAAAAAAAAAAAGTTTGAGTATAAGGCAGGGACTCAGGGGGTAGACTTCTAATGTGCTAACAATGTTCTCAAGATTATAAATAAATCTAAAGATTTCTGAGTAGACTGAAGATAGGATGTACAGTTTCCACCCTGGGAATGCCTTGTCTATGACAAAAAGGTTTGCTCGCATGAATTTTTTTTCATGTTTCTATATTTTTATTGATCCTATAATACATATTATTTTTGTATTTTTTGCAATTGCTTTTTTTTTTTTTTGAGTGAGAAAGAGATTTTTGCTATAGGGTATGTGTGCTCACTGGAAAAACAGTGACAGAAAGCAAGAAATTATACCCCCCCCCCAAGGCGGATGGCCATGCCACAATCCCTTCTCCTCCATTTTCCTCTCTGGATCTTGGGAGTGCATGCACATGTGCACAACATGACTTTAAGCTACCAGGTCCTAAACTCAAACCATGGTCAATTTTGTGGGAGTCCAGCAATGTAACCATTACACCATCTACTGGCCCTAGCAATTGCTTTTTAAATCAGTTAAGAGAAGAAAGGAGGGACCACCAGTTAGCGTAATGGCTATGTCACTAGACTCCCATGTAGTTGAGCGCAGTTTGAGTCCTGGACCTGGTGGCTTAAACTCACACCAGACATGTGTGCATGCATGCCCAAGATCCCGAGAGGAGAATGGAGGAGAAGGGATTGCAGCGTGGTCATCCCCCCTGGGGGGCGATTTCTCACTCTCTGTCTCTCTGTCTCTGTCTGTCTTTCTGGTGAGCACATGCGCCCTATAGCAAAAACCTCTCCCAAAAAAAAAAAAAAGAGAGAGAGAAGAAAGGAGAAAAAAATGTACATTTGGATTGTATCTTATAATTACCTTTATTGAAAACCTCTATCATATGTTCTAAAGACATACGATGATCAAATGTAGATAAATATAACATATATATATATGTTATATTTATAATATATACTATATATATGTGTTACATATATAAATATAACATATATATATAAATATAACATATATATATATGTATGTAAAGAACTAAGAATTAGTATTTTGTAGAATTTTATTTTTTGTTGCTTTTGTTTCTATTTTTTGTTTTTGCTGCAGGGTGTAAGCACTCTCCAGACAGAGTCAGACAAAGAAAGAGAAAAAGTGAGCAATTAACCCCAGGGAGGATGGTCATGCTTCAATCCCTCCTCCATTTCCCTCTCTGAATTTGGAACATACATGCACACGTACTTGGCGTATTTTTCAAGGAGCAGGATCTAGGACTTGAGCCAGAGTTGGTCATGTGGGATCCAGCTACCTTAACCTCCACACCACTGCTATCCCCTAATTTTTTTGTTTTTCCTGAAATTCGTCAAACGATCAAGAATTGGCTGATCATTTAAACTGGTCTCTGTCACAAGAAACTTAGTGTGAAGGAGGACTCATAATCTTTAAAAAAAAAGGTACTTTCAGAATTCATGGAATATTTTTCTTTCTTTGCTTTTGTTTCCATTTATATTTGATATATTTTTTAATATATTTTTATTTGAACTTATTTTATACATTCAATCACATTTGTCACTTAGTTTGCAAAGTGAGGATTCCAACATGCATATATTTCTCACCAATCCAGTTGGGAATACTATACACATCATCTTCAACCAACAATAACCCATTGTTTTGTCCCAAAAATGCCCCCCTCCATTTCTCTCCCCAGTGTCTCTTCTCAGTCTCTCCTTCACCCACCCTCTTCCCACACCGTATTTGGTATTTATAACCATTTTCTATGTTTCTATATTCTCTAGTCATTCAGATTCTGCCATAGAGTGTGGATATACATTAAGTGGAGACATACAATGTCTCTCCTTCAGATTCACTGAATAATTTTTATAGATTTCCAACTCACTTAGTGCTGTTTAACCCCAACTTGAAAATATTTTAAGAAGGAAATTACTCGCTGCCAGTAATCATTTGCACCATTTGAGAGACATATTATTTTGTAAGTATGCACACCCCAAACCAGCATATTTGAATTTTTTTCAATTTAAAATGATATTTGGGGGTCTTACAGATTAAAGAAAAAGCTAGAAACTATAGATGTAATAAGTATGAGCAATTTCTTCATTCGAGTAGTTCTGAGATACTGAAATATACTCATGTGCACTATGATCTGCAAAGAGGATTACATTACTCATGATGGTGCCATAAACTTCCCTATTGCTACCTTAAGCCATTTCACAAGACTATTAAGTCCTCAAAATGGATTTATTTTGGATGTTGGTAACCCAACTGTGCCTTAAACATTATATTTGATCACTGAATATTTTACAATGTGCTTCATGGGCCTTGGATTACTTGTGAGCCTTTTGCACATATCCTTGGTTGGATAAGCATACCCTAAACTACATGGGGTAGCGATACTTTTTCTGTCTCATTTTCTCTACAATTGCACTCACAATTTGATGAAACACTGTATCCTCTGTGTCCTGCCAGTTTTTCTAAGTGGTCTGTCAAAATCATTAGCATTTGTCCAAATGTGGATCATTTTACAGATATCTACCAAAATATTAGGTTTTTTTTTTTTTTTAATTTCTGGGACACATTCAGTTAGGGAGTATTCTCTATTGCACTGAGTGCCATTTAGCAATATTTTACACCAATAAAAAGTAACAAAGAATAAAGGAATTTGTAAGAAATCATTCCCCAGGGAGGAAAACCATGCCTTTTCCATTCATTTTTCAGGATTTGGGGTACATATGCATGCCCAGTGAGAGTTTCAAGCTGCCTGGTCTGGGACTCAAACCATGACTGGCCATGGGGGATTCCAGCAAATAATAATTATGTATCTACTGGTCTTTCAAGGAGTATCTTTTTTAAAAAAATATTTGCCTATGTTAGAGTCAAGTAGAATTTTTATTTTTGTATGCTAGAGTGTTTGCACACACATCTATGTTTGTGCGTGAGGCCGTAGGGGAGTGTTTTATTTAAACAGGGTCTTAATTTTTCATGATCCTTCTGCCTCTGCCTCCCAAGTCACTGGGACTACAGCAAGTACCACCCCTAGGCTTCTTAGAGCAGGCCAGGAGTCAAACCTGGACCTCCCATGTGGCCTTAGCCTGCTAAGCAGCAGTGTCAAGGCTTGGCCAGGATTAAATAGAATTTGGAGGTACACTTTTTGGTTCTAGAAAGTTCTTTTTCTTCATTCAGTTCCATAAACTAAAGGAATGGCATCATTATTTTTTATCCACTCTTTTTATGGCCTTTTTTTCTGTTGTGCTTACATTTTTAATCTTCCCATGTGTCATGTATTGGGGTGTGATGGCAAGATTGCCGCAAAAAAGCAAGTTCACTATACTTGGGCCAATATCAGTCATGCTTCCTTTAACTATAGAATGAAGATTCAGGGAGAAGATTCACTCTTTACAGGCTTCCTTGTAGCTGTACATATTTCAAAATATTATTACTTCCATCTAGTTTTCTCTTTTGTGTTTGCATAATTATAACATTTTTTTTCTGGTAAGCCACCCCCCACTTCATATATGCAAACACAAGAGAAAAATGTCAAAAGAATGAAAAGAAAAACATAAAATTCCGATTGAAAAAGAAATCCCCATTGTCACTTCTATAGCTGAATTATTATTTCTGTTGCAGTTGGCTCTGTTGAGACCATGCAGGCTGCATGACCTCGCTTGTCCTCTTTCCTGTCCTCCAACATTAATTAGTTTGCACTTTGTGACTGGTTCCTGCTGCCTAGAAGCCCAGGAGTTAATCACGTCAGGAGGGAACTTGTGTTGGCTTAGAGACTTTATATTACAGCACTAATTGTACAATTAGTCTAAGGTTAGGTGGGCACAAGGGCCCCTACAACCTCTTGCAGAAGAGAGAACATAAATCTAAGCTGGGGCAAAAATGCTCTCCAGCGACTTCACATGGAGGGCATGGGGCACCATAAATTGCAATAAAAATTTGACTTGGATTGCAATTCTCTATCTAAAATCTCTGAAAATAGTAAAGGAGAATATCTGCTAAGCAATTCAGGTGTGGGAATTAAATAATATATAAAATTCTAGGAAAAAAGCATGGGAGAAGAGGGCACCATACCTTACAGTGTTGAGTTATTACATGCCAAGGTAGTAGGTCAGGTAAGCAGATGCATATTTGTGTGGGGTGTGTGTGTGTGTGTGTGTGTGTGTGTGTTTGTGCATGTGTGTATATATACATATGTATATGTTTAAGTTTTATGCAAAATAAATGTGTATGAAGCAGAATGCTAGCATCAATTGATTTTTAATATGGAATATAAGAGTTCTAATACCTTCTGACATTTTATGAAACCCTATGAATCATATGTAGCCCACTGGGGCCAGACTTTCATAACTCTCTTGTGTAGTTTTGGTTCAGTAAAAGGACTGGCAATCAAAATTTATTCCATAGTCACAAATATCATTGGCTTAGATGCCCTAGATTGAGGACATGTACACATATGAGTATGAGAAAACAGAGTAAAAAGCGTAGATGTAATTTTTTAAATTATTTAACCTTATTTATTTATTTATTCACCCTTAATCACCACACCACTTGCTGGCCCCAGAAGCATAGATGTATTGATAAAAGCTACATAAGTAAGTTTGGAATGTAGCCACCTGCAGAAAATTTCACTTTCTAAGGATCTGTTAAGACCATTTCTGTGTCGGGGAATACTTTGGTTAGGTTACTTCCATGTTTTACAAAGTAGAAAGGTGGTATCTGCATAACTAGTAAATTAGAATAGGATATTATTGGAGAAAAACACTAGAAGAGAGAGGGATTAAAATGAAGCTGAGTGCTGCATGTGGGAAAAGACAGGAGAGAAAGAACGATTAGGTTGGTAATATGCAGAAAAATACCCTGTGGAGAGCAAAATGCCTAATGAATTTATTCATTGTTTCTGCAGCATTATTTGTAAAGTGCTTGCTCTGTGACCTTATCCTATCAAAAAGCACTGTGTAGATGGATTTGTTTTTTCTCAAGGACTTTGGGAAGTTGGGACTTGAGAGGAAGATAAGGTAATACTGATAACATACCAAAGTTTAGAATCCATGTAAGACTTCCATAAGCTGTAGAACACCCTGAACTGAGGTGTTCTTAATCATGAGTACCAAACACAAGACAGAGAAGTTGAAGACTAGTAGTCAGAGAACACGAGTCCAGGCGGGCTAGCTGGGCTTGGATACAAGTTCTAATATTTACCAGCTGTTTAGAACTAGAGAAGAATACTTCAGTTCGGTCATGACACGTGAGTGAACAGGTGGTTAGTTACTGATTATTCCATTATTTGTTCAGTAATTCTTCACAAACTTATTTTTTTTCTTCATTTCTGCTAAGGAGACATAAAGTTGAAGAAAAACATTACCTTATCATTACAATGAGCACTACCCAAAGAACTTTGAAAGTTATCCGTCTTTTCAGTCTATCAGAGGGGTGAGGAGGCATGAAACCTAAATAATATGGAAAACAACAGTCCCCTTTGTGGGAAGAAAAAGATACTCTGTTGTTTCCATTTTTGTAGAAGAGCAGACAGAGAAGGAAGTTGCTATACAGGCTGGGAAAAACAACACCTGAAGTTATCATGGATTTCAAAGGCCAGTTGCTGAAATGGTGGGTAGGTTGCCCTAGGGGTCCCAAGTGAAGAACTATGTTCAGCTAACTCTCTTCCATGAGTCTTGGCCTATAAAGCTTCCGAGGAGAGCAGAAGGGCAGAGAGGAGAGCAGAAGGGCAGAGAGAAGCATCAGTGTGTAGATTCTGCTCAAATCTGAGGAAAGACAAAGAAATTGAGAAGAAAACAAATTTCTAGGAACTTAAATTTCCCCCAGGAGATCTAACCACACATTCAAATTGTTGGAACCCAAAGGTAGACTGAGTCTAAGGAAGAAAAAAAAAAATCCCACACCAAAATATCCCACAGACTAGATAGATACAGGTCCCAAAATAGCAGCCTGTCAAAAAAAGGAATGGACTTTTCTAGGAGTAAAAAATATTTAACCTAATTAATTACTAGATTTTCAAGTACATTGCCTGGAATATGACTTCAAAATTACTGGATACTTGAAGAAGCAAGAATATTAGACATTTGCCAACACAGAAGAGAACCCAGAAACAATCAAAATAGGAAATTATCAGATTGGGACTATATTTAAAAAAAAAAAAAAGAAAAGAAAAAAATGTAAAACAAACCAACAATAAAAAAGTTACAGAAATATAATTTTACATTACTACTAGAATATCTAGATGATAAACATGCATGTCATCAAATATGCACGACATTAATATAGTATTCAATGTAGAATAAGATTGATATGGCTATATCCTTGATTTCTTTATTATACACGATAGGCATGCTTTGTGTACATAAACCTTACTGTACTACACGAAGACAGACATCAACTATATGTTAACTAGGAATCACATTAAGAAGATACATTATGGGGACCAGCAGTTAGCATAATGGCTATGTTACTGAACTCCCATGTAGGTGACCATGGTTCGAATCCTGGACTTGGTGGCTTAAACTCATGTCCAGCACACGTGCATGTGCGCCCAAGATCCCGAGAGGAGAATGGAGGAGAAGGGATTGCGGCATGGCCATCCAGCCTGGGGGGTGATTTCTCGCTTTCTATCTCTCTGTCTCTCTCTGTCTTTTTGGCAAGTGCATGCTCCCTGTAGCAAAAGCCTCTCAAAAAAAAGACATTATGCACAAAAAAACTATAGGGAAAAAATGACAATGGTTTGCTATATGAAACAAATGAGGCCAGAAAACAAAGAAATAATTTCTCCAAATTTCTAAAAGATAAAACTTTCTGTTAACTCAGAATACTATTATGTATCTAGAAAGGCTATCGTAAATATCAGACAAAATGATGACATTTTTAAGACAAGAAAGCTAAATGCATGAGATAACTTTATTTATGAATTTACCATAATTTGGTTGCTTATTGTCCTGCTGTTTACATTTATGCTGCTTCCAGGTTTATTTTGCTTTAGTTTTTTTATATTATAAAGATAGCTTAAACATTGTTACAGAATTTAAAATAAAATTTCTTCTGTGTTAAATAACTAAGTTAGAAAACCTGGGTACTAAGGACATAAATATTTCCTATAGGAAGAAAACCTGGGTACTAAGGACATAAATATTTAACTTTATTAGAAATTGGTAGCAATTTTTCAACAAATTTGTACCATTTTACAGTTCAGGTTGCAATGTTTGCAAGTTCCAACTCTTAAACATCCTTGCCAATAATATTAGTATTTTCAATCATTGTAATTTAGTTCAGTCACACATATGTAGTGGTATTTCATAACGGTTTGTAATTTTCTGATGACTAGTCTTGTTGAGCATCTTTCACTTGCTTGTTATGAATTTATATTATCTATTTGTATAAGTAACTAGTCAAATCTTTTCTCTAGTTTTTGTCTTTACATTTGTTTAATTATTTTATTTATGATTAGGAGAATTTCTGTATTATAGTACAGATAAAAGTCCTTTGTCAGTTGTGGTGTCTTATAATTTCTTTTGATAAGCAGAAGTGTTTAATTATGCTGAAGTTAAACTCATTTTTCCTGGGACCAGCAGTTAGCGTAATGGCTATGTCGCTGGACTCCCACGTAGTGGACCGCAGTTCACATACTGTACCTGGTGGCTTAAATTCACGCCGGGCGTGTGTGCATGCATGCCCAAGATCCTGAGAGGAGAATGGAGGAGAAGGGATTGTGGCATGGCCATCCCCCCTGGGGGGTGATTTCTCGCTTTCTATCGCTCTGTCTCTCTCTCTCTCTCTGTGTCTGGCGAGCGCATGTGCCCTATAGCAAAAACCTCTAAAACAACAACAATAATAACAACAACAACAAAATTCATTTTTCTTGCTTTCATATGTTTTGTGCTTTTGTTCTGTTGTTTATTTTTAAAATGATAACAGAGGCCAGCAGGTACCATGGTGGTAAAAGTGCTAGACTCCCACATGCAGACCATAGTTCAAGGCCTATTCCTGGCGACTCGAAAATCATACCAGGTGCATGTGTCTGCATGCCCAGGAAAAGAATGAAGGGAAGGGACTGCAGCATGGTCATCCTCCTTGTCGGTGGGGGGGAGTATAAATTTTCACTTTCCCTCTCACTATCTGTCTCTGTCTCTCTCCTACGAGAGCACATACCATATGATAAAAACTTTTTAAAAAATAACAAACAAAAAAGTTGTGAAAAAATATTCTTACCATATTCTTCTAGAAATCTTGCAATTTTAAGCGTATCCACTTCAGTCTAAATTATTTATTTATGTGATAGGAGAGAAAGTTATTTTTTTCCCAGATCAATGTTCTGCCATTCCAACAATTTACAGTGAAGATGTACCATTAGTTATTGAATTACATTGGATCTTTTGTTGTAAATCCCATAGCCAAATTTGTGTGGCTGTATTTTTGGACTCCTTATCTGTTACATTAGTCTAACTTTTTAACTTTATATGAACAATATACTCCATTAATTGCTATAAATTTATACAGCAATTAATACAAAGTAACGAAATAAGATAATGTAAGTACACCTATTCTATTATTTTTTCTTAAGCTACTCTTGGCTATTCTAGGTACTTCAAATTTCCAGTATATGTTGGACTCAGTCTGTCAATTTCCACAAAACAAAGTGTAATCAGATTTTATTTGTATTATGTTAGCTCCACAGATTAATTGGTAGAAAATGACATCTTAACAATGTTAAATCTTCCAATTAATGTACATGATATAACTCTCCAATTTTTAAATCTTTACATTTTCTTGTAACTTTACTTTTTTTGTTTTCCAACACAAGATAGTTTATTTTTATTGAAGATTTTTCCTTAAGTATTGGGTGTCTCTTACTATTGTAAATAGTTTTTAATGGCATTATCCCATAGTTCTTTGTTAATGGTGAGAAATACTATTGCTCTTGTATAGTGGCTTTCTAACATTAAACTTTACTAGTCAATATTACATATAGCACTTTTTAAAAAAATTTCCCTGCTTATATAACTAAGCAATATGCAAATGAAGAAATGGTTTACTTCCTTTCCACTATTATTTTTTCTTCTTGCCATATTGCATGGCCTAGAAATTTCTTTTTAATAGTAAAATTAAATAGTGAAAACTAACATCCATGCTCTAAACTATAACTTACAGAAATTCGGTTCTGCTTGATTTTAGTGATATGTTCCTTATAGATGCCAGTTGTCATATTGAATAATTAACTTTCAGTCTCTAGTTTGTTGAGAGGTTGTTTCATAAATGAGCTTGTTTCTTTGTTTGTTTCTTAATGTCCTAGCTACACCTATTGAAAAAATCTTATATGTAGTCTTTAAAAAGTCTATCAATATATAGATTGTATTGAGTTATTTTCAAATCTAAATTAAGTAATCAGGTGAATAATCCTTACCTGTTCCTCCTTTTGGAGGGCAGATAGAACATGATGATTGGAGTTCACGTGATACATGGTTAGCCTCTCTGAACAAGATTAGTATTTCTATGTAATCAGGACTTACAACACCCTGATTGCTCCTATCTGATTCTATCTGATGCTCAGGTGTCTCTGAGACCAGCAGATG
The DNA here is from genome assembly GCF_000334495.1 of Tupaia belangeri chinensis. Classification (NCBI taxonomy): domain Eukaryota; kingdom Metazoa; phylum Chordata; class Mammalia; order Scandentia; family Tupaiidae; genus Tupaia; species Tupaia belangeri. The sequence goes on from NW_006159510.1 coordinate 3,192,171, forward strand.
GCATAATGGTTATGTCACTGGACTCTCACATAGTTTGAGTCCCAGACCCGGCAGCTTGAAACTCATGCCAGGTGTATGTGCACATGTGCCTAAAATACTGACAGGAGAGTGGAGAAGGGATTGCTGTATGCCCATCACTCCTGGGGGATAATTTCTCATTTTCTGTCTCTCTGTCTCTGTGTCTCTGGAAAGCACATGTGCCTTATAGCAAAAATCTCGGTAGATAAATAAAAATAAATTTTAAAATTCATGTTAAATTAAAATTGCATTATTTAGGGCTCAATCAAAGTGGCTCATGCTGCTAAAATGATGCAGCTTAGAGACTGACGTCACATGGGAGGCCTGGGTTCAATTCCCAGTCTAACCTCAATAGGCTGGTCAATGTGATATGCCTTTATTGTTCTAGCTGAGAAGCTGAGGAATGGGCATTGCAGCATTGTGAGACTTATCTAAAGTTACTCTCTCTCCTCTTCTCTATTTATCACAAATGAATAAACTATTTTTTAAATTTAATTATTCAAAGAATGTATACTAATTTTTAACAAAGCTGGATTTGATTACCTACATTTTTATTAAGGACTACTATATCTATGTTCGTGAAAATATTGGCATATAGTTTTATTTTATTTCAATGTACATGTATAATTCTGGTAACAGGAAAGACTGTTCTCATTTAATGGACTGAATAATCTTTTTTTTTTCTGGAAAAATTATGTAAAATGGTGTTTTCTTTATCTGTTTGGTGATATTCATTTTTAAAGCTTTTGAGACTGGGACATTATTTATAGAAAGCAACTTTTAATGATAAACTTGATTTATGCTACTGCTTTGGTTAATCATTAGTTGTTTGTTTTCCTGTCCAAGAAGATGATCTATACCAACAAAATAGTAAGCTTAGACTATTTATATCTACTGTAATTGGTTTTAGAGAGAGAGTTTTACTATATGGCACATGTGCTCATCAGACGGACAGAAAGTGAGAAATCACCCCCCAGGAGGGATGACCATACCACAGTCTCTTCACCTTCAGTCTCCTCTTGGGATTTTGGGAATGTATGTACATGTGCCCAGCATGAGTTTTAAGAAACCAGGTCTGGGATTTGAACCATGCTTGGCCCTGTGTAAGTCCAGCAACTTAACCCTTATGCCATCTGCTAGTCCTTCTAATACCATTTAAAAATAGTTAGATTTAAATATATCTTACTCTACTTTCTTTTTGCCTCATTTGATCATTGTTTATTTTTTCTAATTTCATGTGAATTAGTTGAAAGATTTTAGGATTTAATCTTACCTCCACTTAATGTTTAACAGGTAGGCTTCTATTTGTTAGTGGTAGTACTTGAATTTTCAGTGAATCATTTTAACTTACCTCAGGTAATCTTCACATATGGTGGAGTAATATTAAATAGTCTACTTTTATTCCCTACCCCTGCTTTTCTATATTGTTCTCACACATCTTACTTTTTTTTTAATTGCCAGAGAGTGTGTGTGCTAACCAGAGATACTGAGAGAGAAAGAGAGAGTGGAGATGGGAGGAGAAAGAAAGAGGGAGAAAAAATTGGGCTAAAACTCTCCTACTATCCCTCTACTATGCACCTGCCTACAGTACTGTCTCATGCTTGTCCTCCCTACTAGTACGACTTCCAGTCTTTCATATTCTTCCAGGGAATGCAAACACGTTATATACTGAGCGGGGACATGCTGTATCATTCATAGTATAGTTTATTAATTTAGCATTTAATCTTCTAGATTCATTCACTTTGAATTGAATGACAGTTTGGCTATTTCTTATGACTGAGTACATTTCATAATATATATGTGTAATTTTTTAAAAATTCATTCATCAGTTTTGGGGCACTTAGATTGATTATAGGACTTAGCAATTGTAAATATTGTTGCAATAAATATGTCTTTAAGACTGACTGTTTTCCTGTCCTATAGGTAAATACCAAGAATTGGAAATAATGGGTCATATGGTAGTTCTAGTTGTAAAATGTTGATGAACTTCTATATTGTATTCCCCAGTGGCTGCATTATTTACATTGCCACCAACGGATCAGAAGGTTCACTTTCCACAATAGCCTGGCTAACACTTTTTTTGCCTTAGCTTTTTCCCCCAAGTTTTGTTTTGAAATAACCATTCTGACTGGGTTTAAGTGAGATCTCATTGTGGTTTTACTTTGCATTTCCCTTATGATAAGAGACATACTCAATTTCTCTTATCATACATAACCATTTGTATGTTTTCTTTTGAGAGTTTTGAGAGTTGTCTTTCAGCTCATTTTCTTCTTTTTAAATTGAATTATTAGTTTTTCTGCAGTTGTGTTACCTATATAATTGGGCTATCAATTCTTATTTAAAAAAATTGTTTACAAATATCTTCTCCCATTCTTTTGGTTGTTTCTTCATTCTATTTATTGTTTCCTTCACAGACAGTTTTTAGCTCGATGTAATCACTCCCTCTGTTTTTGGAACTGTTGCCTGTCCTTTAGGAATCTAATTTAAGAAATCCTTACCTCCTTCAATATCTTCAAATGTTTCTTCTGTATTCTTAACTAATAGTTTTATAGTTTGAGGTTTTACATTTAGATCTTTGATTCATTTTTAGATGATTTTCATTAATGGTGAGAGAGAGAGGTCCAGTTTCATTTTTGTGGAGATGGACATCTAATTCTCTTAGTATCATTTGCTGAAGATATTCTCTTTATTAGATTGTCTTGTACTCAGTCAAACATCAGTTGACTGTATGTTTTGTGGTTTATTTCTGGATTTGTTTTTCCATTGGTCTATGACTCTGCTTTTATTCCAATTCCATGCTATTTTGGTTATCATAGCTCTTTAATATGTTGATATTTTAAGGTCACATAGTGAAATGACTCCTAATTTATTCTTTTTGCACAGTATTGTCTTGGAAGTATGGAGTCTCATAATTCCATATAAATTTTGTCGTTGTTATTGTTTTTATTTCTGTGATGAATGCCACTAGAAGTTTGATTGGAATCACATTGAATTTATAAATTAATTTAGATAGAATTGACATTTTAATTATATCAGTTGTTCCAAACCAAAAGCAAGGAATATCTTTTTTATTTTTTTTGTATTATATTCTTTTTTTTTTCAGTTTTTAAGAGTTTTCTTTGTAGAGTTCTTTCACTTCTTTTGTTAGGTTTTTTCATAGGAACTTTATTTGTTTTTGTTTTTGTTTTGTTGTGGCTATTATAAATGAGATTATTTTCTTCAATTTTACCCAACTGTTCCTTGTTAGTATATAAAAATGCCACAGATTTCTATATATTGATTTTGTATCCTACAAATTTACTGAATACATTTATCACCTATAGGAGTTTTTTCATGGGTTCTTTTGGATTTTCTATTTATATAATCATGTTGTCTGCAAATAGGGATGATTTCAAGTCTTTCTTTCTTATCTGAATGCTACTTATTTCCCTCTGTTGTCTGATTATGTTGACTAGAAATTCTAATACTTGGGACCAGCAGTTAATGTAATGGCTATGTCACTGGACTCCCTCGTGGTTGACCACGGTTCGAGTCTCGGACCTGGTGGCTTAAACTCATGCTGGGCGCATGTGCGTATGTGCCCAAGATCCCAAGAGGAGAATGGAGGAGAAGGTATTGCGGCATGGCCATCCCCACTGGGGGTGATTTCTCGCTTTCTGTCTCTCTCTCTTTCTCTGTCTGTCTGGTGAGTGCACACACCCTATAGCAAAAAAACCTCTAAAAAAAAAAAAGAAAATAAAGAAATTCTAATACTCTGTTGAAAAGAAGCAGATAAATAAAATTATTAATGAAATAGACAATATTACAATAGATATTACAGAAATAAAAAGATCATAAGAGAATACTGAAAGTGACTTTATGGGTAAAAAACAAGAAAATCTAAATGAAGTGGACAAATTTCAAGACACATACAGTATTCCTAGATTGTATTAGGAAGAAATATAAAGCCTGAATAGACTAATAACGAACAATGAGATTGAATCAGTAATAAATAGTCCCCCAGAATGGAAAAGCCCAGGTTATGAGCCTTTTCTTTTTTCTTTTTTTGTCTTTCTTTTTTTTTTTTTTTT
>NW_006159510.1:3196412-3206093 GCF_000334495.1 Tupaia belangeri chinensis
TGAGTTTAAGCCACCAGGTCCAGGACTCGAACCGTGGTCGACTATATGGGAGTACAACGACATAGTCATTATGCTAACTGCTGGTCCAATGAGCCTTTTCTTCTGAATTATACCAAACTTTTGGTGAAGAATTTATTCCAATTCTCAAACTATTTCAAAAGATCTCCAAATCATCTTACAAAGCTGCTATCATCTTGATACCAAAAACAAACAAACACACAAATAAGAAAACTACAGGACAATATCCCTGGTGAATATCATGGAAACATCTTCTACAAGATACTAACAGACTAAATCCACCAGCACATTAAAAAGATTATCCTCCATGACCAAGTAGGTGCTATTTCAGAGATGCAAGATGGTTCAACATACACAAAACAATAAATGTAATACATCACATTAACAGAAGGAAAGATAAAAACCATATGACCACATTGATTGGCACAGAAAAGCATTTGATAGAATACAGCATCAATTCAGTAAAATAGATATAGAAAGTTCATTTCTCAACACAGTCAAAGATATCTATGACAAACCCATAGCTAACATCATTCTGAATGGAGAAAAGCTAACAGCTTTCCCACTAAAAACTGGGACAAACAAGGTTGCCCATTTTCTCTGTTCCTTTTTAATATAGTATGAGAAGTTCTAGTCCTCAGATCAACAGAATTACAATGCTCTGCTTGGCTCGATAGTTTTCCCTGAGGTAAGAAACTGTTCCCAAACCTTGAGTAGTGTGACTATGTGACTCAGTTCCTGAGCTTCCTTTATCTACAATAAATGCAAGTGGCAGTACTAGGCAAAGGGCAAAGGGTAGTACTAGACTGTCTTTGTACCAGGTCTAACAAAAGTCACTTTATGTATTTTGTCCAGTTTCATGGTTGTTAAGAATAGGAGGAGTTATACTCATGCTAGTCACTCCATCATGGCTGTAAGAAGGAGTCAAAATTCTCTTTGCACCTCTCTTAAAGCTCATAGATGTATTCATAAGAGGATCCTTTCTCCCAGTCTGCTTAGAGTCTCTGTATTATATGGTATATATATATATACACACAGCACATCTGTCCATTACAGTTTTGCTTTCACAGCTCATGTGGAGAAGACTCCAAGGCACATCTGCTGCTGCAGGTGCTATGCCAGAACTCTGACAGCCCAAGAAGCGAAGCCAATGTCAGTCATGGCAAACTTATGAACAGCTGAAATTATATATTTCAAGGATATTTCCAACTAGCCCCTTCAGCAACAACTTTATTTCAAACATGATGGTAATAGACACAAAATGAGAGCGTTCAAAGAAGAAACAATGAAAAGGCTTAGGATGAGCTGTCCATAGGAAAGAGATATCGCTAAATATGTCAAATTCTCATACTCAATATACTGTTCAGTGATTTTACCCTGTGCTTGTAGAATCTGTGGTTAAGATCTGTTTAAATGAACAAACAAACAACTTGTTATAAATATCTAGTCATACTTACAGCAACATATTACCAAATGTTATGACAAACAGCACATTTGATTCAAGCATATAGATTTTTATCATCATGTAAATAATGATGAGAAAATATTCCAACATTAAATATGTACTGAAATTTTTGTTTGTTTTTATAAATGCCAGGCCTATCTTTATAAATGAAGTAATGAACATAGAATTTTATGGGAATTCTGATCAAGGAGTACTGAACTACACATTTTTCAAATTTTGAATCTTGAATATCATATACTTCAATCACATATTTATCCCAAAAACTTCTAGATACAAAGAACAGAAACAATATTTCTCACTACATTAAAAATTGAAAACATCACATGTTTATTTTGAGCAAGAAGCTGTAAAGAAATCATTTAAGCAATGGAAAACTCATTTTTCTCTAAAGTTCTGTCCTTGACAGAGAATATATTTTGCTCATTGCACTGTAATACCATCTATAGGTCCAGAGTGGCCTCTTTCTTATATTTGCTCATTGACTGGTTACAAGCCTGAATGGTGGGCAGGATCAAACCACAGGTTTTCCTTAATCAATCAGCTCGCCGTAGTGTCAGTGTGTCAGGAGCTAGACTCCCACTTGAAGGCAGGTAGGGCAGAGACCACGAAGGAAGAGTCACTATGGTTGGAAATGGACACAGAATATAGTTAAGGTATAGAGCTACAAGATAAGCCAACTTACAAGATGGAGTTACTCTGTCCAACTTTCATAGACATCATTCACTGCTCTCACTAGAAATCAGTTATTAGCTCTCACTGCTTGCTCACACAGAGAACTTCTTATACCCAGAGCTACATATAACCTGTTTGAGATAATGACAGCTAAAACTAACATTTTCCATATTACTGCTACATTCCAAAGGGTGTAGTCTCTCTCAGTATGGAGAAAAGAGAACAGACACTTGAGCAAAAGTTTGCCATGAAATATCATTGGAGAAAAAGGAACATGGCATGCAGGCTTGCACCTGTAAAATAGGGGGGTCTAAATGAAATTACATTTTAGAAGCACAAGGGAAAAATATATCAAAGAACAAAGCTTTGCCTTAGACTTAAAAGAAAATGTGATAAAAACTAGAAAATTTACCAGCCACAGACCTCAGATAAAGATCGGCTGAATGTTAATTAGTTGAGGTCAAAAGTCTTGTGTTTCATGAGGCCACCCCCAAATCGGAAACAAATTATTTGAATCACCTCACACATAGCCCCCACAAGGGAAATGTATGCACAAGTTCCTCTTCACTGGGATAAAAACACCTGGCCCCAATAACTTCTCAGCAGACCATTGTTGGGATCTTTCCCTGATTGGGAGCTGTGTTTCTCCTCTCCTCTCTTAATAAACTCCCCTTACTACCCTTTCTCTTTGTTCTCATCTCTAATTCTTCATGAGCTTGTGACAAAGAACCTGGTCATTTCATGGTCCTGAATCATGGTGTTGGGCCTGCTCACCCCAACTTTCCGCATCAGCAGCATTCCATGGCTACAGATAAGAGTCAGTCCCTCAGTATAAGCTCTTTTGTAGACTGCTTGCGTCAAGAAGTTAATCATCTCATTGACTGGAGCAAGTAAAGTGGCTGAACTCTGACTTAGTATGAGTTACACCAAGATGGGTATTACTAATGTGGGATGATTACAGAAAAAGAAAAAAATGTGATTACTCATCCAGAATACGTTTTAGTGTGTTGTGTTGTTATTGTTTTCTGCACTCCACTCCCAAATACCTATTTCTCTATCAGATATTGCTATATGATAAACCACTTCAAAACTTATTGATTTAGGGGCCAGCAATTAGCGTAATGGCTATGTCACTGGACTCCCATGTAGTCGTCGGCGGTTCGAGTCCCAGACCCGGTGGCTTAAACTCACATCAGGTGCGTGTGCATGTGTGTATGCATGTGTGCCCAAGATCCCAAGAGGAGAATGGAGGAGAAGGGATTGTGGCGTGGCCATTCCCCTTGGGGGATGATTTCTCGCTTTCTGTCTTTATGTCTCTGTCTGTCTGTCTGGCGAGTGCACGCGCCCTATAGAGAAAACCTCTGCAAAAAAATAAATAAATAGAGGTGAAAAAACTAAAACAAACAAACAAACAAACAAAAAAGTATTGATTTAAAAGAACAATGTTGTTGGTTTGAGATCATCTGGACAGCTTTTCTCAGTAGGGACCAATAATATTTCAACTTCAGACAGCCAGGGCCTAGCTAGCCAAGGAAAACTTCACCGAGGATGGTCCATCTTGGCTCCATGTGGTGTCTCTTCCATCAGCAGGGTAGACCAATCTCCCACATGGTGGCAGAGCTCTATGTACAAGAGAATAAACTGAAAGATCTTCTGAGGAATAGACTCAAAACTTCAGGTGACACCTCTACCACATTCGATCAGTCAAGGGAAGTCAAAGACCAACCCAGTTTCCATGAGCGGATAACAACAACAACAACAAAAAAAACCCCTCTACTTCTTGCTAGTAGAAATTGCAAAGTGTCTGTCTCTTGTGTAATTTACCTGTCCCCTACAACAAGTCCCTGAGCCAGTCTTGGTTTTAATGGGTTATATTGAACAAGAAAATGTGAATATTTTGACAGAAATGAGACAAAATCACCTGTCTTTATATGGTCACGAACAAATCTTGCTGCATTTCTCTCCCCACTTAGTTTTACTCTCTTTCTTCCTACTGCCTCTTGTCCTACCTACAAAACCACAAATGGTAAAAATCTTGAAGAATTAACAAGTTGGTAGAGAGAGAACAGAAATTTTAAGTATCTCATTTCTCTACCTTTAGCCCTGGAGACAGTCTCAATTTTGCCATGTATATAAAATTATTATGACTTAGGGTAAAGTGCATTTATTTCAAAATGGCACCTGTCCAAACAATGGACTGCTTTGAAATGTCACATAACTTACAGCAGCATTTGTACTTCAATTAAAAACAAAACATATATTCTTGGCTGAAATGAATATAGCATAATTCATGTGATTTTCTCCAAAGTCAATTGCTATAAAATAACAAAAGTTGATATTCTAACCTCTGTTTGAATGATATGATTAAGAAATATGTTGCCTAGTAACAAAGTTAGCATATTTAATGATTGTTTTAGAGAAGTTCACATCTTGATATATTTTAAGAAGTATTGTAAATCAGGTGAAAATATTAATTTTCTTGTAAGATAGTTTTATTTTAAATGGCTGTCAATATTATAATAATAAACTTTACATGTCATCTAAAAAATAATGGTAGACTTTTGGTTATGCAAAGTTGTGAGAATATTCTGAGCCATTTCTTAGGACAGCCTTTGGTTTTGAATCTGCTTCATATTTCATTTCCTTTTGTTATCTTTAAAGTGTTTATCTTCTTTATATTATTTTTTCCTATTTGACACCAATTGTTTTTCAATCCATGCTTTTCGGGCAAAAACATTTGACTAAAAGTGCATGTCTAGATTGCTGTTGATATTAAGAGTAGTGTAAATCTATCATTGTTAGCAATGAGGAGGAGCATGTCCTGAGAGAAGTTTTATTATTTTTCCTTCTTCATACCTTTCTCTTATTTTCAATCCATCATAATATTTCTCTGTGTTACTGATTAAGTAGAAAGATAGGATAGCCTTGTTTTTTAAGCTTATTGACTCATTTCTTCCATGAGCAAGGTAGATGGAGACAGAAAGAAAGACAGCACTCAAGCAGGTCCTGACACTGTGAACCACGCCCGACGTTCACCCACCTTCAGAAGCATATGAGTGTGCCCAGCAAACTCAGAGAGGTCTCCAGACCTGAACTGAGAACCTTCCTATGTGGGACTGCCTTGAATAGCATCATGTTTTGCTGCTAGACCATTATCTGGCTCCCAAAAAATGAAATAACTTTGAAATATGAAATATTTTTTAATTGGATGGCTAACCTTAAAAATTCAGTGTAATAATGTGTTTATTTTTTTTAATCTATCACATCAAAAATACACTAGTCTGGTGACATAAAAAAGAAAAATGTAGTATGAAAATATTAAATGTGACCTAACATCAAAACATAAAGAATCGAGAAAATTTTTATGAATTTCTGCCTGGTCTTCTTTAGTTTATTAACTTATTTGCTTTTATATAGTAAACAACTCAGGGTTCAAACACCAAACTAATGTTAATTTATATTCTTATTATACTGCTAAGAACATCAGATTCATTGAACTGATGACAATACAATGAAGAAAAGGAAGTGAAATAAGCCAGTCACAGAATGACAAACATGGCACAATCTCATATGTGGATTTTTTTTTTTTAATTTTCAAGAGAGCATATGTACTTGCTGGAGAAAGACTTGGTGAAGGTTGCAGGGAGAAAATGAGAAAGCACCACCCTCCATGAGGAATGGTCACACTTCAACCCCTTCTCCTTCATTTCTCCTTCCCATTGGGATGCACACGCAAGTCTGGCATGTTTTTCAAGCTGCTCAGTCTAGGAATCAAACCACAAGGTTAGCAATATGGAATCTAACTGCCTTAAGCAGGAAGCCACAGGCTGGCCCTATATGTGGAATTCTAAAAATAGAACTTACAGACCTAGAGAGTAGAATAATAGTTACCAGATGCTGGGAGTGGAGAGCGAACAGGACAACACTGGTCAAAGGTTGCTAACCTATAGTTAGATAGGAGAAAAAAGTCCTGGTGTTCTATTCTACAGCTGAGCAACCACAGTTAATAATAATAATAATGTGTTTTCTATTTCAAAATAACTAAATGAGAGGTTTTCCAATGTTCTCACCACAAAGAAATGATAAAAATTTTAGGTGATAGGTATACTAATTAGCTTGGTTTGGTCATTCCTCACTGTATACATACATTAAAACATCACATTGAACTCCATAAATATTTAATAAACATCTAGGATTTTGCAATTAAAAATAAAATAAGTGGGACAAATAGTGGTTCAGCACTACAATGCAAAACTCTATGATGCTGATTCACATGGGAAGTTCCCAGATTGGCATCCAGAGATCTTTCTGAGTATACTTGGCACATGTGTGCTCATGATTTGGGATTGGCTAAGGCTGGGTGTGGATTGTGGTGTCTAGACCCTATTGAAAGTGTTATCTCTCCATCTCTTTCTCTCTGATTCTTGGAAAAATAAATATTTATAAAAATTTTACAAAAATGAACTTTACAAAAAGTAAAATATATTTTTAAGTGATTCTAAAAACCATACTTAAAAAATAAAAATTAGTCAGGCTTCGTGGTAGAGCAGTTAAGTGCTATGCAGAGGAAGCCAGTTCCATATGACTGACTGGGGTTTGAATCTTAGCCCCATTGGCTGTGCTCAGGATCCTGTCAGGATGAAGAATTGGAGGAAAAGGGATTGTGGCGTGACTAGGTCTCTTTAGAGGATGACTTCTCTTTCTCTTCTCACTCTCTCTCCAACTCACGCATGTGCCCCAGCATTAAAAAAATAATGATAATATTAAAATGAAAACAAAAAACTCATGCAACAATATTAAGATAAGAAAAAAAAAAAGCTGAATTCACATTATATGAGAATTTTTGCTGTAGGAATCAGTGTATATTTTTCTATCCACATACAGCATGTTAGAATCAATTCACAAAAGCTTGTCCTCTAAGTCTCCCACCCCTACCCCATGGCCCTTATTATGTTTTCCTAGACACACTTCAACAATTTCCTTGGATCATCAACCTTGCAAGACAGTCATGCTTTGAGAGACAGAATCTGTTGGCAGAACTGTGTATCTATGAGGTCCTCCCAGGCCCTAAACCATGAACATAGTCTCAATACTCTTCTAAACTGCTAATTTCAGCAGGCACAGCATAAAGTGACACAATAAACTATATCGTTAGGTCTTTGAAGACAGATTATACACAAATTGCTCCCATTAAGAGAAAAATGTTGCTATAACTTTCTTATAGATTTAATAGAAAATGGACTTGAAACCATATTGTTATCAGTAGTTCTTTATTTTAAAAAGAGATTATTTGTTCTCTTTATGGATCATGCAACAGTTCCAGACTACTTGTGTTGACAGCTTAAGTATTCATACCTTCTGTAGAACAATATCAGATCTTTCAATATAACACAATGCTATGTCCTTGCAAGAAAACATGGATTTCTTAGACAATCATAATTTCATTTGATTATTTATCCTCTGTTAATGTCTCTTCTTACATGTTTTCTAAGGGTTCTCTTTAGGAAAAACAATATATGGATGTTAACAATAATAATAATAACAGATATCACTATAATTTATGTGACTTTAAAAGTAATTAACTTACAAAATTACTTGATATATTTCAAAAGCTAAAATAAATCTGAATAAATTTTAAAATAGTTGTAGGCCAGCTGTATTGACACCCTGGTAACACAATGTTCCATGAAGCTGAGATCATAAGAGGAGGTCCTGGATTCACATCTAGAATATTTTGGATGCTGGCACATATGCCAGTGATGCTGGCTAGTTGTGGTTGGGAGAATATAAAGAGAGAGAGACAGACAAAGCAAGAACCCCAAGAGGGTCTTCATGCTACTGTCTTACTGATGAGGATATGGAGCCTTAAGATCTCTCATTCATTGCTGGTGGGAATGCAAATGGCGACGCCACCATAGATGAGTTTGTCAATGTCTTATGACACTCTCAAAGGTGGTTTTCTTTCTTTCATTTTCTGTCTTTCTTTCTTTTTTCTCTTTTCAAATATTCCTACATGATCCAGTGGCCTTGCTCATTAATATCTATTCAGGGTTGAAAACTTACGTCCACATAAAATCTGCCTACCATATTTATAGCAGCTCTTTCATAATTGCTAAAACTTGGAAGCAACTGAGATGCCTTTCAGTGGGTGATGAATAGGTAAACTGATATATCCAGACTAAATAAAATTATTTAGCACCTAACAAAAAAGAAAGAAAAGAAAAAATGGAGAGAGGTAACAAACCATGAGAGGACATGGAAGAAACTTTAATGCATGTAACTGAGTGAAAGAAGCCAATCTGAAAGGGCTGCAGACTATATTATTCTAACCCTCTGATATTTTGTAAAAAGCAAAACTAGAAACAGAAAAAACATCAGAAGTTTCCAAAGGTTGCAGAAAGAGAGGAAAGAATAGGCAGAGAACAGGAGACAGTGAAACTACTCTATATGATACTGTAATGGTGGATACAAGTCATATAATTGTTAAAACTCATACAACACTAAGAGTTAACCTTTGTGTAAGCTATAGACTTCAGTTAATAATACTGTCATTATTGTCTAATCAAGTAGAACAATTACATCACACACAAGCAAGATGCTATTAATAGAGGAAGCAGGGGAGGCGAAGAGGTTATTTGAGACTCTTAATGGCTTCCTCCAAACTTTCTAAAATCTAAAGCTCCTCAAAAAAATTAAAGGACTATAATTAAACACAAAGTACAAAACACAAACAGGTAGCATTAAATATTCAGCCGAGGAATTTGGCCTCCCATTTCAATAGTTTCCAAACTGCCAGGTTCTCCTTCAAGTCTCTGTTTCATTCCTCTGAAATATGTGACCCTCAGGAAGAGACTCTGCCTGTCAGGGCATCAGAAAGAGGTAGTGATGGCCTCAGTGGAGCTTCTTTATCTCCCAGTGGTGATATTTGGTGCCTGGTATCACTCGCTCCTTATCCACTATTCTGTTTGCTGTATCCAAGTCAACGGGTGGATCTGATGATTAACCTGAAACACATTTTGGTTTGAATTGTATTTGTGTTGGGCTCAGTGATTATTTAATTGAATAATCTTTATTATCTCGTCTTCTTAATAAAATCGAAAGTCAGTTCATCATGAAGTGTTAGTCAAACTACAGGAAGTGTTGAAGGTCTTCACTTTGTCTTCAAATTCCATGGACAGAGGGCCAATTTTCTTAACTTCCCACTCTGCATATGTCTAAGTGGCCCTTCCATAGCTTTCTCTACCTCAATCAGTGTTTGGAAGAGACTTAATTAAATGCATTTGTCCAGTTCTTATTTCACATTTTCAATGCATCAGATGCGGGAGAAGGAAAGTGCAGTGCTTGTTTTAAACATGTTCAAGTACGCTTTGAACAAACAGGACTCCAAATATATGCCTGGCACGCCAGAAGGAACTGGATTATGAATGTTTTAAAGAGATTCTCAAACCCAGCCCTGTGGTCTTTTTCTTCTTCATCTTCAAATTACCCAGTTTTACAATTATGTTCTAAACAGAAATGAGCGAAAG
>NW_006159510.1:3206111-3255175 GCF_000334495.1 Tupaia belangeri chinensis
GGAAAGAGAAACAAACGCAACAACTTCTAGTTTGCTGAAAAAATGTTCCACATAAATGTCCCCCTAAGATGTCCCAGTTGGTGAGATATGGCCACTTATGCACCTGATAAGTCTCTGCTTTTGACAGGCTGTCTCCTTGTCTATGTCCCATGGGAGAATCACTACGGAGCACTGTGAGTAGGAAGGAAACCATTAACATGAGAGCACATTACATTGGCTCTTTCAGCTGAGTTAGGGTCGGATTGCCTCCTTAACTGACTTCAGTACAGTGATAACCAAAGTGAAAGGTTATAGTCACTGGACACTATTTCCTGCCCGATGGAGGTGATAATAACCTTATACTTAATAGCTTTACTTGGTATGGAATGGCCCCAAGCTTATTACCTGCTTAAAATAATGCACTTTATCTATCACTTTAATGTCACCCCTCTCAGGAAGGAGAAAACAGTTTCATGAGTATGTGAACAGCAACTGGAGACAGATCATGAGGAAAAGCAAGTAAGAGCAAGTTTGGGTTTTTTTTTGTTTCTTTTATTTTCTAAAAGGATAATTTTTTAAAAAAAATTTTTTGAGTAATGTGGTTTTGGTTTGTTTGTTTTATTCACAGTTAACTGTCACTTTCAAGTTTAAACATGCCAATGTAGTTGTCTTGTTAAGAATTCCAAATAGAGGACCAGCAGTTAGCATAATGTCTATGTCACTGGACTTTTATGTAGCCAACCATGGTTCGAATCCCGCTTCCTTTGGCTTAAACTCACACCAGCCGTGTGTGCGTGCGTGCCCCAGATCCCAAAAGGAGAATGGAAGAGAAGGGATTGTGGTGTGGCCATCACCCCTAGAAGGTGATTTCTCGCTTTCTGTCTCTCTGTCTTTCTCTGTCTTTCTGGCAAGTGCACACACCCTATAGCAAAAACCTTTCAAAAAAAAAAAAATTCCAAATAGAGACCTCAGTCTACAGCTTAACTAGAAATAAGCTACTCTTCTACATGCTCAATTAAAAAGCATTTACATTTCCTCTATACTGGAAAACTTTATGCTTATAATTTTCCCTTTTATTGCCTACATTTTTCAAAATGTTTTGCCAGAGGTCGTGTGCACACACTCACCAGAAAGACACAGACAGAGAGAGCAAGAGAGAGAAAACACAAGAAAGCACCTCCTCCCTCCTGCTATGGAGAATGGTTATGCCACAATCCATTTTCCATCTCCCTTTTTGGGGGGTTTTGGGCAAACACATACATTTGTCCAGAGTGTTTTTCAAGCTGCTGGGCCTAGGATTTCAAGAGTGGTCAGGCACGTGGGATCAAGCTGCCTTAAAACTATCACTTCACCAGCCGGCCTGATTCCCACAATTTTTAAGAAAAATATATCTTGGTGAAACAATAACTTTCTAAACTATATTTTAGAGAACACAAAATGATGGCCTTTGAAAATAGCTATATACGTATATCTCACAATCCTACATACTCAGATCTTGCTTTTTGTGTTATTCATTTCAGACAACTCTTCTCTTCTGTAGACAATCAGACTGTGACATTTAGGACTCTTCTTGAAAATGTTCCTCCTGACAATTGCTATCCCTATAGCCATAATTTCTTTAGAAACAGCCATCAGGTAGAACCTTGCTCTGATTGGGACCAGCAGTTGGTGTAATTGCTGGACTCCCATGTAGTAGACAGCGGTTCAAGTCCCAGACCCAGTGGCTTAAACTCATACCGGGTTCGTGTGCATATGACTATGATCCCGAGAGGAGAATGGAGGAGAAGGGATTGTGGCATGGCCATCACCCTTGGAAGGTGATTTCTTGCTTTCTATCTCTGTCTTTCTGGCGAGCGCACGCACCCTATAGCAAAAACCTCTCAAATAAATAAATACATAAATAAGAACCTTGCTCTGAGCTCTGCCACCATCTGAGTACAGAGACCAATAGATTTATACAGCTTCCCATATACCCATTTCTTACCCAGAACAAGCCCAAGATTGTGGTTTAGCACACCTGAGTCCCTTTGTGTCAATTCACTAGCCATATGGCATAAAATGACCTCTCTCACTTTCCAATCCCTGCAATACTGACACTGTGACACTTCCATTTCCTAACTTTCCTATCTTATGTTTGTGTTTTCCCCTCCTAGATGCTAGCTCTGACACAGCAGAGAACCTTGCCTAGATGCTAACCTCTCATGGCACCCTGCCCGTTGCTTGACTAATCATGATAGCTCAATAAACATCAGTTATTGTGGACATCTCCCAACTGGAGTATGGAAGTGTTACCTCAGTCCATACTCCTCACAGCCTACTATCCACCAAGTGTGTCACAACTTTCAATTTTTTTGAGAGGGAGACTGGAATGATCATTTCCAATGCCTGTGCATTTAAATGGATGTGGAAATAACTTGTGTCACAATGAGTTAAAAATGCAAATCAAAGTATGAGTGGAATTCATAATTTGCCAGTGAACATGAGTTGAGTTGGGCACATTAGTTGAGGAATTTGAAAACTTGAGATGAATATTCCCCCTCCAACTCTCTCTTCCTCTTCCTTTTCTCCCTTTTCCTCTTTTTCTCTATCCCTCTCACTGTCTCTTTCTTACCTTATATGCAGACTTAATTATTACAAATTAAGCAATGTAGGTCATACTTTACAATTTAACTTCCTGAGGCCAGCAGGTTGCATAATAGTTAAGGCGCTGGACTCTCATATGGCTGACCACAGCTGGAGTCTGGACCTGGCAGCTTGAAAATCACACTGGGTGCATATGCATGCATGCCCAAAATTCCAGGAAGAGAATGGAGAAAAAGGGACCCAAGCAAGAGCGACCCCCCCTGAGAGGAGATTTCTCACTTTCCCTCTCCTCTCACTGTCTCACTTTGTTTCCTCTCTGACAAATGCACATCCCTTATGGCAAAAACCTTTTAGAATGAAAAAGATTCAACTTCCTAGAGTCTGCATCCACACTGCCACTATGCTTGAAGCAGTAGAGGTAAGTATGCCAGCTGACTTTAGCAGTTTGGCTCCTTAATTATTTACTTGGTAATCAACAACAATCTCTAAAGTTCACTTGCCTTCTGAGCTGTAAATCATGAAATGGAATAATATTGAAGCTGAAGGGGAACAACAAATTGAGATCAATCCTACAGAAGGGTACAAACCAATAACACTAGTTGTCTCTTTGGAGAATTGGAATGAGATTTTATCACAAGAGGTTGTTCACAACGTTATGACAAAGCAATTTCCACTCTAACCTGAGGGCAACGCTCCCCGTGGGATAAAACTGAGGATTATTTCATTTACATGCAGGTCAAACATCCAATTGATTTTTAACTATCCATTTTATTGTTGTTCAATAAAAGAGAAAAAAATACAATTTTAGGGGATTGGTTCCCATGGACAAGTTATTCAGAACATAAATATATAGAGTTTAGTCTCAGTGGTGTGTTTCTTGGTCACATACACCTCCCACTCTGGTGACATACAGGTTATAGCCATTCTGACCTAGGTCCCTAGACAAGAATGCTACAATAGAAGGAGGCTATGTACCAGAAGTTGTTAGGGGCTATAAAGGCTTTGCTATCTTTTTTATGACCAAATATACAGTTTGTCCACTCTTTGGGGAGAGCAAGTTTTAACAAGTCACCTGCTACCTGTCTTGAGCACAAAATGTGTTTACTACATTAATTCATATCTCCCAGCAATCATCAGGGTAGGAGAACTAGTGTGTCTTTCTAGAATATTGGTTCTCAGCATTCAGATCAACTGCTCAGAATCACCTGGAGACACTTGTTAACTCTTCAGGGTCCTGAGTTCCATGCCCAGAAATACACATATACACAAGATCTAGTTGACGTATTTGCTCTTCAATAAAAATAACCCCATATGTCTTATTATTGTTCCAAAATATTATGTTTCCCTTAAGTCATCAAAAACTAATTGGGCTATGTTGGGAAGAACTTTGAGATATCCAAGAGCTAGCATGAAGCAGAGGGAAAATAAAGACAAAGCAGGGGAACCTGGACAAGGAAAAGCAGTCAAGTTGGCCCCGAGACAAGGACACACACTTTTTCAATATCCAAAGAGAAAAAGTAAAGGCAGATACTAGTCAGACTGATATTGCATTCACCTGAGGGTGAACACAACAACTCTTGGAAATGGCCATGCCTATGATTAGGTATCTCTGGGATTCTGGCACCAGACACTCACTACTATCGTAGTTGTACCCGCAGCTATTCCAGATAACAGCCAGTAACTGGTGAAAGGGAGGCTGGAGTAGGGTTGGCCATTATTTAACAATCCTGACCCCAGATCCAAGCACATTAACCATCCATGTGTCTAAATGAGAATACCATGCAGACTAGAAAAAAGGAATGCTCTTTGTGACCTCTAGAAGAAAATTTTTCCTTTACAAGGCATGTAGGTATACATATCTTGTGTTGAATATACATTGTAGAATAGAAAGAAGATGTCATTTCTGATACCTTCGACTGGTGCCAGTTGTATTTGAAAAGTGACTTTTTATTAGGATTAACTTGAGAAGGAATTTAATTAAATTCACCAGTGCCTGTTTCTTGGTGATGCCAATGAGGGGAGTGGGCAACTAATCTGCTTCTGTGTTTATTCCCCCATATGCCATGGAATGCTATCATATATTCTGGGCATTCGTTTTCTACACCCACCATAACAATTTATCACTAGTGTAGCAGCATCAGGCACACAGACTTACTATCTCACTGTTCTGAAATCAGAAGTTAGGGTAACCCTGAGGGGTCCTAGACATAGACTCTTGCGAATGGAATCAAGTATTGATAGAGCTGCCTTCCTCACAGGAGGATCCAGGGAGTAATTCACTTCTAGGCTCATTTAGGGTGTTGGCTGAATCCAGCTCCTATGGTCCAAGGACTGAAACCCTGCTTCTTTGCTGACTGTCAAATGGGTGCTGGTTTTTGCTTATGGTGTTCACCCAGATTTCTTTTCAGGTTTACTTTCATCAATGGTTGGTTAAGACACTTTTACATTTTGAATATGTCTGCTTCTTTTCTATGTCTGATTCCAGCCGGAGAAAACTGTATGCTAATTTTAAGGGCTCATATAATTGAATACAGCCTACTTGAACACCCCCGAATCATCTCTCTATTTTTTAGGTCCATTGCCATAAACATATCAGTAAAGACCCTTTGGCCATGTAAGATAGCACCAGTTCAGGTACATATCAGTAAAGACTCTTTGGCCATGTAAGATAGCACCAGTTCAGGTTCCCAGGATCAGTGTGAGAGCATCACCATCCTACTGACCACATCCTGCTGTTCTGGATCACCACATTCCACTGTGAGGATCACCACACAGGCCACAGTGTGTCTCAGGAAAAGGTTATGGAATCGGGCCACTACAGAGCAACACCTACACTCATGGTTCTCTGAGACAGAGCGTAGAAACCTGAATAGCTCACATACATTTCAGCCAATTCTGTAAGAGGCATTGTCTATAGTTTAACACCAAGGTCATTAAAGCTATCATAAAGATGTTAAAAAGAATTCAATGCCTTGTGGGAGTTCTTAGAAAGAACAGAGGAGATGCAGATTGAGGTAGGAGACATTTAAAGAAAACATTACCTTATAAAAAATTAATGTACCATGAGGGACCTCATTCTTCTAAGAATTAAGCTATGCTCTTAGTTAAATTCCTGGTAAGTCTTGTGCTCTCTGTCAACAGCAGTAGTTGTCACTGGATGGATTTAGATTAAAGGCTGTTTTTGGTAAACAGAAATGAGGTGGCAGAGGCAGCGTTTTCAGGGTCAGGTGGCACCTTGGTTTGCATTCAGATGAATTTCCATGAAAAGAAGAAAAGGTCATGTTCATTTACCAAAACTGAATTTTTATGTAAAAGATAAAAATAAACTTATTTTTTCATTAGCATTCATTGTAAATGTCAAATGTTTGAAAAAAAAATCATCCTCTGATAAGAACATATTAACAGTGCATAATAATTGAATACATTCAGAAAAATTAGAACTGTTCTGAGACATATTCAAAAGGCTTTTGGTTCCATTTCTATTATATTTACTAAATATCAAGAGTAAGTTTGAGCTGACTAAACATTTTGGAAAGACATTTTAGTATATGAGAGAACAGTAAAATGCACATTGTGCAATTGTATATGCGATAAGAACTTAAGATGACTGCAAGGCCTACCACTGTGCAAGGCCTACCACTCTGCAAGGCCTGTGCATTTAAATGGATGTGGAAATCACTTGCTACAGCATTTATGAGCATTGATAGAGACTGGCTTCTTAACCAAATTTAGCCTGGTTCTTTCGAGTCCTCTTCTCCATGGGATCTCAACCTTGGGTTTCCTTGTTGAATCTATTTTTGTCAAGAATCCTGCTATATCAGTCTAGGAAGAATTCTCCGTGCTTGACATCTCCCCTTAGTAAATTTTCCATGAAATCCAACACACAACTTCTTGGCTACAAATCCTCACTTGTTCCTGTTGTATTTGGAATTTTAACTTCAATCTTTCTTCTCTACTGCAATAGTTCTGAATCAAGTTTTTATTACCACTTTAACAGGAGCAAAGACTTTTTTTCTTTAACAGCAGTATGTTTATATGCATTTCTTATACTCAGAATAGTTCGAACAAAATTAGAAGGAAGATACCAGTCCTGTGGTCCAGGGGTTCAGGGAGCTGGATACCATATAGACAACAGCAGTTTGAATTTCACCCAGCAATAAATCTCACTCCATATTTGTGGGATAATAACAAACAATAAGTATCTATTTATTGCTAAAATAGCATGAGTGGTTCTTCCTTAGGTGATTAGTAAATGAAACTAAATGTGCATTTGATTATTTGAGGTAAATTGTGATGTCTGAGTGCAAATTTCCTTAGATTTAACTTTAGTAACTTCAGAAATTTGTTTTATGAGGACATTTCTAGTGTGAATTTTGTTTTTAGTTTTTTTATACGAAAAAGCCAAACAGAAATGAGATGAGTCGAGATGATTCAGTTTCAGTTCATTGCAGTTTTCTTGTCATGGGATCATGACATGAAACCTGGGAAAGGCATTAGGTAATTACAGGATAAACTAATCAGATAATTAAATAACTAATTAAATAACCATAGCAAAGATTCAACACTTAAGAGAACAGAGACACTATATGTCATGATTAAATGTAATAAGTCAGAGAAAGTTATTACATACAAAACAAGTAGTTGCATGTAAAATAACCATTCTTGTTATTTTCAATCAGTATTTTTTTTAATTTTACAATTCCTTATTTACATTTAATTGAGCTTGTTTGTGGGGTATAATATGATTTTTAAAGCATGCATGCAATGTGTGGTAATCATATCAAGAAATCACCATATGAATCATCTTCAACAAAGAATATTACATTATTACATTATTTGCACCTTCAATTTCCATTCTACTAGGTTATTTTTCACCTATATCTATATGATTGGCAATGCCTTTTTCTTTTACTCTTTTTCAAGATATCACTCCTTACCCTATTTTGCTTTGTTTTTATGCATTCTTTTGTCTGCTCAATGTTTTTTTTCCTGAGCCCATCCTCCCTCTTCTAGTTCCCCTTGCAGATTCAGAGTTTCTGCAGTCACCCTCTCTACTTCAGTACGTATGAATTTTTAACTATTTAACACACATACTCATACTTTTTAAACTTTACTTCGTAAAATTACCTTGTATACCTTATCTTATACATTCAACTATATTACCTTCAAAAGGAGTGAAAGCATCCCATATTTTTTATCTTTATTTTGGTTTGTTTTGCATAATTGCTGCCTGTGTTTCTATGCAAGGGTTTGCAGCACCTCTGCAGCTGTGAAGGGCAAGTAGGAACCAATAGAATGAAAGTAGAATAAGAAGCAGAGAGGAAATTTCATGTTTCTGTTTCAGTGACAGCAACCGTAGAAAATAGAAGCAATGAAATCCATTATAAACCCAAGCGCATACAACACTGAAACACAGAAGCAAAGATCCAAATGAACCTAAGCAAAGGTTGTCCTATCAGTACAATCAAAGTCTGTGCAATGCTACCCAATATAATTGTTTGCATCCTAGAAATGATAGAGAGAAGCAAGAAGGGTACTGACACTCCAGGATCATCCTAGTTCCTCAAAAAGCTTAGTGAAACTATTAAGCATTCTTTGCAGTGGAAGAGATTAAGGAGACAGCTCATTGAGGGGAAAGTGTTTCTATGTGGAACAGAAGAATGTGGGGTAAGCCACAAAACTACTGGAGATAAGACAGAGTTGACCAGCAAAGGAACCCAAACCCTCTCTCTTTCAAGTAGAATTCTAAGGAATTTTTATTCTCATGTGGTCTATCTATAAGTACAACTCCTGAAAACTTTGTGATTTAGTAATCTAATAAAAGGATTCCAGTATGATATATTGTCTGCCTCATGTTAAATTCCAGTTATCTGCCATCACCCTTTTGAGTCAATCAACAAATATTTATTGGATAACTTTCATCTGCATGGACTGTGAGGAACCATGCAGGATAAAGATAAAGTAACAACATGCCTCTCCTCTCAATAAATTTTCATAATAATGAGAACACCCTCTGCCACTCACACCCCAGAATCAGAAATGAGCATGCTGACTACTTACTTCAGGATATAAACATTAGAAAATCATCCTCCCAGCTGGAGCAGACTGGATGCTACCTCACATTTCTGTGGCACTTTCGGCATCTCACAACCCTTCTACAATACATGCTTTCATCTGAAAAGAACTGTAGGAAGCCGTGATGACTACGGCTCATTGTTCACCAATGACATACAGGGACATAGGAGTTGCAAGTTGCAGCGCTTCACCCTTCTTAATAAGGGACTTAACCACAAAGCTGAAGCTAACCAAGTTCCTTTTTTTTTTTTTTTTTTGAGAGGTTTTTGCTATAGGGCTCGTGCACTCACCAGACAGACAGAGAGAGACATAGAGACAGAAAGCGAGAAATCACCCCCCAGAGGGGATGGTCACGCCGCAATTGCTTCTCCTCCATTCTCCTCTCGGGATCTTGGGCACACACGCAGACATGTCCGGTGTGAGTTTTGAGCCATCGGGTCCGGGACGCGAACCACGGTTGACTACATCGGAGTCCGGCGATATAGCCATTATGCTGACTGCTGGTTCCTGCAAAGTACGTTTTTGTAATTCTACATTTTCAATTCTGTTATTCATTTTCTATTACTATTTGAACTTCAGTAAAGTAGAACTTTCTTTACTAACAGAGCTACCCTAAAACATAGCACCTAAGAGAAAGGCAGAAAAACTGCTCATTTTAAAAAATTACCTTTAGACTTAGTTTTTAGTACTCATTGGTTATTGAAGTATAACTCACATCTCCAATCAACTCTGTCCCTTTTAACTTTCTCACTTGGTCTGTTTTGTAACAGCTCTCTGAGAAATATAATTATGTTAATCACATCCCTTATTTGTTTCATGTTGCTATCAAAATTCCCCATAGTATCTGCATTTCCCAGCTTCTTTTCTTGCCAGAACCCACACACCTCAATGAAAGAATGCATGCTGTAATGATACACAGTGATTGAATTTACAAAGCAAAAGAAAAAAAAAGGAAAGTACTCAGCACATTTGACTACGTGGGAGTCCAGCGACATAGCCATTACGCTAACTGCTGCTTCCCTACTAACCAAGTTCCTTGATGATCATTTTTATTAAGTGTCTGCTGAATGTGATAAATAATTCCAAGCTGTATGCTAGATGGTGGTAAAGTTTTTAACATCTAAAGTGTTTTGATTTAAAATGTCTCAGTGAGCAAATCAGTTTTGTTCTCTGATCCAAGTTATCTCAAGATAACTAATAAGTATGAGTCAAGAACTGTAGGGAGGGAGGGAGGGAGAGAGGGAGGGAGGGAGCTAGAAAGGCAGACAGATAAGGCGCCATAGCTTACATATTGATCAGAGAAATCAAGGAATCCCTTTTACGTTTGAAGACATGCTATGACTCTACTAAATATTCCAGCTTTGTCTGAAAACAGCTTGGCTGTTTTCATGACATTATTCTTTATTACCTTTCATTATTCTTTCTTTTTTTCCCTAATAGTTACTAAAGATCTTATATTTTTTCAACCAGTCTAAAACTTTTTCTAACTTAATTTATATTCACTTCCAATAAAAGTCATTTCACCTGCCACACATAAAGGTAGAAATTTTCTAGGAAGAAAGCTTCCAAAATGCATATTTTTACCATTAAACAAAATAATAACTTTCCTTACCTGTCATAGTGGTTTCCATCAGAAATCTCTTACCTTCAAGCACTTTCTGAAGAAAGAGTCCATCATAGTAAGGGATGTGGATAATAAGTCTTCCTTGGAGACTGAGTTTAAGAGCAGCAATTACCTCCACCCTACTTGTGTTCACTCACAAGGATCCAACCACCCACATGGACAAACAAATGGAGCTATAAATGAGACTCTCTAAAAGAGATGGGCCGAGGCGGGAAGAAGTGGTCATTGCATGGAGCCTCAGAATCACGGGATGGTATAGAAATTCTCACTGCTGAGGTTAGGCGAATTTGCTTATTTTCTGAAAATATTTTTTGTGAAAGGGAGATCAAACCAAAACTTTTACTGTGAGAACTTAATAAAATCAATACATAGAATTAAATGGCCATGAATGTATTCTGTGTAAATTCTGTGGTAACATTGAGAGAGCATCTATCTGAACTTCTTCATTCTGGAGTCACTTGGCTCACTAACTGCAGTATATCCTGAGACCCTTACCAGTGGTCTCTGTGCTGCCCTTGACTGCCCATTTGTTTCTGCTTGTGGCCATGCCTAGGAGATTAGGCAATGAGCGGAAGAAGATCCAGATGGGTGGTAGAGGAAACAGGACACTTACTCACCAGAATGCTTTGGAGCTTTATGAAATTGATTGTTCTAAAAACATTTGTGTAACACTGGCCCAGGGTATTAAGGCTGCAGGTGCCAATTTTATGAATCAAATAAATTCTTACTCGTTAACTGCAGTTGTATACATTTTCCCCTAAAGACACTGTAGCTCCCAACTTTATTAGTAAACATGACATGTTTGAGAATCAGGTTCTGTATAAGGCTGGCCAAGTGCTTGAACCCCACAGTGAGCATTGCTTATCTACAGGTGCATGCATTATTGATGAGACCAGCCATTTTGGAATACACAGGTGGCTTTTTTTTCATGTGTTCAATTGTTTCATTTTGTTTTGATATTGGCTATGACGAGGAAGTCAGGGGATATATTTTTGTGGAAAGAAAGAATAAAGGAGTGATTAAGAGTTCTGGAGTTAGATTTTGCTTCCAATTTTTACTCTATTAGACGTAAAAATGAAAGGGTTGGCAACTGACTTGCAACTCTTAGCTGCAATTCTTTTTCTTCTGTAAAACGAGTAAGATAATATCCTCCAGTCATCATCACATGTAAAGTCATTAGCTCTGTGCTTGATACATAGCAATAAAAAAATCCAATATATGTTATCTTTGGGGCATTATAACAACACAAGTGGCTATGTAAGTACTAGCGTTAGGACTGTTCTTACTGAGCATAACTGGAAGAAAAAATCCTAATGCTAAGGGTGTTTGAAATGGTGGATGGAAGCATTCATGGAATAAAGCCATCATCATGCAAATATTCCTCAGTCTGCACATAGAAACAACTTAATAACACAAGGTAGGGAAAAGGAGACTATGTAATTTATTTATTTTTTATTTATTTTATAATTTTTTATTTACATTTAACTGTTATATTTCCTTGTTGTTACAGTTACTTTTTTGAGAGAGAGAATGATTTTTGTTAGAGGGTGTATGTGCTTGCTGGAGAGACAGAGATAGAGAGACAGAAACTGAGAAATCATGCCCCAGAGGGGTTGGCCATGCCACAATCCCTTCTTCATTCTCTTCTCAGGATTTTGAGCATGCACGCACACATGCCTGTCATGTTTTAAACCTCCAGGTCTGAGACTCAAACCACAGTCAACTATGTGAATGTCCAGTGACATAATCATTATGTCACCTGTTGGTCCCAGGTTTTTTAAAGCATGTGTCAATATGATAATCAAATCCAGAATATTATTATAATCTTCATTTTAAAAAAAACATTACATTATGTTATGTTCCTTTGATTTGATTTTAGTTTGACTAGTTTATCATATATCATATGTTTTATATATATATATATATTTGTATGTGTGTGTGTGTGTGTATATATATATATATATGATTGACAATGTCCTTTTGCTGTGAGATTGAGAGAGTATCTACCTGAACTTCTTCATTCTGTCTTTAAGGGACTCTGTTGTGGTATTTGCCTTGTTTACATGTATTCTTATGCCTGTAAATTAGACATGTGATTTTCCTGAACCTCTTCCTCAGCGCTCAAGTGATTTAAAAAACAACTTAGAAATTTACACTTCCAGAGACATGGTTATCTTCTCTTCACTTTGGGTACAATGAGGACACCTTGAGTAAGAAATGTGAACAAACCTCTTTACTCACTTGTACTATAAGAAATTCTCTCAAAGAAAATGATAGCAACAACAGCACAAGACAAAATGGGGTGGTACATAGTAAGATGAGCTTGAGACTAGGAGAGCAGTGATGAATTGAGATAAAAGAGCTTTAGATGGACTGCTATCAGCATTTGGTTTCAAATGGGGGCAACAGATAAAGCAATATGGAAGGAAGAGAACTGAAGTCAACTAACTGGAGGCTTTTAGTAGTGAGTTCAGAAGAGGAGAAACATCAGGTAGTAACAAGATCTAAGAGTTCTTCATGGACTATGTGAGAAAGGTGGAAGGTATGGGGTGGACATTGTAGATGCTTTAAAAACTGGACTATGGAATATTTTCTTTCCAAGTACCTTGAAATAATGCAAGGCAATGCCTAAACCTAGATTGTAGAACTCTATGAGCCAATGACCGATATATTTGTTTAATGATAGTGATGAAGTAAACACTAGAGATAGGAAAGGGTGAAGTTGAGAGTTGAACAATGTGAAACTTGGAAAGGAAGATTGATGCCATGAGCAGAAGATTTATGAAAGGAAACATTTGGTTTTGGGACATAGAGGCATCCTGGAGATATGAAATCACTACCAGAGAAGGCCGCACTCTATGGTAGAGAGTAAAATATTGGAGGACAGAAAAGCAGTGAAAGTACTTAATGAGAATAAGACAGTGTGGAATGGGGAGGGTGAAGAGAAGAGGATAGAGAAAGATAGCAAGAGAACAAATAGAGAGGCAGGACGTCAGTGGGAAACAGATATGGCTTATTACCTGTTGATGATGACGTGTATAGTATTCTCAACTGGATTGGTCTGAGAAGTATTTCATGATGGGTAATGTCTTTTTACAAGCAAAATGAAAAATAGCGATTGACTCTTTAAAAAAATAATTAGAATAATAATAATGATTGGGAAAAACATTGAAAAGATATTGAATGATGAAGTGGGGAGATTAATGTCTCTGTATTGACTGACATGCATGGCATTCCCTTTTGAAAAAGCAATGTAATATACTGTAAAGTTATATGTAATCCAACGCAATATAAAGAAGATTATGATGATAATAATAAAAAAATTAAAAAAGAGATGGCTTCAAATTAGAGTTAGATTTGAGTAAGACAAGAAGATGGAGGGTATACTCTGGCAGGAATCTGAAAATAAAGGAGAGTGCTGATTATGGAGTGATATTTCTGGAGACTATTGTGGAAGACTTCAGGAGATCTTGGAGGCAAAGAGGAATGTGTCATGGCAAGGGATTCGGGGAATTATGAATGAACTAGAGCAGAACAAAGAATGCTGGATGTATTTGCATCACCTATGATTCTGTAAAGTCAGACAGAGGATGTGCCCTCCATCTGATCTGAGAAGGGTACATAATGATCAGAGCCAGCCCTCTAGCACAGCCATTAAGCACTGTGCATAGGGAGCCAGATCCCACGTAGTCAACCATGGCTTAAATCTCAGCCCTGGAGGCTTGAAAAACATGCCAAACACATGTGTGCATGTACCCCAAATCCTGACACCTGACAGGGTGGAGGAATGGAGGAATTGTGGCATGACTATGCCCCATTTGGGACTGCTTTCTCTCTCTCTCTCTCTCTCTCCTCTCTGGTGATAAACAAATGTTAAAAAGAATAAAATAACTGTATTAATCATATAGCAGACAGCTAACAGGGTCATGAGTTTATTTCACATTGTGATTTGCTTTACTTAACTGAGCTAATTAATTATGCAGAAATGAGAAGAGAGCAAATGACATCATCAAGCATTTATGTAGCCTTTATTCATTTAGTTAACATTGAGAGAGGCTCCACTCCAGTGAGTGACACAGTGGGCAAAGCACAACATATCTTGAAGCCAACTGACAGAGAATAGCCAAAGCATTCATCCCAGACTCCTTGGACTCCTAAGACAGAAACCATAAATGTCTTTTCTTTGGAATAAAGTTTCTTAAATATAAAGTAATTTTTCTAGAAACTATTTATCCCAAAGTTCTCTTTCCAAACACCACAACTAATTCTATTCATATAAAGCAGTTAATATAAATCCACATGTCCATGTCCTCACAAACTGTACAATTTATCAATTTTGTTTAAATATTCCTTTTTTTTTTACTCAAAAAACATTGTTTTAAAATTTTACTCACAACACACAAGCATCATTTTACTACTTATGTCTATAGTTAGTATAGTTTCAAAGCCTTAAATTAAAATGGACAGGTGCAGTTAAATCATTCATTAATTTCCAATGCTTCAGAAATTTATATACAAATTTGGGGATATTTGTGGGACACAAATATGGTTTATTACCTGTTGATGATGACGTGTATAGATTCTCAACTGGGCTGAACTGAGGTGTATATCATGCTGTGTAAAGTCTCTTTACAATCTAAATGATGTATAGTGATTGAATGTATAAATAATAATAATAATTTTTTTAAAAAAAATTATATACATAGGGCATTCTGGAATTCCATCTTACAGGGTTTGAACCTGAGGTTTCCTAATTTAAATAAATCAATAAAAGACATTTAGTTACTTGGAGTTACTCCAATATTACCATGGAAGAATTGGCAGAATCATGACCCACAGTTGAAATGGAGAGTATATGAAAATTAATATGTTTATTTGGCCATATGTCTTAGTATTTCTGTTTCAGTATTGAATAGCATAATTCCTTTTCAGATTGAGACTTTGAAATGTGACAACTAATTTTTCTTTAATAACAAAGACAGAATGCTACACTTGAGCAGTTAAGCCTTATCCTAACCCCCAAAGCATTACTCTAACATTTTTTTCTTTTCTTTTTTTTTATTTCATTTTCTTCCATACATTCAATCACATTATTATTTGTCTTACAAAAATGGATATTTCAACAGGTGAACATTTCTCCCTAGTACTGTTGATAAAACTACGAAATATCTTCAACAGATAATACCACACCTCTTTGTGCCATTAATGCTTTGCCTCTCTGTCCCTCCCCCATATGTCCTTCCTCAGACCATTCTCTTTCAAACACACTATATCTGGTATTTACATCTATATACTGCATTTCTATATCCTTTAGACAATTAGTTTCAGTCATAGAGTGCAGACACTCGGTATATATTAAGTGGGGACATACAATGCTTCTCCTTCATAGCATGGCTTGCTTCACACAGCAGTAAGTCTTCTATATTCATCCACTTTCCGTCAAAAGCCATGGTTTTGTTGTTTTTTAATGGATGAATAGTATTCCATTTAGTATATGTGCCACAATTTTTCTAACCATTCATCAGTTCATGGGCATTTGGGTTGTTTCCATGACTTAGCAATCATGAAAAGTGCCACAATAAACATCAATGTGCAAGTACTTTTCCGATTAAGTATTCTTCTGTCCTTTGAGTAGATACCAACTCTCATATAATTATTTAGTAGGAGAGACCCTGTTATAATTTCACCTTGTGTGTGGAATCCTTTTTTTTTTTTTTTTGGAGAGGTTTCTTTTTTTTCACTATAGAGTGCGTGCTCTCGCCAGACAGACAGAGAGAGACATAGAGACAGAAAGCGAGCAATCACCTCCCAGGGGCGATGGTCACGCCACAATCCCTTCTCCTCCATTCTCCTCTCTGGGCACGCACGCACACGCACCCGGTGTGAGTTTTAAGCCACCGGGTCCGGGACGCGAACCGCAGTCAACGATGTGGGAATCCAGCGACACAGCCATCACGCTAACTGCTGGTTCCCAGTGTGTGGAATCCCTTAGAGTATTGGATTGTCATTAGCAAATCAATGGTGGATTAGCAAAGAACTGATTTTATGATAAAGCAACTCCAATGGTTAATTCAAAATGATTGTCTTTAGCAAATGGATGGTGGATTAGCAAAGAACTGATTTCATGATAAAGCAACTCCAATGGTTAATTCAAAATGGCATGGTCTAATTTCACAGCAACAAGTGAACAGTACCCCACAGAGTATGCAACTGAGTTGAGTTTCAGTGCTCAGACATTTTCTCCTCTGACACCACCATCTTTTTGACTTAAGCATTAATATTTACAACCTTTTTTATAACCACTATGGAGAATGATATGGAGATTCCTCAGAAACTTACAAATAGAACTGCCATATGACCTATTAACTCTACTCTCAGATACTATCCAGATTACTGGAAAAGTCCTCAGTTGGAAAAATAGTTGCAGCTTTTTTTTTTTTTTACAATTGCTAATACCTGGAATCAATTCAAATGTCTAAGAACAGGCAAGTGGATTGAAAAAATGCGGGACATGTACTCTATGGAATACTACCAAACCATAAAAAAAAATTAGATCCCGACATTTGATAGAAAGTAGACAGATATGGAAGAGTTAAGGCTAAGTGAAGCAAGTCAGACTATGAAAGACAGGTATTGTATATCCCCACAAAATGTGTGCTGATTTTCCAAGCTTTATAGCAGTAACTGAAAGATTGGAAGATATGACAGGGAAGGCAACTGTAGATACTAGAGAGACTGTAGGGGAGGGGTAATAGAGGGTGGATAATAGAGGATGGGAGGGAGGGTATCAGTGGAAAACAACACATTTAATAGACACAAAAATGAAATTATTTGCTGATGATAATGTATATGGTAGTGTGTTTGACTTGACCTCATGATGGGAAAAACATGTAAATTGTGAAGATGTAAAGTGATTAAATGTACAATAAATTAAAAAATAATAATTAAGAAAATTAATAAATTTTTATCACCTTCTCTTTCAAAATGAAAAAGTACTTCGGGAAATGGCAGAAAAATGAGCCATAATCCATCGTGTGAATTCTAAGGCATTATAGAATAGAAAGGTTATATCTTTGCAAGAAGCTACCTTGAAATAATTTTGCCTTTTTCCAGTAACCTTTCCAAAAGAGTAGCAATACTAACATGGAATGCTTCTATAATACAATATAACAAGAATGTATTAGTCTTGAAACCAGGTAATAGTGGTTGAATAATTTGAAAATAATAACAAAAAAGCAAGCGAAAGCCAAAATTCTAAAGGTGTTTGGTGGGCCATAACTCCTGACTCTAAATATTTGAAAGACAATCACAGAGATGAAAACCAGGCTTAGAATATATGGAGACTGAGGTAAGACTTGACCTACTTCAGAGGCCAAAGAAAGACTCAGTTCATGTTTTTTTTATACTTGTTCTATTCACTAAAATTCTGTTCAACAGATGTGTTACAAAAGTCTTTGCTTATGCAATGATGGGAAAAGCTGCATTAATATTAAGAGACTTATCATAGCCGAGCATCTTTTGAAAATGAGAGGAAGCGATAACATAACTTATCTTATTGTCTTTTTAAAGCATACTTACTATGGGGGTGCCAACAGGTGGTTAAAGGCAGTGGTTAAAGGCACCGGACTCTCACATGATGGACCACAATTTAGTCCTGGTCCCGGCGGCTTGAAACTCACGCTGAGTGCATGTGCACGTGTGCCAATATCCCCAGAGGGGTGTGGAAGAGAAAGAATTGCAGCATGGCAATCTCCCCAGCAGAGTGATTCCTCACTTTCTGTCTCTCTCTGTCTCTCTCTTAGGCAAGCA
This sequence comes from Tupaia belangeri chinensis, assembly GCF_000334495.1. Classification (NCBI taxonomy): domain Eukaryota; kingdom Metazoa; phylum Chordata; class Mammalia; order Scandentia; family Tupaiidae; genus Tupaia; species Tupaia belangeri. The sequence goes on from NW_006159510.1 coordinate 3,224,182, forward strand.
CATGTGCTTTATAGCAAAACTCTCTAAAATAAAACAAATAGAAACAAAAACATAAAAGGCACCAGACTCTCACATGATGGACCACAATTTGAGTCCTGGTCCCGGCGGCTTGAAACTCAGGCTGAGTGCATGTGCACGTGTGCCAAAATCCCCAGAGGGGTGTGGAAGAGAAAGAATTGCAGCATGGCAATCTCCCCAGGAGAGTGATTCCTCACTTTCTGTCTCTCTCTGTCTCTCTCTTAGGCAAGCACATGTGCTTTATAGCAAAACTCTCTAAAATAAAACAAATAGAAACACAAACATATTTATTATGAAAGAAAATACAACTTTATGAAATTCACCTTCTGTTCATCCCCTTCTGCTTCTGTTCAGGGAGTCAAAGTTTCCTGTCTATATTCATTAGAAGTGTTCACCGCCCCCACCCCCCTTATCATCAGGGTATCTTCATGGCACTTTGTCATGTCTGAGGCAGAAAAAGTTTGAGCTAAGAATGCTCCTTTTCCCTAAATATAAAATATTGCATATGACACAATTAGAAGAACTTTTGAGTTTAAAATACCTCATATTTAAAACTTTGCAATGGTTCATATCTGAATGGGAAGTGGGACACAAAATGATACTAGATTTTCTGTTTTAAATTTTATAAATCCTATGTATACACATGGCTCTGTTTACAGGAGTCCCTAGCAAGATGGCCTACATACCCATAAGTATCTGTTTCATGACTAACCAGCTACTTGGAGGAAGCTGCCATTATGAACAAGTTGCTAAAAAGTACTTAAATATGGTTCGCACTGCAAAGCAGAATGTACCATTTTTGTTTCAAAATAACTAAAAAGAAGAGCCACAGCATTCTAAGATGACACCATCCTAAGTTAAATCATTTAAAAGTTACTCGGTATTCCATTTTGCTTCCTTTCCTGAGGTTTACCACATTCTACATTTATAAAGATGCCTTCCTGGGTTTGGTCTGCTGCCAGATTTTTTCTTTGCCTTTTTTAACAGTTAGTATGGAGGTTGTCCTTGTAGTGCCAACTATAGCATCCAGGACTGTAATTTTTTTTAATTACTGGTTTTGTTTAGCAGAATGGAGTTGGCTATCCATAGCCATTCCTGACAACATCATGGGGCATGTTTAGACCTGCTAAGAAATTAAAAGAGTCTCTGAGGAGATCCTGTGTGCAGCTGATTTTCCAGTGAGAACCATCCCAGTGTTTCAGAGCCCTGCAACACAAAAGCACCTTTCAGTCCTCAGCTCTGAAAACTCCCTGGTGTCTGTTTTCTACTATAATCCTGGGAGCTGCTCTTCTCCTCTCATACCACAAGGATACTGTGGGAACACTGGCCACTGGTCCCATTGACCATAATTCTCAATTCTGAGGACAAGGAAAGGCCAGCATCATACTGTTCTTTTTGGTGCTCTTGGGCTCCAGCACAAGTAAATAGCATTTTTCTGCCCCATGCAGCTTCCTCTTCATACTACAACTTCTTTCAAATACGCACTAATCTGTCAAGATCCAACTCAGACATTATCTATGTTATCAAGTGACCCACAGAGGAAACTGATCTCTTATTTCCATTATATTTTGTAAAGGCTCCCCGTTAATACATTATTGTCAGTGAGTATTTATTAATATTTATTACTCCCATATTTAGGTGGTTAATTTCTCCAGAATAAATACAATGGTTCCCACATGGAGCCAAACAAGCTTAGACCTCACATGATGCCCTCAGTTCAGGGTACAGGGAAAATGGATGATAAATGAATGGATGCACTCAGATGCTTAAATTTGCTTTATCGCTAAGAGTTTTTCATTTTACCTTAGTCTCTAAATTAGGAGTGGTATTTCACTCATGAACATTATACTGACATAAAAAATATTTTCTAAGTTTTGAAATAGAATTAAGTTCTCCCCTACCCCTTATTGCAATAAAGTGAAATGTAAAGCCAACCCCAAAGCACAGTGGTTAAGAGTATCATATCCCACATGGCTGACTGGCATTGGAATTCCAGTCCTGGTGGCTTAGAAAACAAGCCAGATGTATGTGTGTGGATACCCCAAATTCTGACAAGATGGAGAAATGGAGGGAAAAGGACAGTAGTGTGACCATCATTGAAAGTACCATTAACAGGTGCTTTCTCTCTGGCCCTCTCTGTCTTTCTTACTGATCAGCACATGTGTCATCTGGCAATGTTAAAAGAAAGCAAAGAAAAAATAATCCTAACAAGAAAAGCTTCTTTCAAATTATTAAACTGTTTCTTACTTAACTAAGGATATAAAAATGATAGAGTTCTAGTTGGAGGCATTCTCAGATGTTATATACACAGCTTTTGCTTATATAAAAACCCATCAAGTAGAAGAGAGGACACTCGGGTATCCTAGCCTGTATGGTTCCAACTTGCATGCAGGATCATCTTCACTCCTACTGGAGGGAAACTAAAGGACCAAGCATTCCCCACAATTTTGACAGAAAGTAGAAGCCATGCAATTGTTTAAACCAAGACCACTCTAACCCCTCATCTAAAATGTAGTTGCTGTACTTTTTGCTTCCTTAGCCCTGAGCCACTCTGTCCCAATGACAGGCAATGAGAAGAGAATGACCACTCACACCTTCTCCGGACAATGAGAATAAGGTTGATCATTTATTTTATTTTCAACAATTTTATGACATTAAAAAAGAGCACAAAAATATCTTAAAACAAATGTATTAAATAATTTTTCACATGTATTTATTCTAATTTCATTTTTTTAGAGAGAGATTTTTTTCCATATAGTGAGTGCACTCACTGGAGAGACAGAGAAAGACAGAAAGCAAGAAACAATGCTGCAATTCCTTCTCTCCCATTCTCCTCTTGGGATTCTGGGCATGCATGTACACTTGCCCAGGGTGAGCTTTAAGCCACCGGGTCCAGAACTCAAACCATGGTCGACTACATGGGAGTCCAATGATGTAACCGTTATACCATCTGCTGGCCCTTCTAATTTCATTCTGGAAGCATCTCTTACTCAAAGTCAAGCACCATTCTTGCTATCCAGCATTGTCTGAAGAAATATTGTCCTTCAATAATAGAGATGTGTGGTCTCTGATATTTCCTAGGTTATAATGTGATCTCCTTCATAGGAGAAATTAACCAGCAACTGATGCAGGGATGGACAATAAATCTGTGCTTGAGTAAAACTGACACTGTGACTGTATTTTCTGGTACTCATGTCCTTCTTAGTCTCTTCCAGTACCTGGGGGACCAGGGATGTGGCCAAGAGCTACGCTGTGGACACAGCACAATTAAAATAGCAAAAATAACTGTTTCTTAGATTATTCAAATAATAAGGAAACTCTAACACCAGAATAAAGTATACATGAGCCCTTTTGGCCACATGCCCAATCAAACATAAATAATTTTGAATTGTCTAGTATCACTCTCCCATCAAAAAGTTGGATTCCACTTGGGTGACTGAACAGTTTGAGTCCTAGACATAGTGGCTTGAAAAGCATACCACGCATATGTGCATGCATGCCCAGAGTTCTGAAAGGAGAAATGAGAAGACAGGATTATGGCATGGCCTTCCCCCACAGGGGTGCTTTCTCACTTTCCTTATCTCTCTCTCTATCCCTCTCTGGTGAGCATGCATACTCTCTAGCACATTTTAAAAACATCGCATTGCCTTTTGTTTTCCCGACAGTCACTTTGACTGAGATATGAAAGAGGATAATTAAAGAAATATTATTTTAAAAGATCTACATACAATATGACAAAAAAATAGTCATAGCTATTCTTCAGTAAGCATCTGCTATGTATAACTACTGTGCTAGGAACTTTGGACATATTTTCTTGATAATTTTCTTTAATTGTCATTTTCTACATGGCAATTAAAGTCATGCTCTATTTTATTGGTGAGGAGCTGAAATTCAAACATGCTTCTTCTTTTCACAACATAACAACTAGGACAACTTTCTTCAGCATATCCTAGAGGAGCAAGATTTTCTCCAAGGGAAGGCTAGAGTACACTGGGCATTGAAGAAGCTGTATTCTCGGTGTGACTCATACAGGTAGACCAGCATCCACCTTGGGTAGGAAGAGCCCAGGTGAGGGCTCACGAGCCCCTCTAATTTCATGGTCCTTCGCACTTACTAACAGAGATGCTGGTTCAATGCATGTATGTGCATGTGTGTGTGTTTTAATATAGGACAGACAACATTGTAAGGTGAGGTAGGGTGCAGCAGTTCCTGGATCTGCTAAGTTTGTGATACTATAATTGTTCATAAGGAAAAAACAGCACACAGCAAAAGGTTGGCATACTCAACTACTGTCTTCCAGACTGAACTGTGATCCCTGCCCTTGTTCTGGCTCATTAAAAGAACTATGTTTTACTTACAGAGAAATGAGGTTATTCATAAATTATTTAGTGCTACAGGGAGGGCAAACACAATCGTGAGAACAATTAGATTTTCATTAGACGTATTAAATGCAAGCAGGCTGTCAAATGCGCTCCTGGATGGTATATTCAGCACAGTGTTAGGTTAGGTAACATGAGGAAGCTGGAGTCCCCAGTACACAGCATTTTAAATTACAGTTTAAGATAAAAGTAAAAATCGTTTCAAGATACAAGGATTCCATAAATAAATAAATACTATAGGGGTGGGAAGTTGATGCAGCAGTAAAATGCAAAGCTCTGTGAGTCTGACCCACTGAGAAGGTTCTGGGTTTGTGTCTGGAGACCTCCTTTAGTACACGAGGTATGTTCATGCCCCTTATAGGTCTGGCTGAGACCAAGGGTGGATCTTGGCATCAAACCTCTGTTGTGGGTGTTGAAGAAATAAATAAACTTTTTTAAAAATAATTATTTTATTTAACTTTTTTAGTTTGGCCACAGAGGAAGGACAGACAGAGAGAAAAAAGAGAGAGAGAAAGTGAGAAAGCAAGGCTCCAAGTCCAGGACTTGAACTGCAGTTGGCCATATGGGAGTCCGGTACCCTTAACCACCACAACACCGGCCAGCCCCAATGAGAGTCTTTCTACAATGCATGAATAAAGCAAAATATCACATTGTACCCCATAAACATATATATTTATTATTTGTCAGTAATATACACTAATTTTTAAAAAAAATTTTAAAGAATTGTTTTATTTACTTTTATTTGTTTATTTAAATTTGACCAGAGAGAGAACGAAAGACAGAGAGAAAGTGAGAAAGCAAGCCACCAGGTCTGGGGCTCGAAACACAGTAGGCCATGTGGGAGTTTAACACCCATAAACCACCACGCCACCTGTCGGCCCCCACACTAATTTTTTTAAAAAAGCAAAGTAATAGAAAATATTGGTTCCAAAAAAATATCTTATACAAAAAGAGTTTGAATCAGACTGAGAAAAGTGTAAAAATCAAGTCATTTTACAGAAATGTATGGGAAAAGTCATTATATTATGTCCATATCAAAGGTATCTGAAATTCCCTGAGGAAGAAAAAGGTCAATCCCTCAATTCCTTTGCTGTGGGAGACAGTATCAGTAAGCAAAGAAAATGTTCCCTTTATAAAACAGGAAAAGAAGAGACTGTAAGCCCTGCAGGGGTAGGTATTTCTATTTTCACCATTAGATGAAACCTGAGGATCCATGTTCAGGATCTTTGTATAGGATGATTTGACCATGGGTGGAAGACACTAAAAGAGCATTGCTTAAGGTGAGACGGTAATTTTTTTGAGAGAGAGATTTTTGCTATAGAGCCAATGTACTAGCTGGAGAGATAGAAAGAAACAGAGACAGAAAGCAAGAAATCACCCCCAGGGGATGGCCACACCACAATCCCTTCTCCTCCATTCTCCTCTAAGGATCTTGGGCATGCACAAACACATGCCCAGTATGAGTCTAAGCGGCCAGGTCCGAGACTCAAAACACGGTAGACTATGTGAGAGTCCACTGATGTAACCATTATGCCATCCACTGGTCCCAATGTGAGACAGTTTCATGTGACTCTTTAGACTACAGTGTCACAAGGTAAAAGATTTTAGAGTTCTCTCTCAAGTACACATAAAATAGCTGATATTTATGGAATTCCAAGGGTGTTGCAACTATATTGCATGTGCACTTTATTTCCTCAAACCAGACTCTAGGAGAGTTTCCAGGAGCTGTCTTTGCTGACACCAAAGTCACTACCTTCCATCACATCTATTCTTTCTTATTTTGTAATCCATTCCCTCCACTGTAATGAGAATTTCCATTTGTTTTTCAATCAGCTTGTTAGAGAAACAATTGGCAAATAGCAAAATTTACCCTGTAAAGGTGTAGTTTAATGAACTCTGATAATGTACACAACCAACATCAAGAGATGTTTCCATCACCCTAAAAGTTCTTTTACTCTATTTTTTAAATAATTCCCTCTCCCCCTTTCAGTGTTTTTGAGATTCATGAATACTCTTGGATAACTTATTTCACATTAGTGCTGAGTCCACGGATGTACCACAGTTTGCTTGTCTATTCAAAAGTTAATGGGGGGAACCAGCAGTTAGCATAATGGCTATGTCGCTGGACTCCCACATAGTTTGACCACAGCTCGCGTCCCAGACCCGGTGGCTTAAAACTCACGCTGGGCGCGTGTGTGTGCGTGCCCAAGATCCTGAGAGGAGAATGGAGGAGAAGGGATTGCAGCGTGACCATCCCCCCTGGGGGGTGATTTCTCGCTTTTTGTCTCTATGTTTCTCTCTGTCTGTCTGGAGAGCACACACGCCCTATAGCGAAAACCTCTCAAAAAAAAAAAAAAAAAAAGTTAATGGGCACTTTTTTCCCCCTGTATTTTGGCTAAGTGAGTTATTGTTCATTCCATTTCATTTAATATAAACTAATACTAAATATTAGCATCATTGATGTTTCATTTCACTGTAGTAGAATTGTTGGGTCTTCTGATAAGCATATATTAATTATATATAAAACTACTAAACTGTTTTCAAAATCTGCTATACTACTTTGTACCACTTTGTGTTTAGAAGAACAGTGTACAAATTGCTCTAGACTGGAACAAATATTTGGTGGTGCCAGTTTTCATTTGTCTGTTTTCAGATATTCTGGTGGAAGTGTAGTACTATCACACTGTGGGTTTAATTTACATTTTGTTAATGACCAATGTGATCAAATGTATTTTTTCACGTGTTTTATTAGCATCTACATTTCTTTGATAAAGCGTTTAAATATAAAGTGTCTTTAGGGACCAGCAGTTAGCGTAATGACAGTGTTGCTGGACTCCCGTGTAGTTGACCGTGGTTCAAGTCCCAGACCCGGTGGCTTAAACTCATGCCAGGCGCATGTGCGTGCGTGCCCAAGATCCTGAGAGGAGAATGGAGGAGAAAGAATTGCAGCGTGGCCAACCCCCCTGGGAGGTGATTTCTCGCTTTCTGTCTCCATGTCTCTCTCTGTCTGGCGAGTGCACGCACTCTATAGCAAAAACCTCTCCAAAAAAAAAAAAAAGTTTATACAAAATGTATATTATGAGAAAACTATATAATTTCAAAAATGTTTTGTTTGCCCAAACATAAATGTATCCTTTCATTCTATTTTTCCATGGACTGCTTGAAGTTTGTATTGAAATCCATACCTTTCTTTTAATTATTAAGTTTGGAGAATTCTTTATATATTCTTGTTACTAGTCTTTTATCAGATAAGTGTTTTTCAAATAATTTCTTTCATTTACTTTATAATTTCTTTCTAAAAAAAGTATTTTTAATTTAATGAAATATAATTTACAAATTTTATAAACTTATATGTGTGTTTTAAGTTATAGTCACTTTTGTACATAGATATGTACAATTGTCCCACACCATTCATTGAATACATTTTCATTAAGTTACTTTAGCTCAGTTGTCAAAAAATGCTAGAGGTGGGACCAGCAGTTAGCGTAATGGCTGTGTTGCTAACTGGACTCCCACGTAGTCGACTGTGGTTGGGGTTCCGGATCCAGTGGCTTAAACTCACGCCTGGTGCGTGTGCGTGTGTGCCCAAGATCCCGAGAGGAGAATAGAGGAGAAGGGATTGCGACGTGGCCATCCCCCCTGCGTAGTGATTTCTCGCTTTCTGTCTCTCTGTCTCTCTCTGTCTATCTGGCAAGCACACACGCCCTATAGCAAAAACCTCTCCAAAAAAAGAAAAACAAAAATGCTAGAGGTCCGTTTCTTTTCTGTTTCACTGAACTATATATCAATGACTATGCCAGTATATACTGTGTGGATTACTCCATCTTCATGGAAAATTCGGAAATTTAGTAATGTTCTTTTTCAAAGTCGTTTTGGCTATTTTATGACATTTGTTTACTGTACACATTTTAAAAAGAGCTTTTAGATGTCAACATAAACAGGCTGCTGCAAATTGATTGTGTTGAATCCATCAGTGAATTTTGGTAAAATTGAAAATTTTACTTTATTGAATATCCCTCGTGAAGCCTGGTCATGACATAATCCCTTCTCTTCCATTTCACCCACCTTTTTGCATATTTTGATCACAGACACACATACACACTGGCATGTTTTTCTTTTTTATTTTAAAAAGAATTATTCTATTTAACTTTATTTGTTCATTTATTTATTTTAATAACACCAGAGAGGGACAGAGTGAGAGAGAGGAAAAGTGAGAAGCAAGCTTCCAGATCCGGGACTCAAACCACGGTCAGGTTGGCATGTTTTTTTAAGTTGCTGGATCTGGGAAATAAATAGCACAAGTGGCAATGTGGCATCCAGATACCGTAACCATCAGGCAACATGCTTGCCTGAGTTTTGTCTTCTTTTCCTGAGAGTTTGTTAAACTCATCTGTTCTAGGTACATTTTACAGAATCTTGGGACTTTCTCTGAAAAGTATTAATCCCAATAGACACACATTTGTTACATTTTCAATCTTTATCCTTAAAAAATATGTACTTTGCTTTAGCTACATGCACAATCTTGAATAGGCATGCTGACACAAGATATCCATACCTTGTTTTATAACTTACTAACAAAGATTTTCACCATTAAGTATACAATTTCCTTAAGACTGATGAAGTTTTGTTACAGGTTGAGTAAGTCTCCTTCTCTTCCTACTTTGCTCATAATTTTTATCTTGGTGGATTTGCCAAGGTTTTATACAGTTATCATTTACTTGTCTTGTTTAATGTATTGACACACTGTTATGTCTTTGTATGGTTTTGCTTTTAGAATCTTTCTTGTTTCATTGAATTAATGGAGTCAATCTTCTACTTTATTTTCTCAAATACATTTTATTGGATTGTGAATATTTTCTCTTTCAATTATTTTGTAGTTTTATCAGGGAAGGAGTATAAGACTGGAGTTTTATTTATTTATTGGATTCGCAGGAAGTTTTGATTATCTACTTCTTGGTTGACATTTGGCACTTTTAATTGGATCCATTAAATATATTGCCACAGAGTTATTTTAATAGTCTCTTGTCCTCTTACACTCACTCAGGTCAATAGTAATGTCATGTTTCCATTTCTAATATCGAAAATTTGTGTCTTTCACTTTTATCATTTTAGCTGGAATTTTAATAACACTATTAACCTTTTCATAGGTTCAGTTTTAGTTTTATTAATTTTTCTCTACTTTTCTGTTTTATATTGTATTGATTGTTATTATCTTTATAATAATTATTTTCTACTTTCCTTACATTTAATTAGCTTATTTTACTAGTTTTATAATTTTAGATAATTATAATTATTTAACTATAATCTTAAAATTTTACATCATTGAACTGAGACTTTTCTTTTCTAATATAAGTATTTAATGCTATAAAGTTTACCAGTACGTAACATTTTAGCTGCATCTGACTACACTTTATGAATTCTGCTACATTTTATTTAATTAAAACATTTAACAATTTACATGATTCCTTCTTTGACCACTGCACTTTGTGAGTCTTGTAATTCTCAAATATTTAGATTTTTGTGAAAATATCTTTGTGTTCCTGAATTTTAGTTAAATTCTGTTGACTTTAGAGAACACAGTATAATTTTAAAGTCTTTACATCTGTTGATATTTGTTTTATGGCCCATAATATATTCTATCTTCATGTGTACTTGAACATTATGCTCTTCCCATGTTGTCAGGTGTGGAGTTTGGTAAATGTCAATCAAATCAATTTAAAATGATGTTCAGTGTATCAATACATTTATTGTTTGTGAGTATCTAATCATTTTATGATTTATTGGGAGAGAGGTGTTAAGCATTTCAAAAATTTTCTTTTCAGTTATATCAAATTTGCCTTGAGTCTTTGGTATTAATTATACACATATTTAAGGACAACATTTCTTCTTAAAGAATCTATCTCTGTGAGGAGAATAGAGGAGAAGGGATTGAAACATGGCCATCTTTCCTGGTGGTTCTTTTTCAGACTTTTGGGTATACACACATATGTGCCCAGTGTGTTTCTCAAGCCACTAGGTCCAGAACTTGAACTGCCCAGTCAGCTATGTGGAATCTAGTCACCTTAACCATCATGCTATATTAATATATCTCCCTGCTATGGTTTTAGTATGTCCTTCAAAATCTCATGTGTAAAAATTTGGCCGTAAGAGTTCTAAGAAGGTGAAAACTTAATTCAACTATGGGATTAAGAGGTGAAGCATCAGGGAGGTGATTAGAATCTGATAAAATCATTCCTGTGGGGAAAGACAGGAACATGCAGATAAAGACATGTTCACTATTGCTTTTGCTGTGTGATGCCCTGCATCACCTCAGAATCCTGCAGAGATATCTACCAGGAAGAAAACCTACACCAGGACCAGCAGACGGTATTTGGTTTTGTCACTGGACTCCCACATGGCCAATCACGGTTCGAATACCAGATCTAATGGCTTCAAACTCACATAAGGTGCATGTGCATGCATGTCCAAATTGCCAAGAAGAGAATGGAGAAGGAATTGCAGTATGGGCCAACCCCGGATGTGGGGGACAGGGTGATTTCTTGCTTTCTGTCTTTCTAACTCTCTCTGTGTCTTTGGGGAGCCTTCTCTCTATAGCAAAAATATCCCTTAAAAAAAAGAAGAAAGAAGAAAGAAGAAGAAGGAGAAGAAGAAGAAGGAGAAAAAGAAAAGAAAAGAAAGAAAACCCACACCAAACATTGTCCCTTGACCATGGATTTCCAAAACTGAGCTAAATCAATCTCTACGCTTTGTAAGTCACACAGATTAAGATATTAGCAACACAGTGAACTAAAACTGCTTTGCTTTCAGCTTGCTTTGGACTGTTTGTATAGAATATCTTTTCTCATTGTTTGAATCTTTTCTTATAATTTCATGTGTTTTTATTTCAATGGCTTTAGATAATCTATTGGGTATTTTGTTTATTTGTTTTTATCTAATATGAGAATTTCTGATTGTTTAGACCATTTACATTTAGTATAATTATTGATATGGTTGTAAATAAATGCAGTAGCTTCTCATTTAAATTCCATTTGCTTATCTGTTCCTCATTTCTTTTATTTTCTTTTTATCCATTGTCCTGTTAAGTAAATATCATTTATGATTGTATTTTATATCAGTATTGGTTTATCGCTTATATTTTCAATTTGTTAGTGTTTTTTTCTAAGATTGCATATTCACGTTTAATTTATCAGAGTATACCTATGACTGTCTTTGTATAGTCAATTACTTTTTTTTTTGGAGGGGCTTTTTGCTATAGGGAGTGTGCGCTCACCAGAAAGACAGAGAGACAGAAAGTGAGAAATCATCCCCCAAGGGGGATGGCCACACCGCAGTCCTTTCTCCTCTATTCTCCTCTTGGGATCTTGGGCCCGCACGCACATGAGCCCGGCATGAGTTTAAGCCACCAGGTCTGGGACCAGAACCGTGGTTGACTACATGAGAGACCAGAGACATAGCCATTACACTAACTGCTGACCCCTAGTAAATTACTTTTTAAATCCTCTCTCATATCTAATATTTATTCAGTGTCCAACTATAGCTCCAAAATGTTTCATCAGCCTCATTCAAGTCAATTTGTCACAGTTGCGATTTTGTATTTGTTTCTGACTAATGATTTGATTTATTTAACTCCTAATAGAATGTATGCTCCAAGGACACAGGGAATAGATCTGTTTGGTTCACTGTTATAGTCCTCACACCCAAGCACAATATCAAGCACATAATAGCATACAAGAATTTAATCATTGATACTTGTTGACTAAAGGAATAAGTCAATGAATAAACAACTAGATTTTTTTTCAAATATCTCATTTTATATTAGAAACATAGCTCTTCCACCACAAACTCTCCTCTGCTACTTCTGTTGACTAGATCCCAGGTAGAATCTTCTAATCACTACTTGATACTTGGCCTAAGATTTATTTCATCTTTTTTTCTCTCTTTTTTATACAAATAGAACACACACACACATACACAATTTACTTGAGCTTTAGAAAATAATGTAATTTTACTTGTTTTTACTTCATAAATACATACACATATGTATATTTATAACACAAAATGCAAATTCAAATACAAATTTAATATAATTCTAAAGAAGTTTCTTGTCCTTTTATTTAGAGGTTTTTCTTTTCTTTTTTTCTTTCTTTGGAGAGGTTTTCGCTATAGGGCGCGTGCACTTACCAGACAGACAGAGAGAGACATAGAGACAGAAAGCGAGAAATCACCCCAGGGGGGATGGTCACACCGCAATCCCTTCTCCTCCATTCTCCTCCTGGGATCTTGGGCACGCACGCACATGCGCCCAGCGTGAGTTTTAACCCAGCGGGTCTGGGTCGCAAACCGCAGTAGACTACGTGGGAGTCCAGTGACATAGCCATTACGCTAACTGCTGGTTCCCTATTTAGAGGTTTTTGCTATAGAGTGCACGCATTCGCCAGAAAGACAGAGAAAGAGAGAGAGACAGAAAGTGGGAAATCACCCCTCACCGGGGTGGATGACCAAGCTGCAATGCTGCAATCCCTTCTCCTCTATTTTCCTCTCGGGATCTTGGGCACCTTTACTGATTCCTCCTAATGAGTCTTCCATTTCTTTGTCTTCGAATCAGTTTGAGAAATGACCCAAGTAACTAAGAGACTACTTAATAAGTTCAAAGTCAGATTCACAATGATAGACCTGAAAAGATTCAGAAAATAATTACTATAGGTTGCAACAAATATAAATTCTGAAAATGCATGTGAATATAAGGTATTCCGTTTAATTGTTAGTCTATTCAAATATTAATTAGGAGGTATTCTTGGATGTATGCTACCTGTAAAACCTATAAAACTTCTTTTTTTCAATCAGAAACTGACTTTGAAATTTATAGACATTTTCTTTTTAAAAATGTTGATAACTGTTGATATTCTCCTTTACTCTTGCTTTTCCATATTGGGATTAATGTGTGAGATTGTCTCTACCTCTTGGAAGGAGAGTTGAGTGGGGTTCCCATTTCATTTTCAGGCTCCAGGCTCTGATTTGCATAGGCCAGTAATAGGCCAGTAATGCAATCTAGTCCAATAAAGCCTCAAATCTTGCTATATTTCTCCTCTGTGCTTACTTTTCCACACAGTAAAAATGTAGATAAACTGACTATGTTTGCGGCTATGGTTTAAAGGCTTCTAATAAAGGATAGTAATATAAACTATCCCACTCATTGGCTTGTTATCGTGACAGAAATTCCTGTATTAACCATGGCAGTAGTATTACTTGAGAAAATTAAGTTTGTGCCCACATGCTGGCAGGAATTCTACCCACTTTTGCATGATCCATCAGGGGCTGAGCAAAAGTGCACAAGTATGCAGGTTGATACAGAGAAAAATGATTGGAATAACTTGAACTCCAGAATTGAATGTGTCTTCAGAATAGGGGAACTTGCTGTTTGCCTCAGAAAGAAACTGGATGTGCTGTTGCAAATATGGGAGTGAAGACATCTCTCTGACATACTGATTTCAACTCTTTCGGGTAAACATCCAGTAGTGGAATAGCTGGATGATATAGTAACTCTATTTGTGGTGTTTTTCGTTATTGCTCTAGTTTTGTTTTTAGATTTTTGCCATAGGGAGAGTGGTCTCACCAGAGAGGGGGGAAAGTGAGAGTGAAAAATCACAAGCCACTCCCCACCACGCACCCCCTGAGGGGAATGGCTATACCACAATCCCTACTCCTTCACTCTTCACTCAGAATTTTGAGCATGTACACACACGCACCTGGTGTGATTTTCAGGATACCGGGTCTCAGACTTCCTCATGGTGGGCCATGTCGGAGTCTACTACACCACCTGCTGACCCTCTATTTTCAGTTTTTTGAGGAACTTTGTCCTCTTTTCCATAATATCTGTACTAATTTACATCCTACCAACATTATACAAGAGTTCTCTTTCCTTCACCTTCTTGTCCAGACTGTTATTATTCATCTTTTTGATAATAACCATTTTTAAAGATGTGAGGTTATATCACATTAAGGTTTTTTTTTTTTTTTTACATTAAGGTTTTGACTTGTTGGTGATTAGTGATGTTAAGCATCGTTTTTTATGAATCTGCTATCCATTCATATTTCTTCTTTTGAAAACTGCTGCTTCTTATTCAGATTATTTATTTTCTTCATATAGAGTCATTTGAACTCCTTACATATTTTGGATATTAATTCTCGATCATTTTCATGACTTGCAAATGTTTTCTCCCAGTAGTAGGATATTTCTTTATTCTGTTAATTATCTATTGTTTTCTTTCATGTGCAGAATACTAATTATGGGATCAATCTAAGAAATCAAGTGTCCATCATAGGATAAATGGGTAAGGAAAATGTGACAGAGGTTGAGGAATGGGGAAATGATGGTCCAAGGGTCTTAAGCTCCAATTATATAGGCGAAAAGGTTTTCTTTCTATTTTTATGTTTTGGAGATCTTGCACAGCATGGCAAATATAGTTAATAACTGAGTATTGTACATTAAATTTTGCTAAGCATATATTTCAAATATTCTTATTACAAAAAGTTAAATATTTGATGTGAAAAATATGTTAATTAGCTCAATTTAATCATTGTACATTATATTCAAAAATCATAACATCACTTTGTACTCCATACATATATAAAGCTATAATTTGTCAATTTGAAAAATAATAAAGAAACTGGAAACAGAGTATACAGGGGGGAAATAGATACATAAGAAAAAGAAAATTAAACCCCCTCTTGTTCTCGGTCTTGCCTAAAGTATCCCTGCAAACCAACTTCACTCTTATCAGTGCCCAGCTGCAGGTGAGCAGCATTGAACCACAGTTCTCCAGCCTGAAAATTGGAAAGGGCCTTCAGGGTGACCTATTTCCATCCTTTTCTGATGTCTAAATCCACATCATCACACTATGTGGATGCCCAGCCTCTGTGTGTCCCCTGAACCTAACCTCACAACAGCCTAAGGCATTTTTCATGCTCAGTTCTAAAGATAAGCAACTTCCTATTGAGCCATAATCTGCCACCTTTAAATTTCACACACCGGGTTTAGCTGAATCCTGAGGTCAACCCTTCACATACTTGGGAAACTTACTGTACCTCAGCTTGCCACTTCTCCTGGCTGGCACTTCCTCACAGATGCGAAAGACACCTCATCATCCTGGCCGCTATGAAAATAAAATGCTATTTTGTCTATGTCCTTCTTAATGGATAAAGTTGAGAACTAAACAAACTGTTTTAAATATTGTCTGAAAAAGGCAGAAGAAAGGAGAAATATGTCTCTTCCTGAACTATTCTCCCAGAAATGCAGTGTTAGTGTTTATTTTGGCCCCAGCATCGTATCATACTGGATGATAAACATGCTGAGATTTACCCACATTTCTAGAAGAATGTAAGAATCCCAAGGACCAGCAGTTAGCGTAATGGCTATGTCGCTGGACTCCCACGTAGTCGACCG
The DNA here is from genome assembly GCF_000334495.1 of Tupaia belangeri chinensis. NCBI lineage: Eukaryota > Metazoa > Chordata > Mammalia > Scandentia > Tupaiidae > Tupaia > Tupaia belangeri. The sequence continues at coordinate 3,240,022 of NW_006159510.1, forward strand.
CAGTTCACGTCCCGGACCTGGTGGCTTAAAACTCTTGCCGGGCACATGTGCGTGCATGCCCAAGATCCCAAGAGGAGAATGGAGGAGAAGGGATTGCAGCGTGGCCATCCCCCCTGGGGGGTGATTTCTCGCTTTCTGCCTCTCTGTCTCTCTCTGTCTGTCTGGCAAGCACCTGCGCTCTATAGCAAAAACAAACAAACAAACAAAAACAACAACAACAAAACTCTCAAAAAAAGGAAAAAGGATGTAAGAATCTCAGAGACAAAGTTTTCATGTTTCCTAAAGTTTATAGGCGAAAAGGAGGAAGAAAAATCCCCAAAATGAGCAAGTTCATTTTTATACTTAAATATTTGACTTTTAAGAGAAGAAAGTTTCTTCAATTCTCAAAGGAAGTAGATAACAAAATAATTCTTAGAACTTTTTGGTTCAAATGCTATGAAGAGATAATCTCTTTACTTTAGAAACATTTTTTAAAACCACATATCCAAATGCATATCTTGAACAGTGATGAGGCAATTTTTTTTTTCTGTTAGACATACATATTAATAGAAATTTTCAGAGAGTGCTATATTCATTGAACTATATCTTCATTAAATCTGAGAAAGGTAGAAATCCAAATTCTTGAATAGGTCATCATTTCAAGAAACATGAATTATGCCAAATGTTGATGTTTTAAATAATATATGGGCTGATAAAATCAATGTTCTTTCATTTCTCTGCATAATGTGCTTTTTACCACCAAACCAGTAATTGTATCTAGATAGGGAAAGCAGGGATTGCTGAGTGATAATAGGAGAAATTTTGCATAGCATAAGCTGTGGAGTTACATAGAATAGGTTGAGAATTGCAGCTCCTCCACTTACTGGTAGTTTGAAATTGGGAAAATTACTTAACGGCTCCAGGACTTAGTTTTTCTCCAGATGCCAGACATGGGTAACAGAAAAGGTTGTGTTATGATTCAGAGAGGCACTGGAGAGAGTTTCTTTTTCCAGTAAGCAGAACAGGATAGCTACTGTTGTCTCCTATAATCAAAAAAATGGGCTCAATTCCCCTTATTTTCATCCATAAAGTAAATTAAGAAAGACAAGGCTATCTGAAGATTTGTTAATACCCATCTTCCTCACTTTATGTGCAACAAGCTTATACTATCCCTGTATGTTTACTTTCATTAGGAATGCCTTGCTCTGTCTCTGAATAATTCTGTAATATTTCCCAAGACCAATCCTGGAGTAGAAGCCAGGTAAACAAATGTATACTCTTTTTGGTTCTTCAATGCACAGCCCAGGGAACCAGAACATTGGCATCTGGGACACTGGCTTTCAGGACACTGAAACAGAGCAACACAATTGAGCCCTGCGAGAACCTCTCATTGGACATGTGGAATTTGTTGTAAGATATAGGAATTATTTTCCATAAATTCTAAAGGCTGAGAAGGAAAACTGGATCTCAATATTACATTATTTCCATGGTATCATTCTGCCTGTCTTGAGATCCACATGGAAGAAAGAAAATCATAGAAACAAAACTAGAGAATAAATTTTATGTATAAGTCCATTGTTGATCTAGTATTTAAAGTATAAGCATAGTTGGAGTGGGCAGAGATTATATCTATTTGTTCACAAAGGAATCACTGTACCTGACACATAGGATATGGGTAGAATATTACACTAAGTGAATGAATGAATGGGAGCCAGGTCACAGGAAATGAAGAAGCCTTATTGCATGTGGAGATGAAATATTAGATTATTTTCCAGCTCATATGAATCATCTGGGGAAGAATTTGCTGGTAGCAAGAACACTGAGAAATTTCTTTTTTTGTAAACTGATTAATTGAACATTTAACAGCTTGTTTTCATGTACAGTTTACTCAATTTATATAAGCAATTACTGAATTTGCATGTACAAATGGATGCAGCTGCAAAGCCTAAGGTATTTTTTTTTATTAGATCCACTAAATTTGAATCGGAAAATAGGTTTAAAAGTCGCATTTGGCATAGCTTTCTCTGTTAATGATAAACAGAGCCCAGCATCTTGTATTTGAAAGGTTATTGGGAAGGTCAATTTTACCAAATAAACTAATTGGATTTGAAATGCATGAAATCTTGTTTTACAGTTAAAATGCAAGAGGATAACAACTCTTAATCACATTCTACCTTGATCAAGTCCTAACTACTCAATTGTCTTAAATCAGTTATGTAGAAACATGCCAGAGGAGTCCAAGTAGCACACAGTGATATATGCTCATAGCAATGACGTTAAAGCACATTTTTATTTATTACACAAAGTTGCTGCCATTTTATTTCCTTTTTTTTTTTCACTTTTAAAACTTCACACTGGAGGTTTTGTTTTACTTCATTTTTAGACAAGACCTCAGTGTTTTGTGATGTTCCTGCCTCAGCTTCCTGAGTAGCTGGGACCACAGTCATGCACCACCATACTTGGTTCATACTAGAGTTTAAGGGATGAAAATGACATTTTAATGCTGTGGTGGAAAACTCCATCAAAATTCAAGTTTGTACATATTGAAATAGTTAATTTTATTTTTTCCAGAGCGTGCATGTACTCTCTGGAGAGACAGAGAGAGGAAGAGACACAGAGAGACAGAGAGAAGGAAAGCAAGAAGGACCCCTCACACACACACACACACACACACACACACATGCACACACACACACAGCATGATTTTGAAGCTGCCTAGTTTGGGACTTGAACCATACGGTTCAAATCACTGTGATCAGCCATGAGGGATCTAGCCTGCTTAACCATCAGACCATGAGCTTTCCTTGAAAAATTTTGGAATGCATCTCCCAGGTTTGTCTGAATTCTGTGTCTGATACATGTATTTTAAACTATATGAAACTAGTTTCATATATAAATAAGAAAAAGATATTTTTAATTCCTAATTACTTCTAAGCAAAGGGAATTAATTACATAGCACATTTGTGTAGACACCTCCAAAATCTTGGCCATATATTAAATATATTGAAAGATTGTTAAAAAACTTATGTTTATGGGAGTTTTCTCCATGTTTCATAAAGTAAGTTAATTCAAGAAGGATTTATCAGATGATGTGTAAAATTACTTGTACACAGAAATGATTATTATGGTTTTCATTTAAAGTTTTTCAACTCAAACAGAAGTACTTCAACATTCATATATTTTAAATCATGTTAGTGCATAGCAAGCTAAACGACCTGCAACTCCCTGGTTATAAATCTAACAGAGTATTTCAATACCAGCTATTTCCAACCTTTTTGTCTTCATTAAAGTATATCAAAAAGAGTTGAGGTGACAATCAGAGACTCTTCAACCCATAAAACAAATCCAATAAATTTCAACTTGTTCAAGGCATTGCCACAGAACCTGAACTACCCTTATGAGAATTTATAACAATGATTTGTTCCTCCAAGCTAACGTGGATGTTCCCTTTTATTGTTTCTCTTGATTTATAAATTGCCTTAGAAATTTTTGACCATGGAATTCTATTGTCTTGCCTTTAGTATTTTGTAAGTTCCAAGTTTTTCTCTGGTGGAAACATTTTATATGAAGTAGAATTCAATGACAATCTATATGCATGGACTGACTTGATGTCTCCAGAGAGTATCAGAATAAATGGCATAATGTATGTAAGGCTAAATTTATGTAATTATGACATCACATACTGCATATGTGTATGCCAGTATTTCAGTCATTTATTCTGGTTTAAGGTAGTTATTTTGCTTCAGTTATTGGTTCATTTCTCACTGATTACTATTGCTTTTCATAATAATGGTTTAACCGTGATAAGCACATGCAGATGCATTGTGCAGAAGGGTTTGCGTGGATTCTGTCCATACAACCTACAGCACAGCTTTATTGTATAGATATTACCATAGCCCTACTAACAAATAAGAAAAGATCGAATTCCAGGAGAAAGGAAGTAATTGTTCATGGTAAATGGATAATCTAGTAAATGGAATTGAAATCCATTTTACTTTACTGACTTAGCTGAAAACAGTCAGAAATTACAGTCAGAAGAGCTGCATTCTAAATCCAAATATTATTATTAGTTAGGTTTTTGACTTGATTTCTAGCATTTATAGTTTCTTGTATGTTAATGTAAAAGTTAAGCTGTTTAACTGCTAAAATGAGTTCCATCTGAAACATTATAGAATCTAGTAAAGACAATTAAGAGTATTTAAAGGACTTTTTTTCAGCGTTTACATTATCATTATGAATTTTAGATCTTACTTTTTTTTAGAGAGAGAGATTTTTGTTATAGGGAGTGTCTGCTCACTGGAGAGGCAGAGAGAGGCAGAGAGAGAGAAAGCGAAAAATCACCCTGGAAGGATGACCACCCCATAGTCCCTTTTCCTCCATTCTCCTCTCAGGATCTTGGGCATACACGCACACACACCCAGTGTGAGTTTAAGCCACTGGGTCCAGGACTCGAATCAAAGTCAACTTTGGGAGAGTACAGTAACATAACCATTACACCATCTGCTGGTCCCTGGGTCTCACTTGTAAACCAATTATATTAAAACATGTAAGAGATCTGAAGCCTTCCAAGTCCTCTGACAGTTGTAATGGCTTTAAAAATATGCATTCCAGATTTTAAGTTTCTGCCAATGTAGATTCAAAATTAAAACAATCAATTATCTTCTAAAGCATAGTTATTGTAACCTGAATCCCTATCTTTTATGTTAAGATCTTTAGCTGGTCTTGACCACACTCTCATATGATAAAAAATTTCATCTCCAGACATGGAGCCAGGGGACAATAATGCACAGCAAAGAAAGGTGACATGAAAGTGCAACTTCTTGATCCCTCAGGGCAGCTCCTGATTTTAAAGAAGACGTGTTTCTTGGATTTACATCTCAAAGAGTGTTTGTAAACATCTTTGCTTCATGTACTACTGCTTTCAGGTATCCATACTTGAAGGGGCATTATTGTTAATCTCTTTAAAATATAAACATCATTGTATTAAGAAGGTTGAAAAACTAATGTGTCAGAATTTGGAAATCAGTAAGATGAGAACTGCTTGGATACAGCTCTATATGATCTATCCTATTTACTTCTTCCTTGGAAACTGTATCTCATTGAACAATTAAACAGCTGGAGGGAACCAGCAGTTAGAGTAATGACTATGTTGCTGGACTCCCACATAGTCGACCGCAGTTCACGTCCCGGACCCGGTGGCTTAAAACTCATGCCGGGCGCATGTGCGTGTGTGCCCAAGATCCCAAGAGGAGAATGGAGAAGGGATTGTGGCGTGACCATCCCCCCTGGGGGGTGATTTCTCGCTTTCTGTCTCTCTCTGTCTGTCTGGTGAGCACACGCGCCCTATAGCGAAAAAACCTCTCCAAAAAAAATAAATAAATAAAAACAATTAAACAACTGGACTCCAAACATTTAAGGGGCCCAAATGGGAAGAAATGTGTTGATAATAATGTATATGGAAATGTCTGTGACTGGACTGATATGCAGTGCATTCACGATGGGAAAATTTATTTGGTATGCTGTAATGATACATAGAGATTAAATATAAAAAAATGAAAAAAAGAAAACAGTCCAGCATCTGGGAATTAAAACAAGTTTGTCCATGATTCTCTTGATTTTTCAATTCAAAACCATTTTCAGAAATGAGCTCATCAACTATCTTCTGATTTTTCGCATGTGGAAACTAAACAGGACCAAGCTTTGTGGAAATAATCCATTAAGTCAGGCATTGAGCAGATAGAGTCATTTCTTTCTGTGTTGCCTGTAATAGAACATATTCAGAAATACTCATATTTCATTATAATTATCAGCAAAATAATTTTCATTAAATTTCAACTCTTAATAAAAAGAGACTTCAAAATGAATAATACAAGTTTGTCTCATTTTTATTCTTATAATTCACAAAATGACCTCCAAAATGAATGACAAAGGTCATTTACTATAGGGTTAAGATATTTTTACTTTATTTCTACAAAGGTTTTTTGAATTCCTTCCTTTGATTAAAACTATCCAGACTCCCATAAATTTTAAGTCAGTGCATGAAATGTGATATAGTTTTGTGTTTTTTTTTTTTTTTTATTGTTTAGGGGAGTTCTGTACTGCCTTTGAAGTGCAATTCAGAGAGCTTCACCATATTCAGTTCACTTCTTAATAAACAGTCTGTTAAAGTCTTCTCAAGAAGCATTTTATAAATTGTCAAGTTTGTGTGTTTTCAAAAGCTGTTTAGAAAAGTGAAAGCTGTGACAATTAGATTATGTTAATATGATGTGGTCGATGTGCTTATTCAAATTATATCCATGAAAGGAAAATTTTAAATAACCTCAGAAATATACATACACTCTGGATGTGCATTATATGTATACATAAATACACAAAAGAGAACAGAGAGAAAAAAATACATATAAAGAAGGAAATCTTCTTCCTAGTTGTTTAATGTGACATTTACATTTGTATTTTAATTTCAGTAATCTTACTGCTATTATCTTCTCCATCTATAATTTCATTGATCAGTTTATTCCCTGCTTTCCTTGTCAATGGATAGAACAAAGAAAATAAGCCAGTCCTAAGATTATTCCCTAAATAGATACTGGCCTCTACAGATATCAAATCTTTAACTTTCTGCTTGATGTGTGACTGAAAGATTATTAAAGGTCATGGAAGATGAAATGACAGCCGAGATTAAATTTATTTCATCAATTTAGTTAAGTAGTTTATGAAGATTTTGTATAGGAAATCACTTTATGATCATCATCAACTATATATATGCATGCTTTACTAAACCATATAAAGAATCTGCAAACATTAGAATTTTGCTTTGTCTTGTGTTCCATTCATGCTAAATTTCATTCTACTCACATTCCAGGCTATACAATTAGGTTCACTGGATTCAGATCAGACCTAGGACTGATCTCTGTGACCCTGTATAATTAACTTACCTCTCTGTCCCTCAAATACCATACATAAAATCAGGATTATTAGAAACTGCCAGCAGGTGGTATAGTAGTTAAAGCACTGGACCCCAACCTGGCTGATCATGGTACAAGTCCTATACCTGGTGGCTTGAAAAATAACACCAGGTAACATGTGCATGTGTGCCCAAAATCCCAGGAGGAGAATGGAAGAGAAGGGATTGTAGAGTAGCCCTCCCCACTGAGGGGTGATTTCTCCCCTTTCCTCTCACTGTCTCTCTCTGTCTCTCTCTCTGGTAAGCACACACACCCTTATGATGAAAACCTTAAAAAATAGAAGATGCTGAGTGATAGATAGATACAGAGAAATGATATATGATAGATAGATAGACTACACTGAATTTGACTTAAGTCATCAATAAATATTGGCTCTCACTATTGCTATTGTTATTATTATCATCATTATCACTATAATTACTGATTTCTAAGAATTATAAAGGACAAAATGTTAGACTATTATACCTGAAATCTAAGGAACATATATCAGGATGACTAGATTTCTCTATAAGTGAGAACTTTGGGAAAAGTCAATTAAAATTTATACATGTGTATATGTGTGTGTATGTGCATATACAGATATATAAATTTTATATGTGTGTGCACACAGATACATATACATATATGTCAGTTTTAATTCAATTTTCCCAAGGTCTTCACTTCTAGGGAAATTTCTTGCTTGCAGACACAAAGACTCCACTGACATTTTGTAACCCTTCCTTGCTCCTGACCACACACGCATGGCTACCGCTTAGAAAATCCTCTGAAGGTGACACTTCAAAAAACAGTGTTTGGTCTAATTGCCCCATGATAATGTTAATGTATATGTCAGAGACACCACTTCCCAGAACTTCTAAACCTGCAAACTCATCAGTGTACAAGCCAATTTCCTGAAGTTTACACTGAAAAAATAAAATGTCCCCTTTTCCTCATTGTTGTCACATTGTCATCAAAGTCAGATAAATATCCTCCCAGGTTCCAGAAAATCATTCAAGATGAGAGTTCTCTCTCTGCCACAAAGGTTTTGTCCATAGAGTTAGAAGGAAAAACAGAATGCCCAAAATGCACCCAAGCCAAGATCTTCCCTTCTCATTTAAACCAAAATCCACTTTGCAGGTTTATTCTCAAAAGTTCATTAATTGTATCAAGTATACACACATATTTCCTTTCTTTTTCTAAAAAAAAATAATATTCACTGTAGAGTGTGTGCTTTCATCAGAGAGAGTGAAGGAAAGTGAAAGCACCCCCCACCCCACCCCAGGGCAATGGCCATGCCACAATCCCTTCTCCATTCTCCTCTTAGGATTTTTGAGCATACATGCACACTCACCTTACATGTTTTTCAAGCTACACCACAGTCAATCAGGTGGGATCCAGCTGCTTTAATCACCACACCTCTGGTTGGTCGTGTATTCAACACATTTTGTGAAATGTATTAAGGCCTACTACAATCGTAGTTTAGTACCAAATCACTATTTTCTTTTTTTCTTTCTTTCTTTCTCTCTTTCTTTCTTCCTTTCTTTCTTTCTTTTCTTTCTTTCTTTCTTCTTTTCTTTATTCTGTAGTTAATGCATTTTATTTATTTTTAGCACATTATTTTTAAAAATTATATTTCATTGTTGTACATCATTATAATATATAACATGGTTTTTAAAAGTGTATAGCACTTGACAATCATATAAAGGATATTATCATTTTCAAAACAAATCTCTGGGACCAATGGGTGGCTTAGAGGTTAGTCAGCTGCCAGCTATGCAGTTTGAATTCCAGAGCAAACAGATTGGAGAACACACCAGGCATGCTTGCATTGGTGCCCAAGATCCTGAGAGGAGAATGTAGGAGAAGGGACTGCAGTGTGGTCGTTCCCTCTAGAGGGGTGATTTTTCACTTTTCCTCTCATTTTTCTTTCTCTCTGGCGAGTACACCTACTCTATAGCAAAGAGAGAGAGAGGAGAATCTGGCATTCTTTGGTCTGCTACATGTTTCTTCCCTTTGCCCTTCCACCTACACTCTACCATCCACTCCCCTCCCTTACAGTCTCTGGTACTCACAGTTACCACCCTTACGATCATGTCTGTTTTTACAGATTAGAAATACAGCAGATGCTATGATGAGTACTATGTACATGTTATCTCCACAATCATTTATTCACTTGTTCAACAAATATTTGTGTAGTTTCAAGAGATGCCAAGTAATGTTTTAAATGGTGATTCACAGAACTAGGGAAATAGTGGTGAGCAAAGCAAAATCAGTACCCGCTGCCATGAACTGGATATTTAATCCTTGCTTAGAGATGTTAAAACAAAGGCTGACAGAGATTAAGTAACTTGCTTAAAGTGTCACAGCTTAAAATCCACACAGCTAAAAAGCCCTTACTTTTTCAACCAAGGAAAATTGAACCTATCATATAAACCAAAATGAACATGTTTCCTATTATACAAACCAAAACACAGTTGTTGTGGGACACCAAATCATCTTCAAGGAAATTAAAAGTTAAAAATACTTTATAAATTTACCAAGAGAATACACATGTTTTTTTAAGCGATTTTAAAAAACTATAAATTAATCAATCCTGAAATAGTGTTACTAGAGTTTGTGAAAACTATCAAACAATTCTTTCATTTGCAGTTAATACAATAGTATCAGCATAGAGTGTGAAAATTTTGATTTCTTCTCAGAAAAAGAGGGTTGGCATTGAATTAACAATTTAAGGAATACTAAACTAGTGACATTTCCCAATTTATAATAGCATTTCTCTTGGTTAATTATAAATTAATCTGAAATATAGTACAAAACATATCAAAACTAAATAGTCTTGAATCTCTTTCAAATACAAAACCCGAGTGCTACAGTCTCCATTTAACTGAAAAAAGTTATATAAATTGAAAATATCAAAGTAGTTTTTCCCTTCACACATTACATGAGTTTGTAATAAATTATACATACAAAGTATATTTATTTCAAAATTATAAATAGCCATCATTAACCCACTGAATCTAGATATTTCTTACATATTGTATACTGCTATAAAAGTATATTATAAATGTACACACCATGATTGTTTGTGCATGCATATGTGTAAGTCTTATGTATATGTATGTGTGTGCTCATGTGTGTTTCTTTGCATGTGCACATGTGTATTTCTGCGTTTCTATATGTGACTTGTTTGGTGTGTCCTAGTCTCATTGTTCTCTTCCTCAATTCTTCCTTTTTATCGCCATGTTGTTTCATTCCATTACTTACAGACTGTTCACTATGAATGGCATTTTACTTTTCTTTTTCAAAAAGTTAATTTAAAGTATAGAAATTACAGATTTCCAGTGGCAGAGTCTGGGAGAGGGACAGCAGGCGCGATGTCTGGCCACGAAGGTGGCAAGAAGAAGCCCCTGAAACAGCCCAAGAAGCAGGCCAAGGAGATGGATGAGGAAGATAAGCTTTGAAGCAGAAGCAAAAAGAGGAGCAGAAGAAGCTCAAGGAGCTAAAAGCAAAGGTGGAGGGGAAGGAGCCCTGGGCTCAGGTGGAATTAAGAAATCTGGCAAGAAGTAAGGTGCTCCTTGTGTCTGGACCATGGCGACCACCCTTGATTCCTTTCTTATTTAAACATCTGGATTCCCCACCATAGTAGCTACAGCTAGAATGAAGTGTTGTCTTAGAGCGTGTTGTACATTTAAGAATAAACTTTTGTTAAATAATAATAATAATAATAAATAAAGTATAGAAATTACAGAGAAAATTGTGCAAATCATAACTACCATGTGTTTACTTTCACAAGTTGAACCAATATAATCAACTCCTAGATTATAACCAATACTCCTGGAACTCTGAGAGTTCTTCAATACCCCCAAACAATAAATAATGTCAATAAATATCATTTAAATATATAAAGTATAGGTATACCCTCCTGCTTGGGTGTTACTGCTCTTACTTCATTTGCTGTCATGGGATTTGCTCATGGGACGTACGTAAACTTCAGGTGAGAGAAAGGGAATCGAGGATGGGGAAAAAAGCAAAATATACAGGAAACAAGAAATGGAAAATTATTTGTTGATGGTAACACGTATGTTGATGTGCTTGATTGAGCCAATATACAGTGTATTCTGGATGGAAAATCTCATTTTGTATGCTGTAATGATGTACAGTGAATGAATGTAAATAAATTAATTTAAATAAAAAGGAAAACATTTTTAAATTTAAAGAAAGGAAATATGGATGAGGAGAAGGGTCTCTGTCCTCAACCAAAGATATTTTGCATAGCCCAATATAATTTATTAGATTTATATCTCAAAACATAATGACTGTTTTGTTTTGTTTTGTTTCCCTTTTGCGTACAGCTTTCTGCTATGAATCTTTAACAGAAACATTGACCCACAAATTCCAAAGGATGAACATGATGACTATTTTTCTCTGAAGAGCTTCCCCATACAAAAAGTTTGAAGCCTGGGCAACAGTCAGTTATCTGCAGGTACCATGGCCAAAATATCACATTAACAATAACTCTTACAGCCTCTTCTTGTTAAAGTCCCAAATGAGAAGCAGTTCTTATACTGATGTGTTTGCTCCTGAAGTAAACTATGGGCATGGTTCCAAGGTCTGAGTTATGGTTGAAACACTCATCATAGCTATATGCATTTTCTGTGAAGAAATGTTGCTAGCTGGAGTTTTTCCAGCACTGCAGTGCTTTTTCACTCCCCTCACGTCCGGCAAACTTTTCCTTAGAAATGCCAGATCTGGTCTCATCTGTCCCAAAGTTTCACAAATAATAGATAATGTGCACTTTAATTGTGTTAAAGGTTGATTAAATATTAAATACAACATATTATAAGGTTCTGGACAGCCTCACTTGTTGAAAAGTGGGATGTAACATGTACCCAGTATGCTGTCCACAGAGATCATTTCCTTCACTGGTGCCCCTACAAATCAGTGATTCCCCAGTGAGAACATTCTTTTAGTGAGGTTCCTCCGGGAAAGAAGCAACCTTATGAATTATTATTTTTAAGAGGTTTTTGCCTTAGGGTGCAAAATGTCTGTACTCACTAGACAGAAAGAAACACAGAGACAGCAAGAGGGAAAGTAAGAAATCACCCCCCAAGGAGAATGACCATGCCACAATCTCTTCTCCGCCCAGGATCTTGGGCATACACACACACACACACACACACACACACACACACACACACATGCCTGGTATGATTTTCACATCACCAGGTCCAGGACTTGAACTGTAGTCAGCCATGTGGGAGTCCAGCGAGGTAACCACTATGCCATCTGCTGGCCCCTACAACATATGAATTATTTAAAATCCTTCTATCAGCAAATATTTATATAGGTCCTGATACATGTTGGTCACTATTCTGAGCCTGTGGGATGTTTGCGAATGTGGACATTAGTTAACGTAATTTTCTGGCTAATTAAGGGTTAACTGGAAATCTCTTTTTGACTTTCATTTAGCAGACCATAAGATCATGGAATCATAGATTTGGAAGAGATTTCAAAATTCATTCAGCCCTGGGGCCAGTAAGTAGTGGTTAAGGCACCGGACTCGCACAAGACTGGCTGTGACTTGAGTTCCAGACCTGGTGGCTTGCTTTATCACCTTCCCCCTCTCTTCTGTCTCTCTCTGATGAGCACATGTGCCCTATAGCAAACTGTAAAAAAGTTAATAATAAAAATAAAATAAATAATTAATATATATGAAAATTCATTTAACCTCCTGCCTTTGGAAATCTTGGCATTGAAATGTCAGGAACCCAATTTGAACTTAGATAAGCTATTATAGGCATCTTATCTTCTATAATGAGCTTTGTGAAAAGATAAGGATGGATCTTTCTTTAGGAAGGTTTGGAACTTGTGTCTCTGTCTTCTTCCTGCTTCTTTCAGTGGTAAATTTCTTAGTCCAATCTTTAGATGAGATTGAGATCTGCCACTTAAAATGTTGGGTTCATAATCTTAAAAACTCTTGACCTAAGGAAAGAATTTTTCATTTTCCCAGCTCCAATTTAAAAGAAAATAAACCTAGATCAGACCTGGGTCAAATGCTCACCTTCTGCAGCCAGGATGAATGAGTTTCCAAATGACATAGCCCCCATTTAAACCCTACAGCCAAGGCAAATGAAGGGTGTATTTATCTAAAGGAGAGTGAAGCTAATCCTTAAAGAAGAAAATTATATTGAGGCACAAAAAGAAACCTTAAATGTTCACTAAACATTTCACTTTATAGTCTTGAAGGATGTCTGTAATAATATGCTTGAGCAGGGTTGGTGGAGGAAAACTGGGATAAAAAAACAGTTGTATTTTCTCATACTTAAAGAATCCATTCTAGTTCTTTCTTTCTTTTTTTAAGAAATTTATTCCTTGGGACCAGCAGATGCCATAATGGTTATGTCACTGGACTTCTATCTAGCCAACAATGGTTTGAGTCCCAGACCTGGAGGCTTGAAACTCAGGCCAGTTGCATATGCGTGCATGCCCAAAATCCCAAGTGGAGAATGGCAGAGAAGGGATTGCAGTAAGGCCATCTTTCCTATGGGGGTGATTTCTCACTTTCTGTCTCTGTGTCTCTCTCTGTCTCTGTGGTGAGTGCACGTGTCCTTTAGCAAAAATCTCTCTTAAAAACAAAGAGAGAGAGAGAGAGAGATCTATGCCTTAGGGCACGTGTGCTTGCTAGAGAGAGAGAGACAGACTGTGAGAGAGAAAGTGAGAAATTGGAGGTGGCCACACTGCAATCTCTTTTCTTCCATTCTGAGATCTTGGGCACACACTAACATGCACCCAGCATGATTTTCAAGCTACCAGGTCCAGGACTCAAATAACAGTTGGCCATGTTGGAGTCTAGCAATATAACCACTATGCCATCTGTCAGTCTCCCATTTCATTTCTTGCACTCTTGGTCTTTCTGTCTTCTTTCAATCAAGTGTTCTCATCTAATGCTTCCTAATATTAAGCTCTGACTCAAAACCTGCTTTAAAGATAGCCTATGATATATGTCTATAGATCTATATCTATAGATAAATATAAATGATATAATTTTGGATATTAATAATAACTCCTTAATGCAATCAAAATATAGCTTGTACTTGGGTTATTTACATAATAAAGACATATTAGATATGTCTGGTATTTCAGATATGTCTCTTATTTCAGATATCTAGTATTTCTCAACTCTGCCAAGTAACAATACATGACCTCTAATTTGTCCCTTAGATGTCAATCTCAAAGACAAATAAGAGTAAAATGTAGAATGCTTATACCTACTTAGCCTTCAATATGCATCAAACAATAAACCAAGCATTGGTTCAAAAATCACAAATATCAAGTAATTAAAAAACTCATCTATAAAAATTAATTGGTATTGATCTTTTTAGTTGCAATTGAATTTGATAATGCCATTCAAATAACATATAGAAGTAACCTTAGCAATATTTTATGTCTATTGAATGATAAATCATTCTTACGAACCATGACTTCTTATAGATTTTTCTTTTCCTTCTCTCTCTCTGGAATATTTCATCAGACCCTTTAAATAGGTCCAGCCCTCTAAAATTCTCCCAAATGTTCTGATGTATATCTGTAGCCATCTGGCTTCTGAAAGAAGCTTAGCTGAGGAATCCATGATAGTTTAAGAGCTTCTAGGGTTTATATGTAAGCCCAAAGTCTTTTATAAAATATCCCCTATATTCTAGTACACATATTGTTCTACCAAGTATTCTAATTTGGTGAAGAGCAGTTTGGAATATTTACTAAGGTGTATTGGAACCACTTATTTGAAGATTTTGATGTCTATAAGTAGATAAAACAAAGACTCATCACAGTCAGAAGAAATTTAGTTTCATTCTGTTAGTAGTTTTATAACCATATTAAGGTTAGTAAATATTTTTTATATTTTGAATTTTTTTATTTTAATTTTCAACCCATAATTCTACAACGTAGTTGATGATCTTTACTATGACAGTAAGTAACTGACAATGGACCTCTCATGACTGTCTTTTTTATCCCAGACATCAAAAAAGAACATACAAGTGAAAAAGTACCTGCTGACTCTAAAAAAATGATTCTTTTTATAAAATTATATTTTATTAATTGAAATATGTATGATGGCGAAGTGGCTAAATTAATGTATGCAGGGGTTGGGGAATTTGGGGAGATGTTGATCAAAGGATTCAAATTTTCAGTTAAATAAGAAAGGAAAAGTTAATTTGTCATTCTATATATAT
>NW_006159510.1:3255785-3289811 GCF_000334495.1 Tupaia belangeri chinensis
GCATGCACACGCACCCAGCGTGAGTTTTAAGCCACTGGGTCTGGGACTCGAACCATGGTCGACTACATGGAAGTCCAGCGACATAGCCATTATGCTAACTGCTGGTCCTATCATTCTATATTTTTGTTTCCTGATCTTTAGAATTCATGTTGTAGAATTCTTCTGGGCAATAAATACCTTCACATGGTGTCCAGCTTGTCTAAGTGTTCTTTATATATCAACTTCTCTATCAGCCATTCAGCTTCTCTTCATACCGTTCTAGTCTCATCCCCTACAGGCTCTGGAGATAGCTAAGTTATAGAAAAAAAGGAGCTGCTAGAGAGAAATAGGATTTTTCTTCTCCTCCTGCCTCACTGCAGGGCTGGGTCTTGGGATCTGACAGAACTGCCTCCTCACTCTGCCCAGAGTCTCTGTGGGTGTCATTTTCTACCCTCTCTGTCCAGGGGACTCCAGATGCTGGTGTGGTTCTTTGGCTTCTTCTACCACTGAATTAAAAAAAAATTCTCTCCATTAGAAAGATTCAGTGTTGTTCCTGTTTCCTTGTCCTGCCCTCTAACTTGGTGGCCCATCCCCACCTGTTTATTATGGATCCATATAATTAACATTTACAGAAGACATCAGGCATTCTGCAATGCACTTGGGCAAGCTGGTTCATGCTTTTGCCTCCAAGAAGTCTTTGATCTGCTGATTCTCTTGATCTTGCCCTGGCCTCTTAGCTCCACCACTTATATGACATTCAACTTTAGATTAGACTCTCTTGTCATTTGGCACTTTTATTGTCTTATTCTTCAAAACAGTTCCTAAAGGGTACAAACTGCATCATAATTTTTCAGACTACCTACCACCTATTCCTTAAAACAGTATCAGTGGTTCGTAGGCTTGTGCTTTAATTGTTTGCATGTTAGTAATGGTGACCAATGGGGCCTTAAAGAGGTGGATGAGAAAAAATAAAGAATCTTCTTGCTGAATTAAACACTATAGATAAAATTTACTTTCTTAACTATTCATTTATATAAGGGGGAGAACTTTTTTAAATAATATATCTCACTACTTTTTCCTTATTTTTTATACATTTAATCACTGTACATCTTTACAACACACCATATAAATTCTCCCTGCTTGAATACACTGCATATCAGTTCAATCAAAGATATTTCCATACACATAATCAACAGATAATTATTCATTTTGTGTCTGTTAAATGTTTTGCTTTTGGGGACCAGCAGTTAGCATAATGGCTATGTAACTGAACTCCCATGTAATCAACCACGGTTAGAGTCCCGAACCCAGTGGCTTAAACTCACGCCGGACGCGTGTGCATGCGTGCTCAAGATCCCGAGAGGAGAATGGAGGAGAAGGGATTGTGGTGTGGCCATCCTCCCCGAGGGGTGATTTATTGCTTTCTATCTCTCTGTCTCCCTGGCGAGCACACCCCCTATAGCAAAAAACTCTCAAAAATTTTTTTTTCATTTTTTTTACCCCTTGATTTCCTCCTTTCAGTTCCCTCATTGACCATCATTGGTCATTGACCTCATTGACCCTATACTGTCTCTAGCATTCACAGTTCCTCTCCATGCTTTTATAGCTTCCAATCTTTCAGTTTCTTCCATAGAATGCAAACATTTGGTATATATTAACTGAAGACATAACAATGCCTCTCTTTCATAATCTGGCTTGCTTCAATTAGCATTAAACCCTCCATATTCATCCACTTTCAATCAAATGCCAAAGTCTCCTTGTTTTGGGTGGCTAAGTGGTGTTCCATAGGGTATATGTGTCACACTTTTTCAATTCATTCATCTGTTCTTGGACTTTAGGGTTGATTCCATCTTTTAGGAATTGCTAATATTTGCTGCAATAAACATGGATGTGCAAGTACTTTTTCGATTGAATGTTTTCCTATCCCTTGGATAGATACTCAGGAGTAGAATTGCTGGATCTGCTGGATCGTATGGTAGTTCTAGTTATAGATTTTTTTGAGGAATCTCCATATTGTTCTCCACAATGGCTGTAATAATTTATAGTTCCACCAACAGTGTAGGAGAGTTCCATTTTTACTGCAGCCTCGCCAGCACTAATCAATCTTTATTTTCTTAATCTTACGCATTCTGACTGAGATTAGATAGTATCTCATCTCATGTGATTTTGATTTGCATCCTCGTTATGATAAAAGATGTTAAGCATTTATTTCATATGCTTTTTGGCTATTCATATATCTTCTTTGGAGAGTTGTCTGCCCAGCTCATTTGCCCATCTTTTAATTGAGTTGATTTTTTTTTTTTTCCTGGTCAGGCAGGCGGCTTGAGTTCCACGTATATTCTGGTCATTAGTCTCTTATGTGAGGTAGAGTTTGCAAACATATTCTCCCATTCTAAGGGTTGTTGATTCACTCTAATTATTGTTGTTTTGTTTGTTTGTTTGTTTGTTTGTTAGTTTTTTGTTGTGCAAAAGCTTTTTAACCTGATGTAATTCCACTTGTCTATTTTCAGGTTGATTTTCTATGCTTTGTTGGTCTCAAGGAGTCTTTGCCTACTCTGATGCCTTTAAGAGTTTCCACTGTGTTTTCCACCAGCAGTTTTACAGTTTGGGGTTTTATGTTTAGATCTTTGATTCATTTTGAGTTGATTTTTGTTAGGAGTGAGAGCTAGAGTTGCAGTTTCATTTTTCTGCATGTGGATATCCAGTTTCCCCCACACCATTTGCTGATGATATTTTATTTTCACCACTGGATTATCTTGTGCCCTATGCCAAAAGTCAGTTGGCTGTATGTTTTGGAGATTGTTTCTGGGTTCTCTATTGTGTCCCATTGGTCTATGTGCCTGTTTTTGTGACAGTACCATGCTTCATAATCTATTGGGAGTCGTGAAATGAGATGCTTCCCACTATATTCTTTTTGCACAGTATTGTTTTGGCAATACAGAACCATCCATGATTCCAGACAAATTCTATGATTGTTTTTTCTAATGCTGTGAAGAATATCTCTGGTAATTTGATCAGACAAGGCTGCACATTTTCTCCACTCTTCTTCAATATAGTGCTGGAAGTCCTAGCCAATGTAATCAGACAAGAGGATAATATAAAAGGCATTGAAACAGGGAAAGAACAAGTGAAATTATCTCTATTTGCAGATGACATAATCATATATATACGAAGTCCAAAATAGGGGCCAGCAGATGGCATGATTGTTAAGGTGATGGACTCCCACATGACTGACCCCAGTATGAGTTTCAAACCAGGTGACTTGCTTTCTCACTTTTTATTTCTCTCTGTCTCTCTCTGGTCAAGTTTTAAAATAATAAATAAAATCAAATAAATAATTATTTTAATTTTTTTTTTAAATTCTGGGACTGGTAGATGGCATGGTTAATAGGGTGTCTGGACTCCCACATTGCTTACTGTCATTCGCGTCCTGGACCTAGACAGCTTGCTTTCTCACTTTCCTTCTCTCTGTCTTCCTCTGGTCTACATCAAAAAGTAAAATAAAAATAATGACAATGAATAAAAGTAATTAAAATAATCCTTTTTTAAAATTTTAAATATCCAAAATAACCCTAACAAAAACCAAAAACACTCCTTGAAGTGATAAATGAATACTGTAAAGTAGCAGGATACAAAATCAGCATTAAAAAATTCTATAACATTTTTATATGCCCACAATGCACAGACTGAGGTAGACTTAAAGAAAGCTATCTCATTTACATAGCCACTAAAACAAAAAGATATCCAGTAATAAACCTAACCAAAGAAATCAAAGACTTTTTATAATGAAAACAATGAAAAACTCAAAAAGGATATTGAAAATGACACACAAAAAAAAGTGGAAGTACATCCCATGTTCCTGGATTGAAAGACATAATATAATCAAAATGTCACTCTGACCCAAATGAATTTACAAATTTATTGTAATCCTAATTACCTTAAAAAGAAAGAAAGAAAGAAAAAACACAACAATTTTCATTTATTTATTTCTTCCACCAGAAAGAGAGACACAAACAGATACCTCCAACAGAGGTTTATTTAGCAATCTACCCCCAGACTCAACCAGCCAGCCTGGCTCATGGGCACGAGCATAGCAAGAGTGCTTAGAGAGTTTCTGGGAAGCAAATGCAGGACTTTTCCATGTGAATCTAGTTGTGCTATTGCTGGAGCATCACCTGGCCCTGAGACTGATTGATTCTGGGCAGTCTCACCAAGTCATGATCCACCTGTCCCAGCCTCCCAGTTAGCCAGGACTACAGGTGTGAACCATCAACCCTGGCCTATTTCAGTTGGGGCAGGAACTAAAATCAGGCCTCACATGTGCTCCCAGCCTCCATGCAGTAGAATCTTAGCAGCACACTGCTCAGGCTGAGCCTCACTTAATTTTTTCAATGTGTATATAGAAAACTAGAGATCAAGAAAATCTACTAGATTTATCTGACATTAAAACCTGGGGGGGGAGTTTTCTTGCTTTCTACCTGATGTGTTTCAGTAAAAGCGAGTAGCATTCATTCAAGGATTTAATGGCAATCTAGCCATTAAAAAGGAATAGTGTTTAGTTATTTCCTTTTATTCTAAAGTACTTTATGTATTTTTTATTAATTACTAAAAAGGGCCTATTGGGTAGTAAAATCACCTTAAAAATTATATAGTATTTCAAGATGCATGGATATCATGCTAGCTCAGATAAATTATTCAGAAATAGCTAGACTCATTTTGAAACATATGATTTTGTGCCCTCACTTCTCTTATTTCATCTAATAATTACATTTTCAAGATATATATTTTGTTATGTGGCATATATTTGGCAAAAATACTGCTATTATCTTTAAAATTGTAATTATTGGGGGAAAGTTCATGATGAGAAATGGGGAAAAAATAAAAACAAAATTGTCCTGACTTCAGAGTCCCACTGAGAGTAGCTTCCAGGGCATGCTCAGGGCAGGAGAGAGCTCTCCATCTCAGAAGTTGTCTTATGAGAGTGATGCATTACATTAAATAGACCTAGTATTCATTCCCAAGGTGATTAAGCAACAACAATATTGCCCCACTGAAGTAAGATATTAGCATTTCTTAAATGTCCCTAAATTTTAGGAATGCTGCTGGGTGTTTCTGTGTCAAATGAGTTTTTAAGCATTTACTGTTCACCAGACACTGTCCCAGGCTCAGGAAAACATCACAAGCAAAATCTTCTGTTTGACTTCATATTTCAGTGGGAAAGACAAGGAGAATGCTAAGCCTGTTCTGTAACAGAGGCAGTAATGCATCCCATTGCACAGGGGAAGAGCAGAGAACCCAGTGGCCTTAAGATCATGCAGGGGAATGGGTTACAGGCTTCTGAGGGGAGTTTGCTCTCATCCTCATGCAATGATCTCAGGTTGGCATAGAATTCAGTGCAAACACCAACCATGGAGGGCCAACAACAATTTGAACCAATGACATGCCTTTTAAGCTTCTGATGCAAGACAAAACAGAGATGGGCTCTGGACCCAACTAAAATGCCTTCTTCAACCAGTCTTCTTTCCAGCTAAAAGGTTAATTGACACAAAAAACTATTTAATTGTTAAAGGAAAAAGAAGACAGTTTCAATTGTAACAGTTCAAATAACATATATATATAAAAAAAAAACCCTACCTGTGTCAACTGGGGTGAACTGTCCATGAGGTCAAAGTTGGGAATTCTCTCTTCTCTCTTTCTCAAGAAATAAACATACAGGACCAGCAGATGGCATAGCAGTTACATGGCTAGACTCCCACATAACCAACCATAGTTCAAGTCCTGGGCCTTGTGGCTTAAAACTCATGTCATGCATATGTGCATGTCCAAGATCCCAGGAGAATGGGGGAGAAGGGATTTCACAATGGCCATCACCCACAGAGGAGGGATGATTTCTCACTTTCACTCTCATTGTCTTTGTCTCTCTCTCTACCTCTCTCCCTCTGGCAAGCACATGTACCCTAAGGTAACACCTAAAAAAAGAAAAAAAAAAAAGAAACATACAAACTTTAAAAATATATAGGCTCACCAGAGAATATAGAAGAGAGGCTGTAGCCAGAACAAATATGTATCAGGAAATATACCAGGCAGCAGGAACATCCCTCTTCCCGCATGCTGAGTGACCAATGTGAGCCTTGAAGCAATTAACCAGGTGTGTTCTGTTCCCAGACAAGACATGAAACCTCATTCCTCACATGGCATTTTAGAAAAAAAAAAATGAAAATTATCAACTCTACTATCAGGAGTAATGAAAGAAAACAAAGAAAAGTATAGTTCTAGTCATTTAATTTCTACTGAGGACACCAAAGATCATGTAACAGTGTTATGTTTCTGAGTAGAAATTTTTTTAAATGTGTGAAAAGGAAATAAGCATTTAGAAATTTGTTAAGTATAGATGTCACTGTGATAGCTTTGTATATCTCTTTTTAATTAGCTGTTGCAATGAGATCACTGTAGAAACAGCTATTATTAACACTCAAGAAAAACACATTTATTTAATAGTCTGAAGATACTATAGCATCAACAGGCTACAATGTGATATAAATAATAAGAGGAATTTTAGAAAATATGAGGGAAACAAAAGTTAAAGAAAAATACTTCATCCATTGGGTTTGTAGGTCTACTGTGAGGAAACACTGTGTAGGAATTAAGGAAAAAGAGCTAATTTAGTATATAACCTTAAGCATTTTAAGTGTGAACATTAAGCAAGATACACATAGGGAAATCCATCCTATGGCATATCTCTTTTACATGATATACTCAAAAAAAAAAAAAATAGAACATGTCAAGTGCTTCTTGAAACCAAAGATGCAAAACAATCTTTCAAATACCGTTCTATTCATAATTTCAGCATAGCAATGAGGTTTGTGTCAGTCTTTTCTCCCTTCTGCACAAACACTCCCTATGTCACATCTTACTCTGAAAAAAAGCAGGACAGAGTCCTAATGCATTTTCAACAGTTCTAAATTCCTCAAGACTCTGAATATGCAAAGTTTGATGCCAACACTTCTACTACAGCTAACCCTGACCTGAACTGAAAAAGAAAGCAGCTTCTCACCTTTGTCCTTCCCATCTTTTCATTGCAGTTTTATCAGTGTAAGCAAGTAATAGGGTGCAGGCACAAATTCCCTGGGTGGTTGGGTTTTGATGAGAATATGTGGTGTATTCCTTTAGAACTTATTTCTAAGTAAGATTTCTAGTGTGAAAACTACCTTTTCTAATGAATTGCCTGTCTAAGAAATCTGGGGAAGTTTAAATTTTGATACATTCCTGCCCCTCTAAGTTCCAATAAGTGATTAAGGATCTATCGTTCCTATGGCTAGCTGCTCCCTACAGAGGAGACTCCCACCTCACTCTATAGCCTGCTCTCCTCCTCTTACCTGGTTTGGCTCCCCCCACATTATTAGCCTCACAGCAGATGCCCTTTTGCTCCAGGGCATTTGCACTTGCCTTTTCCTCTACTTGAAAACTTCTTTTACAAGATCTTGGCAAGGATCCCTTCCTCACTAATTTCAGGACACACTGAAATCCAACTTTCCCAGTAAAGTCTCCCAAGATTATAGGATTTAAAACTGCAAGCTCTTAATACCCCCAGTATGTTTATCCCTCTTCCTTGTGCTACCTTTGCAGCATTTGCTGGAATAAATTTCCATGTAGAAATTTTTTTTTGTATTTTTCCATACATGTGTGTATATTCCTTGAATTTCTTGTAAATACATAAGAACTAGTTGCAGGTATTCCGGATGATATTCTTTGAGAAGAAGTTGTTTTATGATTTTGATAAGCTAGCTAATGATTTTTCCTCTGAACCTTCACATTTAGAAGTGAAATTTTGATTATTATACAGGATATTAACTTGCTGCAGGAAAGAAGGCTATAAAATTCCTATTCTTTTCATCCCTTTTTTTTATTGAGGTGGTGTATATACTTTAATCTGTAAGAGGACTTTCTTTTTCAATAGGATTCGTAGCCTTATCTTTTTTCAGCTTTATTAAGGTATACTTGACAAATTAAAAAGTGTATATATTTAAGATGTACAATTGATGTTTTGATATACATACACACATACAGCAACCTAGTAGTCTGATACAACAATTTAAAACAGACTAAGACAACACATAAAACAAATAAAATATAGCAAAGGTTAAAAAACAAAAAAATCACCCAGGATACCAAGTAAGGAAAGGTCATTATGGAATTAAATTCCCTCTGACCTTCTCAATATTCTAATTTTGAGGTCCGACCTCAAAAATTATACAAAAGTGGAAAGTATTACATATTTTAAAGAACATGAGACAGTCCTCAGATAATCCAACAGTTAAATCTAAAACAATATAGTTACATTTCTTTCAGTGTATTTTTTCAGTTACAAAAATCTATAGGTAGTAGCTCTCTTCCCTAGCTAGACAATCTGTAATTATCTTACTAACAGAAGTCATTACAGTGGCATATAGAATGTTGATTATGAACGAAGCCCATTTTTTTTTTTTGAGAGGTTTTTGCTATAGGGTGTGTGCGCTTGCCAAAAAGCCAGAGAGAGACAGAGAGATAGAAGACAAGAAATCACCCCCCAGTGGGGATGGCCACACTGCAATCCCTTCTCCTCCATTCTCCTCTCTGGATCTTGGGCACATAGGCACACGTGCCCAGCATGAGTTTAAGCCACCATGTCTGGGACTCAAACCACAGTGGGCTACATGGGAGTTCAGCGACACAGTCATTACAGTAACTGATGGTCCCCAAACATCCTTTTCTTAAAAAGCAAGAGAACTTCCAGGAAATTATTATGTCTAAATATCTTTGATACATGCTATAGTTTGTCCTCTTCAAAAACCAAAGTTGATATTTTATTGTCATCATGATGGTATTATAAGATGGGATTTGTAAGAGATGATTAGGTCATAAGGACTCTGACTCAGGAATGGATTCATGTCATCATGAAAGGGAGTTAGTTACCCTAGAAGTGGTCTACTGATAAAGAGTAAAGTTCAACCCTTCCTTGTCTCTTAAAGACTCCTTTGCCCTTCTGCTTCTGCCATGTGATACCAGGAAGGTCCTCACCAGTGCTAATACCATGCTCTTGAACTTCCCTGCCTGCAAAACTATGATCTAAATAAATTTCGATTGCTTATAAATTACCCACTCGTATGCATAACAGCTAAACAAAACAGACTAAAACATGTTTTCAATATTTTACATTTAGAATTCTCTTCACACAGGGGAAAAGTCAAATTTTTCATAGTATCCACACTTATTTTCTTGTTAACTTATTGTACCCTTTTAAAAGACGAATATAACTTTTTTATTGAATAAACAAAATTTTAACATAACTTCACTTAAAGTCCCTGGCCTCTACTTATTGTACTAATTATAGTGCTATTTTTCAAAATGAAAAAAAAAAAAACCGGTTTTATAGCAAACCAAAGGCATAACTTTCTAGTCTCTATTGAATTAACAGTACATTTGTTTCCTAAGAAAAGTCTCATTGTTTTCTTCTGAGATTCCCAGTAGAAATCATATCACCACAATTCAATTTGTGATGACACAATTTATTTATCTCAAAGCTTTTCATTAAATGTTAATAGTCTAGGAGTTATACAATCAGTTATGTCAGTTAGTATGGGCACATTCAAATATATGTGATACAGTCCAGAACAATTTTTGTTGAAAAAGAATATTTTGAATAATCTCCTCCGAAATGGTTCTTTAGAATATGAAGGTCTACTCTGGTGTTGTTCAAATCTCCTAATATCAGGCCATGCTAAAGACATGGAAAGCCCAAACTATGAGATGAGTGATGCCACACAAGAGAAGTACATTTTTTTTGTTCCAATCTGCATTTGTTCTTTTTTTTTTTCTTTTTTTGGAGAGGTGTGGTGGAGTCTGGTGTGAGTTTAAGCCACCAGGTCCAGGACTCAAACTGCAGTCGACTACATGGGAGTCCAGCAACATAGCCATTATGCTAACTGCTGGTCTTCCAATCTGCATTTGTTCTAAAGAGAATTTTTATGATAATTTTAGGTCATTCCAAATTTAATTATATTTTATAAATTTCCACAAAAATATAGGATATATATTTATTAATAATTACTAACAATATTAAATGAATATAGTATGGTATAAATTATGTTAAAAACAGTTTTAATAAAACTGAAGGAAAGGGGCCAATGGGTGGTATGGTTGTTAAAAGGCTGGATGCCCACATGACTGACCACAGTTTGAGTCCTGAACCTGTTAGCTTGAAAATCACGCTGGTGTGTATGCATGCCTGCCCAAAATCCCAAGAGGATAATGGAGGAGAAGGGATTGCGGTGTGGCCATCCCCCCAGGGGGATGGTTTTTCATTTTCCCTCTCTTTCTCTCTGTGGCTAAGAGCACAATTATTGTGTTGGATAGCTAAGTTTCTAACCCAAGCTCCACCACGTAGTAGCTATGTGATCTTTGACAAGTTATTTCACTTCTCTGTTCTTCGGTTTCCTCATCTATAAAATAGGAATTACAGTCATCTCTATATCATGGGGTTTTTGTAAACATTATATAGAGATGATACTTACAACCCTTAAAGTAATTCACAGCATGTATTACGCACTAGAGAAGTATTAATTATTATTGCTAGTTATTAATTCAGCAGAAAACTTACAAATAAATTTTGCCGTTTGAAGAATCAAATGTTATGTCTTCACAATTGTCCAAGAATCAAGAGCATGAGAAAGCATTTATAATATTTTTGTTATATGGAATCCTAACATGGGATATGTAATTCCTCAGAATGTGTATAGTACTTTGTTTTTGGATTAACTTACTTTTTAGTTTTTTGTATTCATGGAATTTCTTTGTGATTTCAAAACTCACCAAGAAAAATGGAACTGTGCTGTCTCCACAGCAGTCTTCCCACCCTAGTGTCATATAACTTTTTTATTGAATAAACAAAATTTTAACATAACTTCACTTAAAGTCCCTGGCCTCTACTTATTGTACTAATTATAGTGCTATTTTTCAAAATGAAAAAAAAAAAAAACCGGTTTTATAGCAAACCAAAGGCATAACTTTCTAGTCTCTATTGAATTAACAGTACATTTGTTTCCTAAGAAAAGTCTCATTGTTTTCTTCTGAGATTCCCAGTAGAAATCATATCACCACAATTCAATTTGTGATGACACAATTTATTTATCTCAAAGCTTTTCATTAAATGTTAATAGTCTAGGAGTTATACAATCAGTTATGTCAGTTAGTATGGGCACATTCAAATATATGTGATACAGTCCAGAACAATTTTTGTTGAAAAAGAATATTTTGAATAATCTCCTCC
This sequence comes from Tupaia belangeri chinensis, assembly GCF_000334495.1. Lineage (NCBI taxonomy): Eukaryota > Metazoa > Chordata > Mammalia > Scandentia > Tupaiidae > Tupaia > Tupaia belangeri. The sequence continues at coordinate 3,267,070 of NW_006159510.1, forward strand.
GAAATGGTTCTTTAGAATATGAAGGTCTACTCTGGTGTTGTTCAAATCTCCTAATATCAGGCCATGCTAAAGACATGGAAAGCCCAAACTATGAGATGAGTGATGCCACACAAGAGAAGTAAATTTTTTTTGTTCCAATCTGCATTTGTTCTTTTTTTTTTTCTTTTTTTGGAGAGGTGTGGTGGAGTCTGGTGTGAGTTTAAGCCACCAGGTCCAGGACTCAAACTGCAGTCGACTACATGGGAGTCCAGCAACATAGCCATTATGCTAACTGCTGGTCTTCCAATCTGCATTTGTTCTAAAGAGAATTTTTATGATAATTTTAGGTCATTCCAAATTTAATTATATTTTATAAATTTCCACAAAAATATAGGATATATATTTATTAATAATTACTAACAATATTAAATGAATATAGTATGGTATAAATTATGTTAAAAACAGTTTTAATAAAACTGAAGGAAAGGGGCCAATGGGTGGTATGGTTGTTAAAAGGCTGGATGCCCACATGACTGACCACAGTTTGAGTCCTGAACCTGTTAGCTTGAAAATCACGCTGGTGTGTATGCATGCCTGCCCAAAATCCCAAGAGGATAATGGAGGAGAAGGGATTGCGGTGTGGCCATCCCCCCAGGGGGATGGTTTTTCATTTTCCCTCTCTTTCTCTCTGTGGCTAAGAGCACAATTATTGTGTTGGATAGCTAAGTTTCTAACCCAAGCTCCACCACGTAGTAGCTATGTGATCTTTGACAAGTTATTTCACTTCTCTGTTCTTCGGTTTCCTCATCTATAAAATAGGAATTACAGTCATCTCTATATCATGGGGTTTTTGTAAACATTATATAGAGATGATACTTACAACCCTTAAAGTAATTCACAGCATGTATTACGCACTAGAGAAGTATTAATTATTATTGCTAGTTATTAATTCAGCAGAAAACTTACAAATAAATTTTGCCGTTTGAAGAATCAAATGTTATGTCTTCACAATTGTCCAAGAATCAAGAGCATGAGAAAGCATTTATAATATTTTTGTTATATGGAATCCTAACATGGGATATGTAATTCCTCAGAATGTGTATAGTACTTTGTTTTTGGATTAACTTACTTTTTAGTTTTTTGTATTCATGGAATTTCTTTGTGATTTCAAAACTCACCAAGAAAAATGGAACTGTGCTGTCTCCACAGCAGTCTTCCCACCCTAGTGTCACCACAAACACCTGTATTACCTTTGTCTGGATTGTGTCCTAGGAACCTTCACAGCAGTTCTGGGCTCTGGCATTCCAGAATGACAAAGAAAAGACAAAAACCGTACCAGTCCTGAATTATCAGAATGTTCACTCTTTAGTCAAATAAGTATGTTCCACAGGAAAGATTAAAATGACATTTAAAAATGTGGGAGAGACACATTTTGGGGACCAGTAGTTGGCGTAATGGCAGTCACTGGACTCCCATGTAGTCGACCACAGTTTGAGTTAGGACCTGGTGGCTTAAACCGATGCCAGGCATATGTCCATGTGTGCCCAGGATCCCAAGAGGAGAAAGGAAGAGAAGGGATTGCAGCATGGCCATCCTCCCTGGGGGGTGGGGGTGGGGGTGGGGCGATTTCTCGCTCGCTCTCTCTATCTTTCTGGCAAGTGCACATGTCCTATAGCAAAAACCTCTCAAAAAAAAAGAAAGAAAGAAAGAAAGAAAAGAAACACATTTTGAACTTGGAATAAAATCTAAACTATTTCTTCTCCTCAAGTAAGAGCATGATATTCATTAGTGGTCCAAAGCTATTTTCTTCTCCATATTCACAGGAGAAATTCTGGGCATCAACATTTAAGAGTTTTGAAACCACTTACTGCATATTGTTCTTAAGAGTCCAAGTTGTGCATTACTACTAATATCTGAGCAACTGGACCATTTTCACAGAGCTGAAAGTTGGGAAGGTTGACTTGAATGAAATAAAATCATGTATGCTAATGTATGGGCATTATAATCACTATCCATAGGTCAAAGGAGAGGATCTCTAAAATGCCTCAGCTAGCAGAAAAGTTTGTCCCCCCAATGTTAATGTTAAATACACATGAATGTGAGGTTTATAAACACAGATTGTTAAAAGCAAGTAAGTTTTTGTTCTATTATGTCCACCTTCTCTCCACTCTAATTCCCTCTAGCCTAGCAACACCTTGGCTATTATTCAAGTTCCAACTCAAATGTCCCCTCTTCTTCAAAAGGATCTCAAGTCACCTGAACAAGTTGTGATTCTGACCTTAATCTACATTCCCAGGGTAACAGTGTCACTCTTAAGATACTCATTACATTGCATTAGGTAATAAAGCTATTTGTATTCATGTATATAAGTGCATGTCTTAACTTTTGTGGTGAACAATAAATTGCTTGTGAGCAGAAATAAGTCTGACTTATTAATGTATACTTCACAGCTTCAAGTAAAGCATCTTGCATATAGGCACTGGACCAAGTTATGCAAATGCCCTTGTCAGAAATAGAGATATTACTAATTCCCTGCATCTCGACTGAAGGTGAAGCTCAAGGTTGTTTATAAACGAGAGAAAGAGAGAGAGAGAGAGATAGAGAGAGAGAGAGAGATTTAATGCCTAATGTTTAGCTGATAATGTGACAAAGTAACAATTTCAGCTGGAATACCGAAATTGATACAAAGCACTAGACAGAAGTGAAGATGAAATGATATAGAAGATGATGCTGATGAGAATAAAGTAAAAGATTCATAGCTGAGAGAAACACCATGGAGACTTCCAACTCAATTGATAGGGGAGATCTAGGTTGTAAGCATGAACAAATATCTTGCATGAAATAAAGAATCGGAGTTAACAAGGCAGTACGCTAACAAGCAGAGAAAAATTATGTGCAATGCTTGAGGGGATAATGGGATTTGAAAAGAGAAACTTAAAGAGAAAGTGAATGAGGCGGTGAGGAGCTGTATAAAAATTTTATCTGGAATAGTTTAAGAGGTAACTTTAGTATTTATGCAAGGCAAAAATAGTGCACTATTAAGATGGAAAGTTATAAATAATGATAAAGACTTGGTTTAAACTTTCAAAGGCACATTCATCTATCAGATGTCTCTCTTGGAATTGCATTTTGGGATCTGCACACTCAGGAAGAGATCAAAATGAAGCTGCTAAGTAAGAGGAGTGTGGTCCTATTTAAGTCATCTCTCCTAGCAACCAGGTCAAAGTCACACAGGGTTACAGTTCTCGGTAAAACTAGGTAGTGTTGTTGGTGTCTTATAAATAAGTAAAACCAGAGATTACCAATTTCACTTGAAGTATGGACATTTTTTTCTTTTAATATTTGGGGACTGAATTTTTTCCATATCACCATGGATACCTAATAATAAGTAGAGTTGTCCTTTCCCCAGCCTATTCCCCTACTCAGGGCACTGCCCTCCAACCACCCACAGAAAACCAGACACTCACATCCTATACCATGTTCTGAGCATGCAGTTGTATGCTTTCCAATCTAAAACCAAAATTCTTTTTTTTTTTTGAGGGGGAGAGGTTTTTGCTATAAGGTGTGTGCACTTACCAGAAAGACAGAGAGACAGAAAGTGAGAAATCATCCCCCAGAGGGATGGCCACACCACAGTCCCTTCTCCTCCATTCTCTTCTCGGGATCTTGGGCACGCACACACACACACACACACGCCTGGCGTGAGTTTAAGCCACTGGGTCTGGGACTTGAGCCAAATCAATTACATGGGAGTCCAGTGACATAACCATTACACCAAATGCTGGACCCCAAAACCCAAATTCTTAATAGCCATGATGCTCCTTTCATTTTTCAGGTCAAGGTTGGCCCACATATGTACCACTATCTGCCTGCCATTTGGGTCACCATGCCACTTAAAAACTGATTGCTTGGGGACCAGCAGTTGGCATAATGGCTATGTCGCTGGACTCCCATGTAGTCAACCGCAGTTCGCATCCCAGACCCGTGGTTTAAAACTCATGCCAGACACATGTGCGTGCGTGCCCAAGATCCCAAGAGGAGAACGGAGGAGAAGGGATTGTGGCCATCCCCCCTGGGGGGGTGATTTCTCGCTTTCTGTTTCTCTCTCTCTCTCTCTCTCTCTCTCTCTCTCTCTGTGTCTGTCTGAAGCACACGCGCCCTATAGCAAAACCTATCCCTATAGAAAAAAACCTCTCCAAAAAATACATAAATAAATAAACTGATTGCTTGATATTCCTCCTTAATGTGTTTTAAGAACCACTTTGACGTCACCTTTGTTCTATATCTGCTTGCCAGTGCACAAAGGCGTCAGCCATTACTAGAGTCAAGACAAGTGCATTCTATTGCTTCCCGGGTGCTCTGAATTCTCCACTGGTTCGTCTTTGTGGTAATTGCAGAGGATGCATGGCTCATTGGGTTGGCAGTTACTTTTGCCCAGATCATTTGTGGCACAAAATAACTATTAATTTCAGAAGTCCCTTTTCTCTATAAATGCATTGGAGGCTAGGGACCAGCAGTTAGCATAATGGCTATGTCGCTGGTCTCCCATGTAGTCAATTGCGGTTCGAGTCCTGGACCAGGTGGCTTAAACTCACACCAGGCTCCTGTGCATGCATGCCCAAGATCTCGAGAGAAGAATGGAGAAGAAGGGATTGCAGCCTGGCCATCCCCTCAGGGGGTCATTTCTCGCCTTCTGTCTCTCTTTCTGGCGAGTGCACATGCCCTATAGCAAAAACCTCTCAATAAATAAATAAATAAATGCAGTGGAGACTAGAAGCTCTGTAGAGTTTTTGACCTGCTCTGCCTAGAATCTCTCTTGCTTTCTTACATTCTTCTTTCAGGACAATAAAACTCAGAGCTAACTTACTCTTCCTTAATAAATATGTATTTGCCTTTTTATTGTAATTTTTATAAATGGAAAGTCTATTATAAGTGGCCAAGAGGGTTTTGCATTTCATATACACAAGAAAATTTATAAAATTTCTTCAGTGTGTCAGTCATTGTTTAGGTGATAGGGTAACATGAACCTCCATATTCCAGCAGAAAAGAAATCCTCTTTATGGATAAGACCAGGAAGATGAAGGTGGCCTCAGGGTGAGATTTCTCCCTTTTTATTCTCATTTCATTACTCAGTGGTTTGTCTGTTTTGTTATTGTTATCAATGTTGTTGAGAACCAAGATTTTGAGTTATTGATTTGACCTAATTTTTTCTCCCTTATTAATTTCTGCTCAAATCTTTCTTACTTCCTGTCTTTAGCTATGCCATCAATAACTCTCGCATTAGTACAGCATATTCAATAAATTTCCTCCTCCCCAGCATTTTACTATAGTTTCTTGTCATTGTGCCACATCGTACAAACCAAACCAGGAGGCTTTACAAAATAGAAATATTCTTATTACAGCCTTGGAAGCTAGAAGTCTGAAATCAAAGTGGCCAAGGGGTGCATTCCCTCTGAAGGCTCTGAGGGAGAATTTTTTTCTCTTCCTCCTTCAGCTTTTAAGGGCTTCCAGGCAATCCTTGTCTTGTGGCCACATCTTCTAGTCTCTGACTCTCGCTATAGCGTCTTGCATCTAACTTCCTTCTGCTCATTTATTTTAAGGACATTTGTGATGGCATCTTGATACCCCAGGATGATTTCATCTCACACCCTTAATTATATACACAAACACTCCTTTTTCCAACTAAGGTAACATTTCTATTTTCCAGGTATCAGGATGTAGACGTTTTATATAAAAAGTCAATGAACTCCAGTGCAGTTCTTTGAAAATATCAATAAAATTGGCAAAGTTTTGAAATACTGAGCAAAAAGAAAAAAGAAAAGAAAAGGAAGAAGAAAGAAAACTCAAATCACTAAAATCAGAAATAAAAGGAGCAATATTACTATAAGTTCACAAAAATAAAAGCATTATATGGGGTTACTATAAACAACCAAATGCCAACAAGTTAGATCATTGATATAAAATGAAAAAACTAACAAAACTGATATAAGAAAAATTGAAAATTGGATTAGACCTATAAAACTAAGATATTAAATGAGTAATAAAAAAAGACACATAAAGGAAAAATTCAGTTCCAGTTGGCTTCTATGAAAAATTCTACTACATGTTTAATAAAGTATTAGTAGCAATTTTTCTCAACCTCTTCTAAAAAATAGAAAACCAGACCCTAAAACTCATTTTTTGATGCCATTATTATGCTTTTCAGTAATGGTGCTGGAACAACTGGATAGTCACATGAAAAAGTTTAATCTTGAGGGGCCAGCAAGGGTGTGGTGGTTAAGGTACTGGATTCCACATGGATGACCATGTAATTCAAGTACCAGACACAGTGACTTGAAAAATTCAAGGGGCATATGTACGTGCATGCCAAAAATCTTGAGAGAATGGAGGAGAAGGGATTGTGACATGGACATACCCAGTGGTGGGGGGGAGTGACTTCTCACTTTACCTCTCTCTCTCTCTCTCTCTCGTGAGTGTACATGTTCTATAGCAAAATCCTAAAAAAAAAGGTACAATTTTGGACCCCCTTTTGCACACACAAATATTAACATGAATATGTAAGAGCTAAAAATACAAAACTCTTAGAAGGAAACAAGGGTGTAAATTTGTTTGTCCTTGAATAAGCAATAAGCAACAGTATCTTAGATATGACACCAAAAACACAAGAAACCAAAGACAAAAATAAGTAAATTGGACTTCATTGATAAAACAAAACAAAACAAAATACCTGTTGTATGCTAAAGAGGCTATTAAGAAAATAAAGAGACATTCAAAAAAGATAAATTATTGGCAAATCACATATCTGATAAGGGTCTAGAATTCAGAATATTATAAATATCCAAATAACTCAACAATAAAAAGAAAAAAACAAACTTAATTTAAAAATAGGCAAAGGATTTGAATAGGCAAAGGATTTTTCCCAAGAAGATATGTAAATGACCAGTAAACACAGGAAAAGATGTTCACCATCATTAGTCATTAGGGATATGTAAATTGAACCACAATGAGATACAATTTCATACTAATTATGATGGCTATAATTATAATAATAACATGAAAGTACAGTAACTATTGTTGAAGATGTATAGAAACTGGAACCCTCAAATTACCAATGGAATGTAAAGTGGTACAGCCATTGTGAAAAGGGATCTAGGAGTTTCTCAAAGAGTTAAATATAGAATTACCATATGACACATCAGTTCCAGTTCTAGATTCTTATCCTACAGATTGAAAACATATGTTCACAAAAAAACTTGTACAGAAATATTAATAACATTATTCATACATAATTTCACAATGATTTTTGTATTCGCTAAACAGTATAAATAGTCAAAGCAGTTGTACTTTATATAAAAACACCACAAACACTGAACATTGTTTCTAGGAGAAATACAGGGTTATATTCAAGTCTCTGGTCCTATTTTCATCTAACTTTATCTATGGATGTTTCCATTTAAAGATACCTTATTTAATATAGATGTCTTATTAGTGTACAGTTTTTGAATACCTTAATACCATAAAATTTGGAGGCTATTTTCATTACACGAAGTAAGTCTTTTAACATAAGCCAGTCTCATTAGTATAAAAACTTGCTCTTCCATATAACCCATTGTCTATATAATCCTTATTAGATATTTTATAAATTCTTCCACATCCTTCTGGTCTGCAGAACCTTCCTCACTTGCCAGTTCAACATATTTCATGCCAAATCAAACCATCTTTCTAAATGTGTGAGCCAACTAGCACTGCCCAAGGGGGGCTTAACATTTTCCTGACCCTGTGTAATGTGATTGGAAATATCTTCGGCTTTCAGCCTCACAATAATGCCATTCTCTGTACATTTTATTGGTTGTTATCTCATGAATCCACAAGTTTAGATGCTTTTTTCATCTTTCCCATAACTTCATCTATATTATAGATGTTACTTTTGCACTTGGCAGAGTGACCTTGTGTAAAGATTTGGAACTTTCCTCTTCTTTTGCTTGTAGGTATCATAATCCATTAACAATAAACTCTGGCTGTCAGCACTGCAACTCATACCTGAATGAAGCCTCTCTTACACATGCATAGTGTTCGTAATGCACATCACAGCTTTCTCGTGCTTAGGAACATTACGCAGCACTTCTGCACTACATTTGGGAGCCACTTTAAACAGCAAAATCAACCACAGGCTCAAAATGTTAGGGGAAAAAAGTCACTAACAAAGTATAAAAAAGACAATTATTTACCATCTGAAAGCTAAAATGAGAAGGTGGACACCACTCTGTTCCACTTCAAATGAGAATGTGCTGTGTGACTCAACTATTTCACCACATTGTGTCTACGGTCAACACAGAGCAGCACGACTAGTGATTTGGGATTTCGAATGAAATGTAAGGAGTAGGTGTATTCCCGGGTAACGGTTCCACATTTTCCTGATTGCTGTCGTTGTACTCCACGTTTTGAAATCAGGAGGTGAAAATCTCCCAAGTTTGTCTCTTCAATATAGGTTTGTCTATTTTAAAACATCAGTGTGTCAATTTTTGGAAAAAAACAATGGATGGGACTTCAATAGAATTGTATTGAATTTTTAGATCAACTTGGCTAGTAGTACTTCATCTCAGCAATATTAAGGATTCCATTCTGTCACCATGAGATGCCTTTTCATTTATTTAGATCTTTTAGTAGTTTCTTTTAACAATTGATAGTTTCTATAGAATAAGCTTTGTACTTTGGGCTAAAGTTATTTCTAATTTGATACTATTGTAACTGGATTTTTTTCTTAAATTTATTTATTTTTGGATTGTTCATTGCTAGTGCAAAGAAGTGTAATTAATCGTTGTGTATTGCTTTGTATACTATAACATTCCTAAAGTCATTTATTAATTTTAATCATTTAAAATCTTGTTGTTAGAATGTTCTATATGCAAGATTATGTCATCTGCAAATAGAGATGGTTTTAGTGCTTTCTTTCGATGTGGAAGTCTTACGTTTCATAGGTTTGGTTTGGTTTTGTCTTGTTATGTTTTTATTTACTAACCTTCCTCCACCCACTGACTATATCTTTCAGTTTAATATTGAATAGAAGGGACAACTATGGAATCCTTGTCTTGTTTATTATTGTATTGAGAGAACCAACAGCACTTCACCCAAGAGTATGATGCTAGCATGCTAGCTTTGAGTGTTTTCCCAGAGAGACAGAGAAAGAGACAGAAAGCAAGAAATCCTCCCCCGCCCCTGCCGGGAGGATGGTCACGCAACAATCCCTTCTCTTTCAGTCTCCTCTAAGGATTTTGGGCACACACACACATATACCCAGCATGAGTTTTAAGCTGCTGTGAGTTCTAAGTCCAGGTCCAGGATTCAAACACTAATAGACTACATGAGAGTCTAGCAACATAACCATTATACCATTATGCCATCTGCTAGTCCTTGTCTAGTTTTTATTATCAGAGGAATATTGGCCTCATAAAATTAATTATATTTTATATACTCTTTTTTTGGGGGGTGGGAGAACAAGGGCTTACTTTGTTGTGATCATACTTTCTCAACTTCTTGAGTAGCTGAGACTATAATCTTATGCTACTTCACATGGCTTTTTTAAGGACGGGCCAAGAATCAAACCCAGGCCTGCCATGTGACCTGAGCTTGCCCAATAGCGGCTATCACCAACATGTAATATTCCAGCTGGGAACCTTCTCTCCTATTTTTTGGAAATAATTTGAGAAAAATTAGTTCTGATTTTTTATTAAGTGTTTGACCAACAGCAGGGTCTATTTTGTTTGTTTGTTTTGTTTTCCCTGGGGGTTATAACTTTTTGTGGGTTTTTAATTTTTATTTATTTATTTATTTAGTATTATCAATTAAGTCTCTCTAGTAGGTCAGTTCAGATTTTTCTATTTCCTCTTGGGTCAGTTTCAGTTTATTTTATTCATTTCTTTAGAAACGTATTCATTTCATCTAACTTACCTAATTTGTTTGCATGCAGTTATTCATACTGATATCTTATAGTAACATTTTTATTCCTCTAAGATTGGCAGTAACATCCTTTCCTCATTTTTTAAATTAGAAAGAAGACTTCTTTCTTTCTTTGCTTAGTTGAGCTGAAAATGTGTCAATTCTATTGCTTTTTTCAAATAATAAACTTGTAGTTTTATTGATTTTTCTCTATTGCGTTTCCATTCCATATTTCATTCATTTATGTTGTAATATTTGTCTTCTTGTCACTTTATGTTTAGGTTGTTCTTCATTGTCCAGTGTCCTAAGGCATAATGTTAAGTTACCAATTGGGGATTTTTTTTTTTTAAGTTGATTTATTTATGTCTTCCATGAGTGAGGAAAACAGAGACAGTACCCCCAACAGGGTCTTGATGCTGCAATTCACAGCTTCAGCCAGCCCTAGACCACAAGCATGTGTGTGCCCAGAGAGTTTTCTGGCCATGAACCAGAACCTTTGCATATGGATCATCTTCACACAGAGTGTTGCATTTTGGGCAACTGTACTACTAACTAGTGCCCTCCTTTTTCTTAATGTAGACATTTTCAGCTAAACATTTCTCTTTTAACAATGTATTAGCTAATTGTATCTCATAATTTTTGACATGTTGTCTTCATATTAATGCCGAAGTGTTGTGCTCTTATCTTATTAATTCCATTATTTAAGAGAGATTTTTGCTATAGGGCACGTGTGATCACCAGAGAGACAAAGAGAGATAGAGAAACAGAAAGCAAGAAATCACCCCAGAGGGGGCATGGTGACACCACAATCCCTTCTTCTCCACTCTCCTCTGGAGATTTTGGGCATGCTCACACACAATCCCAGTGTGAGTTTCAGCCACCAGGTCTGGGACTCAAAATGCAGTCAGCCATGTGGGAGTCCAGCAACATAACCATTACACCATCTGCTGGTCTCAGTATTTTAAATACTTCATCAGTAAGTTACTATTATCAAATCAATCATTAAGATCTTATGTGTCTCTGGGGGATATACTTATTGAGGCTAGACACAAACTTCAAAGAATTTGTAATCTAACTGGAGAAGTAAGGCACACAAAAACTGATAAACAGTAGAAGATACTATTTATATTATAAATTATGGTAAGAGTAATTATTCAGAAGGGCCCGATGTATTGAGAAATAAAATAGAGCAGGGGTGACTTTAGGAGAAGAGATGGGTTTTGGCATAATACGGGTACAATTCACTGATAATACAAACAAGGAAGATATTGAGATAAGTTATTAAAAATGATAGGCCTTAGAAACGATGTGGTTAGTATAAATCAAATTTGAGAATTATATAGATTGAAAGACTTGACAATTAAAATAAGAATAAAAGATAAAAGTAATGGAGGAAGGGTAAGCAGATAATTTGGATATAGAGTAAAAACTGTGTGAGAGTAATTGCTATTCAATAATCTGATGAATCTACACATCTACTAATCACTGTTTGCTTTGCGGTACTGTATTTTTGTTCATATCTCCATTCTCATGAATTCATTTCCATCTATTTGAATAATGTTGAGTTTATTGCTAAAATCTCTGATAACAAATCTTGCCTACCTGACCTCCTCAGTTAACCTGCTTTCAGCACTGTTATAAAACCCAAGTCCCCATTTATAGTCGGAGTCTACATATTCTCTAGATGCCTTTAATTGATTGACACTGGTTCTGTTGAATAGCTATTTAGGTTGTACCCTAAGAAGCTACCAATAGTTGAGAGTTTTTGACATACAGGCACATTCACTTCATATGGTTCAACTTCCTGGGCCCCTCTTGTGGATGCTTCTGAAATGGGAAGTGTTGTAATGTCTAACTTGGTTAGGGACTGAGATTTCTCCTGCATCTGTTTGCTCATTGCATGGGAAGCTGCAGAGACTTCATCCAAGCACGCTGCACAATTTTTTTATCCAAAGGAAGTCAGCCCACAAAAGCTCAGCTTCTTTTCATCTGCATGCCCTGATTTACATAACAGATTTCTTCCAAATTGTTTCTATTTGTCTCTTACCACAGCATGCCCCATATGGAGGCATAATGAACAAGTTTAATGAACCTGTGGTGATCCATTTGTAAAGGACAAATTGGTTTGTAACTTAAAGAATCATTCCAGACATTTATTTACAAACTTAGATATGCATAGATTTATGGTGAAATATTGAAATATTGTCCTTATTTACTTTGGAAAGATTTAATGTTTTTTAATCCAGATTTAGATTTTACTTTTCTCTTTTTTTTAATACTTGAGGTAAAGAAAAATGTGTATTCAAAATGTTAAACTTAGTATTTGTTTTATATATATTTTCTCCTATAGTATATGGAAGAAATGTTTGCTCTATAAGTTTCCCTGGCTGTGTAACACTATATTAGAATTGTTATCAAAATGGAATATTGAGATGAAAAAATGTTGTGCTTTCATGAATGTTCTAGCAGAAACATTTTTTTTCTAAAAAAATAAACTAGACAATTCGCTTGACCTGTTATTAAATTTCTATGTATTGAAATTGATAAGGCCATTCTAACTCACAGAAGCATTGTGATTACACTGATGTTAAAGGCAAAACATAAAAATCCGATTTTAAGCAAGGCAAAACTAGAGAGAAGAAACTCTGTTGCTTGTTTCCTCAAGGTTGTGTCATATTTTAGAAGTCATTTTGCTAATTTATTATAGACATATATAAGTTAAAACTATTCTACTCTAGTTTCTAGAATTCATCTGAAGTACTTTTAATACGTAATTTGGGAATTATATAACCTTGCAAGGTTAATGAATTTCCAACTTTTACACAGCTGGTCAATAGAGTTGTATCTACAATTCTAGGCTTATTTTTACACAGTTCTCTCCTTCCTTTTCTCTCCTTTTCTCTGCCTCTCTATCCCTCCCTTTGTCTCTATGTCTGTGTCTCTTTCTCTAAGTTTCTCTCTCTCTGTGTTACTCAGTCTCTTTGTGCCTCTCTCTCTCTCTCTCTCTCTCTCTCTCTCTCATATATATATATATATATATACATATATATACATACATAGATAGATGTGCACAACTATATTAGAATTGTTATCAAAATGGAATATATATATATATATATATATATACACACACACACTACACACACACTAGCACACACACATACACATACAAGAGGACTTTAAATAGTTCGTGGAAAACTGAACTTAAGTACAATTTTATTTGGGGGCAATAAAAATTGACATCAAGCACAGTTTTTCATAATATGTATTTCCATAAACTTTTTGAAGACTGCTTGTATAGAAATAATTGTTATTATTATTATTTTTGAGATGTTTTTGCTATAGGACGCGTGCACTTGCCAGACAGAGAGAGAAAGAGAGACAGAAAATGAGAAATCACCCCCCAGGGGGGATGGTCACGCTGCAATCCCTTCTCCTCCATTCTCCTCTCAAGATCTTGGGCATGCACGCACATGCACCCAACGTGAGTTTTAAGCCACCAGGTCCGGGAGCCATTACACTAACTGCTGGTCCCCATAAACAATTATTTTTATGTGTTACTTTGACTAGGTCATGAGATGCCTGGATTTTCATTAACCCTTATTTGGAAGGTTTCTGTTGTGATATTAACATTTAAATAACTAGACTGTGTAAAAGAGATTGTTGTCCATAATGGTGAGCCTTATCCAAACCGTTAAAGACTTACAGGATACAGAAAGTCTGAGTAAGAAAAATTATCTCTCCTCTTCCTGTCTTCCAGCTGTGACAACAATATTTTGCCTTCAGTGTGGGACTAACATTTACCACACCAGCTCTCCTGGTCTCTCCCCCTTGCTGACCACAAACCCTGGGATTTCTCAACCTCCAATTAGGTGAGTCAATTCTTCATAATCAGTCTCTCTCTTTCTAGGACAGCAGATGGCATAGTGGTTTAGGCACTGGCCTCCCTCATGGTCAACCACAGTTCAAGTCTTGGACCTAGTGACTTGAAAATCACACTGAATATGTGTGCATGCGTGCCTAACGTCCCTGGAGGAGAAGGGATTGCAACATGGCTATTCCTCCTGGGGGCTGGTTTTCACTTTCTCTCTCACTATCTCTCTCTGTCTCTCTCCTCTCCAGTAAGAGCATAAGCCTGATGGCAAAAATCTTTAAAAAATAATAATAATTCTTTCTTTTTCTCTATGTATGCCGTTGACCTGTCTCTCTAGACAACCTATACAAATATGTATATGCCTGAATACATTATTAATGTTTGCATGTATGAATAACCACATTACACACACACACACACACACACACACACGTGTGTGCCCTGGGAGTGGCTTACAACACAGCAACCTCCATTTCTTGATGGTTTGAGAAGGATGACTGTGCTTTGCTATCAACAGAGATCTCAAATACCTAAATGGGATGACGGAATTGTGTCACCAAAGCTTATAATATGACACACGTAGAGCTTATTTGGGTTCAGTGCTTGCACAGCAAACATAGCTTAGAAATTACTCTTATTTTTTCCTTAAACAGAAATCAGCAGTTACAAGAGCCAATTATGCAGTTTCTCTCCTCCTTGTTACCATAACCGCTGCTTCTCATCCTGAATCCTGTCTGCGTTGTGTTGCTAGGTGATTCCCAACATAGCTGGATTTACATAAACACGTAGGCAACACGTATGCTTGGTCACTCCAGAAAGAGCCAACACCTCTCCACCATGTACACTCTTCACACCAAATGTTATGCAGTGAGAAGCTCCTTCATTTCTTTCACACTTTCAACTTTGAAATAGTTGGAGTGACCAGCAGTTAGCGTTATGGCTATGTTGCTGGACTCCCACGTAGTTGACCGTGGTTTGCGTCCTGGACTTCGTGGCTTAAACTCATGCCAAGTGCGTGTGCATGCATGTCCAAGATCCCGAGAGGAGAATGGAGGAGAAGGGATTGCGGCGTGGCCATCCCCCCTGGGGGGTGGTTTCTCGTTTTCTGTCTCTCTTTCTATTTCTCTGTCTCTCTCTCTCTCTGCCTGACGAGTGCACGTGCCCTATAACAACAAAAAAAAAAAACTCTTTAAAAAATAGTTGGAGAAGTTATTTTTAAAAATATATGTATAATAGAAACATAGATAAGGTAAAATAATTAAATATGAAAAGATATTTAGGGACCAGTAGATGGCATAGCAGTTACGTTGCTGGATTCTCACATGGCTGACTGTGGTTCAAAACCCAGACCCAGTGACTTGAAACTCACACTGGATGAATGTGCATAAGTGTTCAAGATCCCAGGAGAAGGATGGAGGAGAAGGGATTACAGAGTGGCCATCCCCCTTGGAGGATGATTCCTCATTTTTGCTTTCACTGTCTCTGTCTCTTTCTCTCCCTCGGGGAGCTCACATGCCCTAAGGCAAAAACCTCTTATAAAACATATTTATATTAAAAATTATAATTTTGAAAATGGTGATTGTTTCATCAAATCTCAAGAAAAAACTTAAATGCTTTATTTCCTTTTTTACATTTACTTTGTAATTTTCCCATTAAACTGGTTTTTGCTTTTTATTTGTATTCATTTATTTTACTCATATGTCACAAAAATAAATTTCCTATCTAGTGAATGATATTTAATATCTTTATGTTTCAGATTTTACCATTCAGAAAATTTACTATAGGCAGAGGTAAAAGTATCCTGCTGGATCTTACAGAGAATACAATAAGTGGGAAGACATAGTTCTTTTCCTCCAGAAAACTAGTTGTCTTTTTTTTTTTAACTTAATTTAGTTTTTCAAATTTTGCCAGAAGATATGTGCCCTTGCCAAGGAGAGACAGAAAAGGAGAGAACATGAGAAAACATGTCCCATGGAGAATGGTCACTCTGCAATCTATTGTCCTCCATGTTCACCATCTTTCATAATTGGGGGCAGGGACACACACACACGGCGGATATGTTATCAAGCCTTTGGTTCCTGGGCTCAAACCATGTAGTCAGCCATATGGATCCAACTCATGTAATGACCAGACCAGGCCGACTCAGCTAATCAGTTTTTACTATGAAAATTCATTCTAATTTCACAGAGTGTGACTTCATTTTGTGTTTTCTCCTGATTGTCTAAATAATATATACTTATTTTAAAAATAACAATGATAATAATAGAAGACAGTAAAACGGGAGCCAGCAGGTGGCACAGTGCCTGAGGTGTTGGACTCCCACGTGGCTGACAGCAGCACGAATCTCAGACCTGGTGGTTTGAAATTCATGCTGGGCATGTGTGCATGCATCCCCAAGATCCTAGGAGAGTGGAGGAGAAGAGATTGTGGCATAACCATCTATCCTGGTGGGTGATTTCTTGCTTTCTGTCTCTCTGTCTCTCTCCAGTGAGAGAGAGAGAGAGAGAATAAAACAGTATAAACAACTTATAAAAAAAGAAAATACTAATCCGTAACATTCTTAGCACTGAATTGCTGGAGACCCTCCTTTGATTTATACATTAATGTCCATCATGCATACACTAATATAGAAGTGTTCACGTTACACACACTGTTATATTAAATACACTGCCCCTTTAACACTCTCCACTTTCAACACTGTTCCAATTGTTTCACCTCCTATGACTAACAGATACTGACAAAACCATGTGTATCTTTCTAAACTTTTTCACTACAGGGGCACAGGCATACAGGTAGACAAAATAAACAGCAGAGAACATATCATGTTTCAAAATAACACTAACACTTCCCCCATATCCCATAATAATATACAGCAAACTTTTTCATGAGTAAAAATAATGCTGCTTTCAACATTAAGATATAGACTCTTAGGAGCAGAATTGCCACATGTCAAGATAGGTGCATTGGGCCTCCCCCATAGTGTAGGGGCTGTTCCAAGATACTTTCTTGAGCATGATATTGCTTAAAAATCACAGCAGCTTTCTGAAGTCAGAACACCTGAATATCAGAGCCCACATGTGTAGGCACCAGGAAACTGGGTCCTAGAAGGACGTAGGAGAGCAAAGCAGGACTCGGCAGTCTCTGGTTCCTAGTGGCTGGGCCAGCTTCTGGCTTCATGCACCTGTGTAGTCTTGTGAAGGGGCACAGAGACTGCCTCTTGCTGGCTCTCAGTAAATATAGAGAGATCGAGGGACAAATTGAGGGAATGGACACAACATGATGGACTTCAAAACCTGTGATATAGGTAATTATTTGCCATCCCTACCTGACCGATTAACTACTTCCTTCCATCTTTCCATTAATGTAGGACTTCCATGGGGAAATAAGAACGTGGGTACTCACTGATTTGTGTACCCACGGATGAAATCTAGTTAAAGATGCAGGAGGCTGTGCGATGTGCTGGATCTGCCTGTGATGCCATACATCACGCACAATCACAAACAGTTTTCTTTTAATGTCCTAGAGGGATGAGAGAGGGATCTACTTACCTACTTACTGCCTCTCAACCCTGAGGCAAATCCCCTTCTCATGACAGGAGTTCTTTATGGGACATCCGTGATGCTTCCTGAATGTCTCCAACACCATAACTGCAGTACCTATGGTACAGTTGGAAGTATTGGGGTCTGACATTGTTCACTCAACTTTAAAAGAAGAAAGTGCAGCTCTTATCTGGAGAAACAGCAGGCAGTTATTAGAAAAGAGGTCAAAATTAATCATAAATGGAAACCATTTTTTTTTAATTTCAGATTTGTTGTTTTCTAAAGGAAAGTGTGCAACAACTTAGGAGTAATTTATGGGACATTTCCCACATCATATTTTATGCAAATCATAATCATCCCATATGTTGTTTGGCTTGTTTATGAAGTTTAAGAGTAACTATTTAGAAAAATGCATGCCTAATAAGATCTGGAAAAGCTTATGCTTTCAAAGGGAAGTCCATATGTTACAGCTAACAGATACATTTTTCCAAGATATAGATATTCCCTGTAAGTAATTTTCTCCTCAATAAATTAATGTTCCTTACCCACCTTGACTTCAGCTTTCTATTTACAAAGCAAGATATTTCATCTTTTAAAATAAGAATTATACTAAATATTACATTTGTTTTTTCCTTCCTATTCAATGTTCTTCTTCTTTCTTTTAGCAATGTTTATCATTTGCTATACTAACATAAGACGTATTACAATGTTTTAAAGAAAGGCCTGCTCATTATGAAACTATATGACCTAACTATAGCATAAATACTTTGATACTTTTGTGCCCACCCCTTTTCCACTGTGCACCTGCTGAGAATGTTACAGTAAGAAAGGAGGACTCCCTCTTTCTCCCTACAATGGAAGGGCATTTTATCATAATATCCTGGGTAGGCAGCCTGGAGGAATGTTGGAGAAATAGAAGAAAGGCCATATTTAGCGCCATTTGTTCATCACGAACATGTCTGTGAGCCTGTATGGGTGGTGAGCTATTTATGCCAGGATCAGGCTGATGCTGAAGTTAATTTGAAAATCACTCGGCGGAGCACTCCTGTCTCTGTGGATTAGGATAAGGCATCGTTAAGGGCTAAGCCGTGTCCCCAAATGTACGTGCTGAGTTCTAACCCCCAGGACTTCAGAGTTATACCTTATTGGTGGAAGAGGGTCTTTACAGAGGTAATCAATGTGAGAGTCATTAGGACTGCCCTAATGAATATGGCTGCAGTCCTTACAGGATGGGATGAGGACACAAACACACACCCAGAGGAACGACCATGTGAAGACACACGAAGACTAGGACATCTACAAGCCTTAGAAGGAATTAACTCTGCCCACGCCTTGGTCTCAGACTTCAAGCCTCTAGCACTGTGAAAAAATAAATGTCAGTTGTTTAAGTCACACATTCTGTGGTACTTTATTACAACAGTCGAACATACTAAAAAGGTAGCAAGGCCAATTTTTTTTGGAGTTTATTTCTTTTGTTTTGCCTCAGGACATGTGTGCTTACTGGAGAGAGGGTGAGAAACAGAGACGGTGAGAGGGAAGGTGAGAATTCATGTCCCATGAGGGATGGCCATGCTACAATCTCCTCTCTATTTTCCTCCTGGGATTCTAGGCACACGCACACAAGTGCCCAGAGTGAGTTTCAGGTCATCGGGTCCAGGTCTCAAGTGATGGTCAACCACAAGGGAATCCAGTGACATGACTGCTATGCTACCTGCTGACTCCACAACGCCGATTTTTTTAGTTCTTTGCAAACTTGTGGAAACACAGTAGATCTTATTAGGAGGGTGAGAGGCAGAGCCACAACTTCAATGATCTACATGCAACTTTTAGAGGGGAGCATCAGATTTCTTGGCCTTCAGAGAGAGCTTTAAAAATGTATACGGGAGGCCAACAAGTGGTGCAGTTGATTGCGTTGCTGGATTCCCACATGGGTGACCACAGTTCAAGTCTTGGACGCAAGTGGCTTGAAAATCACGCTGAGTGCATATCCATGTGTGCCCAGGATCCCAGGAGGAGAGTGGAAAAGAAGGGACTGTGGAGTGGCCATCCTTCCTTTGGGGTGATTTCTCTCATAATCTTAAAAGAAAACTGTTTGTGATTGTGCGTGATATATGGCATCACAGGCAGATCCAGCACATCGCACACATGTCCTAAGCAAAAACCTCTTTAAAAAAAAAAAGAGTATGAGAGCCAGCAGGAGCAGGAGGTATAGTAGGTAAGGTTCTGGACTCCTACCTGGTTGACTGTGGTTTGAGTCCCAGACCTGGTGGCTTGAAAATCATGCCAGAAATATGTGCATGCATGCCCAAATCCCAGGAGGATAATGGAGGAAAAGACATTGTGTCATGGCTGTCTTCCCTGCAGGATGATTTCTCACTTTCCTTCCCACCATTTCTGTCTCTCTCCAGCAAGCACACATGCCCTATTACAAAAAAAAAAAAAAAAAAAAAAACTTAAAAATAAGGAAATAAATAAAAATTTAAAAAATATGTATGGAGTTGGCAGGTCTGTCCCATAACCTCATGTTTAAGGGAACCAGATCCCACATGGCTAACCATGGCCCAAATCCTGGCCCCAAAGGCTTCATAACAAGCCAGGCACATGAGCATGGATGCCCAAAATTCCTATGGGATAGAGAAATGGAGGAGAAGAAATTGCAGTGTGACTATGCTCCACTGAAAAGTACTTTCTTTCTCTATGTCCTTCTTTCTTTTTTTGGTGAACACATGTGCCCTCTGATACTTTTTTTAAAAAGTGCATGGGGCCAGCAGATGGTGTGGTGGTTAAGGGCGCTGGACTCCCACACAGCCAACCACAGTTCCCAGACTTGGCAGCTTGCTTTCTCACTTTCCCTCTTGCTCTCTCTTGCTCTTCCCCTTTCTCCTTCTCTGGTCAAATTAAAGTAAATAAGTAAATAAATAAATACATTTTTTTAAAAGTTAGATAATTCTAAAAGAAAAAGAAGTTTTTTTTTTGTTTTTTTGTTTTTTTTTTTTTTATGTGCAAGGAGCATAAAGTGGGATGTTCAGCTTTCTTTTGTTACATCTGCAGCACTTCCCTGCCAAATAAGCCATAAAAGGTTGTTTGCTGAGCAGCTACAGGAAAAGACTAGAACACTGAGCAAGACGACACTATGTAATTCATTTCCTTCAGGATGTTTTAATACCATGTCATTGACACTGATATATCCACTTAAGACAAAAATATAACCTTGCCAAGGCTCAAGGGTTTTAGTTGTGGATTTAAGTCACAAAATTAAAAAAAATAATAAATTATGAATATTATTTCAGGAATAATTTTATGTGTATATTTTCAGTGTTGACATTCAGCACACTAATTTATTCACTCACAACTTTTAAAAAGTCTTTTGGGACACCAATAATAAACACACTTTTATTCTTAGATGCGAGACAGTGTTGCTCATTTTTTAAATATTCTTGACTGATATCGTAAATATTTCCTAGGCATGGAAAACAATCTCTATAACCCCACATAGTAACATTAAGAGTGCCTATAAATGACAAACAAAAATATGTATTTACTTCAAATAAGTTTTTACAAAAATGAAGCTTTGGCTCTGTATTTTCATTGTTCTCCTGATTAAAGAAAAATAGTGGTTTATGCAATGAGCAAGGATCTTCAACCATGGATTTTCTTATAGAAATCAATAAATGAAAGCAATAGTAATTTTCAAATTAATTCAAAATAAGTGTATTTTCTACCACTGAATAACAAGTTACCAAAAATGTAGCAGCCAATGCACTTTGAAACGTGTGTACACACACACACACGCAGATGTAATAATTTATTATCTCACAGTTTCCATGGTCAGGAATCTGGTCACGCTTTGTTTAGAGCCCAGTTCTGGGTCTCGTAGGACACAATGGCAAAGCCAGGTTGTTTGTGATTATATCTAGGGTTCAGGATTTTCTTCCAGTCTCCTGAGTTTGTTCCAAAATTCACTTCCTTGAAGTCATAAGCTGATTTTCCATCATTGACATATGTAGGTAATCCCCCCAAAAATGACCAGATATAATGAATTAATCATCTTCATGTTCTTCTTTGAAAAAAAAATAATACTTTGAAGAGAAATTCAGCTATAAATGGACTAGACAATAAGTAATTCAAAAGTAAACTATGCAATTTAGAACTAAAAATAAAGAACGAAATAGCTGATGATAAGCACTGAAAACTGTTGAGTATAAACATGGTCAGGTATTCCAAATGTGGCAAATATGAGTCAATAAATATTAAACAATGGGTTTTAAAAATAAATGTTTTAAAAGGTCAGGTATCAGTATGGAAATAATGAGTGGCATGAAGAATAAAAAATATATATAAATATATACTAACTTTCTCACCTTACAGAGGCCAAAATAGGTCTAATCCGTGATACTGATCATTAAGGAAGTAAAAACATAAGTAATTAAAAGAAATAGTTGTGTATTACTATTATTTCCTTCCAAATCACTACATAGATAAAAAGAAAAAATAATAATAAAGAAGTAACCAATCGATGAACAAAACAGAAGAAAATAGGACAGTAACTTTTGAGAAGGCAATGACTCTCGTATTTGGTTTTAAAAGTATTCAAAACAATATCACCAAAATAGGGACAGCCCATGGAGTAATGGTTAATGTGGCTGGATCTGACTGTGCAGTTTCAGTCCTAGACCTGGTGGCTTAAGAAACATGCCAGATGCGTGTGTGTGCGTGCTCAAAATCCTGAAAGGAGAAAGAAAAGAAGGAAAAGGAATTGCTTCTGGCCATGCTCTATGGTGAGGGGGGTGGATGCTTTCTCAGTTTCCCTCTCTGTCTCTGTCTCTCTCTTTCTCTGATGAATATATGTGCTCTCTGGAAAAATTTTTAAAAAGTATATGTGTGCATATTGTTTGAAATTTAGCTTTGATTCAAAACATCATATAGAATTCACTCAGCTGACAACTCATTGCACCCATATTTATGATCAATTATGATGCTGTTCGCCCCCTCTTTCTCTTTTTTCTTTTCTTTTTATTTTTAGGAAGATAAAGAATGGTTTAAGCAGTGTGCGGCCATAGAAAATTTATTTAGAGTAGTATTCATGGGTAAATTTCTCCAAAGCTAATGTGTATCCATGATAATATCAGAGCTCTGGTTTTTTTAGAAAATAAAATAACAATCAAAACAGGCATGAGTGGATACCAGAAGTCCCAGGCACATATAATTAGACATTTTCCTTAGAATTACAGAATAGCTCCTAATAAATTCCCATGTGAAGGGACTTCTGCAAGGTTCTTGCAAAATTTAAGCAATCCTCTCCTAAAGATGTGGGTTTCCTATATGATCCACTGAGAACAGGATGTTTGTCTCCTCCCTCCAGGTGCTACATGATTCACAGGGAGAGCTATAGCTGCCTTATACTCCAATTCCTT
>NW_006159510.1:3289842-3314465 GCF_000334495.1 Tupaia belangeri chinensis
ATTTCCACACTCCTGCTTCCAGCCTCTGCTCCCCACCACTATACAGCAGAGCATCAGCCATCAGCATGGGCAGACAGCAGGAGGAGCAAGGAGAATGCACATTCCTGGGCTCTAACAATGCCCTAAACATAACTTGGGAAAGATGCAATGTAATAATGTGATAAATGTTTTCGTTTGGTGTAATGAAGGGAGACAACTTCACTTTTTTTTTTCCAGTTATGTCCAAAGAAAATGCATTTATAAATACAGATGATATCTATCCTGATTTTGATGGCTTTTGTGTCCTGTACAACCCCAACTCTTCAATGCATCTGTTTAGAATAATGAGAAGACGTGTAAATGTATACATTCATTCATAGGTTTCAAATATAGAAAGAGAAGTGGCTCAATGGGAAAGTAATCTCTTGGGTTTATATAGCATCTTTTACTTAAATATCAAAGAAAAAATGTTGTACATTTAGTTGATTCTATTGGATTTGGGCAGTGTATTGCAATGAATATGTCTTTTCAACACAGATTGTTCCGATTGGTTGGTTCATACTCAGAAATGCCGAGACTGGTGGGAACCAGCAGTTAGCGTAATGGCTATGTCGCTGGACTCCCACGTAGTCGACCGTGGTTCGTGTCCCGGACCCGGTGGCTTAAAACTCACGCCGGGCACGTGTGCGTGCGTGCCCAAGATCCCGAGAGGAGAATGGAGGAGAAGGGATTGCGGCGTGACCATCCCCCCTGGGGGGTGATTTCTCGCTTTCTGTCTCTATGTCTCTCTCTGTCTGGCAAGCGCACGCGCCCTACAGTGAAAATCTCTCCAAAAAAAAAAAAAAAAGAAAATAAAAAAAGAAATGCCGAGACTGGTCAAATGATGAAAATGTCCCTCAACCTAATAAAATTGGTTGAGGAAATATATCCATTCCTCTGCTTTCTAAAGGACTTGCTGGAGGAAAAAAAAAAAAAAAAAGGCACTTCCAAACAGGCTCCTTAGTTCATTTATGAAACAAGTATTGACTGAGCAGTGAAGCTGCTTTGTGGCAGGAGCTGTTCTAGGTACCAGAGCTAGAACAGTGAAAAGCAGTCACTCAGTCCCAAGTGGTCATTGCCATAGGGGACAATATTAAACATAAATAAAGCATAGAGCAGGTGCTACAGTTTTAATGTCTCCTTCAAGGTTTACATTGGATTTTAATTGTCATTGTGATGGTATTCAGATGTAGGACACTTAGGTGGTGCTTAGACCATCAAAGATATGACTTCATAAATGGATTAACACCATTACAACAACAATGAGTTCATTATTGTGGGAATTCAGCCTCCTTTTCCTCTCTTGCATGAGCTTTATTACCATGTGATGTCTTTTGCGGCAAGAAAGCCCTCTCCAGAATTGGCCCCATGATCTCGAACTTTCCAGCCCTAAGCCATGGACTAAATGAATATTTGTGTTTTATAAATTACCTAGTCTGGGGTATTCTGTTATAGCAACACAAAGGACAAGTGCTGACAAGTGCACTGATGAAAAAAAAAATCACAAAAGGGGGTGGTGAGCAACCAGGGGATGGCTAAAATAAGATGGTCTTGGATGATCCCACTGAGAAGGTACCCATGGGGAAAAGCTCAGAGTTGCGGCCACACCTGGAGGATCCTTCAGTGCCCAGGTACTAACATGGTGTGTCAGGGGCTTAAGGAGGGGGTTACAAGGAGATGTTGTACATGGATGAATGCAGCTAGACCCATGTCATGAGAGTTGAAGACCTGGAGCAATCTGGACACAGTAGTGAGGAGCAAAGTGGACAATTCTGGCATGTCTGAGGCTGGGAGTGAGGAAGGGAGAAACAGTAACCCTACCCAGGAGGCTGACACCGGAGGCATCCAGATCATCAAGTTTCAGTCAGCCTGAGAGAGAAAGTGAAGTGTAAGGTTGGGAATCAGAGATGTTCCTGGTGATTGACTCACACTTCTAGAGATCACAAAGGCATTATCTAAAGAACTGGGGTGAAATATGAATTGGACAAAGCAGTAGAAAGATGATAGCAAGGAGATCAGGCATAGCCTAAGTCTTGAGCATGTAGTTTTTGTTTGTTTGTTTGTTTTTTGTTTCGTTTTTTTGGAGAGTTTTTTTGTTTGTTTGTTTTTTGCCAGAGAGACAGAGAGATAGAAAGTGAGAAATCACCCCCCAGGGGAGATGTCCATGCCGCAATCCCTTCTCCTCCATTCTCCTCTCTGGATCTTGGGCACGCACGCACATGTGCCTGGCGTGAGTTTAAGCCACCGGGTCCAGGACTCGGACCACGGTTGACTACGTGGGAGTCCAGCGACATAGCCATTATGTTAACTGCTGGTCCCAAGCATGTAGTTTTAAGGACCTTAAATGATGACACATTCATTAATATTTGGTTAATACTGTTGCATATCACACCTATACAATGTTTCCCTTTTAAAAATTTTTATTTATTTATTTATTTTTCATTATTTTATTTAACTTTATTTCTTTACTTAAATTTGACCAGAGGGGGACAGTGTGTGTGTATGAGAGAGAGAGAGAGAGAGAGAGAGAGAGAGAGAAAGAGAGAAAGAAGAGAAGAGAAGAGAAGAGAAGAGAAGAGAAGAGAAGAGAAGAGAAGAGAAGAGAAGAGAAGAGAAGAGAAGAGGAGGGAAAGTGAGAAAGCAAGCTGCCAGGTCTGGAACTTGAACTTCAGTTGGCCATGTGGGAGAATCCAGTGCCCTTAACCACCATGCCACCTACCAGCCCCTATTTCTTTCTTTCTTTCTTTTTTTTTTTTTTCAGAGAGAGATTTTTGCAGTAGGACGTGTGCATTCACTGGAGAGAAAGAACACAAGAAATCACCCCTGTGGGATGGCCACGCCGCAATCTCTTCTCCTCCATTCTCTTGGGATTTGGGGCATGCACACACATGACCCCAGCATAAGTTTTAAGACACCAAGTCCAGGACTCAAACTATGGTTGACTACATGGGACTTCAGAGACATAACAATTATGCCACTTGCTAGTCCCCCTGTCTGGTAATTCCATTCCAGAACTCCCATTTGGGGTTTGTCTATATCCCTTCCCACCAAAAATAAAATTTTTTCCTTCTTTTATTTTTAACTTGGGCTAAGAAATCTTCCCCTTTCATATTCTAATGTGGTCACTATCTTGTGGTCTCACAAAATTTTTCTTATTTTAACTATTACTCCATTTGCCTGTTTCTATTTTGAACACATACTGTGTGTATTCTAAGCACATTGGTATCCTTAAAACTTACCAAAGTGCACATTTTGTAGAAAGTGCTTGTTGAATTGGTAGAGTTCTGACAATAAAACTAGATACATATTTGAACACTGGAAATATTCTTCTTTTTCTGTGGCCTTTTCAGATACCAGGAAAATGCAACTTGAGTTTGATCTAAATACTGGGTGTTCAGACTCTCCTTTTGTATAGCCAGTGGAAACCCTGATGTCCCAAAGCCCCAGGCCCTGTCTTTAGGCATGCTCTCCAAGTTTCTTCTGATAGTCCAGACGAACCTGTGCTGTTTACAAAGTTAACCTGCAAAACTGTTTGGGTTCTCCTAAGCTGGCAGGCTTGGAGGTCGGAGTGTGATCACAGTTCTTACAAGGAACCAGCTCATGTTCCAAAGCCCGTGGTGACCACTCGGCTTTCCCTCCTTACCTGCTCTCAGGCAGTGAGCCGCTACACTGTTCTCGCTGGTTTCTTTACCTGTCCTTATTCTCTCCCCTTGTTGCTTTTTTTTTTCTTCTTTCCTACAGAGCAAAAGTACACCAAGTTATTGTCTCATACAGAGATACATTCTTTTTCCCTGGCACCTAAGGGGTCATACCAACACCAGGGTCTTATCTTGATCCGTGCTGAGGGTAGGAAATGTATGACATGTAGAGTTTTCTCAACTGGACTAGTCTGAGGTATACTTCATGCTGGGTACATTGTAAATTTAAATAGCAATTGAATGTATAAATAAGAATATTTTTTAAAATATCAATAAATAAAAAGAAAAATAAATAAAAATAAATTTAAAAATAAAAATAAATATCAACCAAAAAGAAAAAAGAAAATGTATCTTTCCAGACTCAGCCTGGTAGTACAGTCAGTAGGGCACTGGATTGCAGTGCCAGAAGTCATATGGCCCATGGGCAGTTCAAATCCCCAGTGGACCTGAAAACACTTCGAGCTCTTTGGTGCCCAAGTTCCTGAGTTGCTGCCAGAATGGGGAAGGAGGACTGTGTGTGAGGCAGCCTTCTTGAGAGTATCTCTCTCTCCACATATGCACAAATGTGCTCTCTTTAATAATAAAATAAACAAATAAATAAGATATTTTCCCAAATGTGATTTTATCCCCTATCATGAGTTCTGAAACCTGCTCTGTAGCCAAAACTGTAACCTCCACCTCACAAACATGTGTGCAGGGTGGAGAACATCAATAGTGAAAAACAGTATCATAGATGTAGCTTAAAAGTGCAAAGACCAGCAGTTGGCATAATGGCTATGTCACTGGACTCCCATGTAGTTGACCGCAGTTCAAGTCCTGGATCCAGTGGCTTAAACTCACGCCGGATGTGTGTGCGTGCATGTCCAAGATCCCCAGAGGAGAATGGAGGAGATGGGATTGCAGCATGACCATCCCCCCAGGGACGTGATTTCACACTTTCTGTCTCTCTCTGTCTTTCTGGTGAGTGCACATTTCCTATAGCAAAAACCTCTCAAATAAATAAATAAATAAATAAGTGCAATATAATTCCTAGTATTTGACTACTGTCTATACTAAGCCAAAATAATGAAAAATGAAAAACTCATTCTCTCACATACTCTGAACTCAAAATCCCAAACAATTAACATGCATGCTTGCATGTTCTTGTCACTGAATTGGTCAAAGGTGTAAGGTGTGCAGGTATTACTGTTGGTGACCTGAGACGTGGTTCTTGAATCCCTTATTTTCTATGTCCATAAAATTTATGTCATAAATACAGAGAGCTGACTCATGATACTAACTAGCAGGATTTCAGTATTTTTTTTTCTGAAGAATGTGCAGAGCAATTCACATCCAATCCAAGTGAAAAAAAATTCTCAAAAATGTATATTTTTAGCCAGCATCTTACTGCATTACATAAGAATGATGAGGAAAAATATCAACTTGTATCTGGTACAGACAAAGCACCCAGAGAGCACAAGACTGTCCTTTTCCTCCTCTAGACACTCTGGCTGTAATCATGCTCTTCAATGAATTCCTAAAATATCAGCTATTACCAATCAATCAATAAGCAATCATTGAAAATGCATTCTCTACTAAGCCCAGTATTTAGTACCCTTGGGCAAAGAATGAGATGTCAGACATGGCCCTCACACAAAATTGTCTAGTGTGATGCAGTCCATGATTGATGCATGGACACCTTCACAGTGGGCTATGAGGTTAGAAGTGTACCCTTGGGCAAAGAATGAGATGTCAGACATGGCCCTCACACAAAATTGTCTAGTGTGATGCAGTCCATGATTGATGCATGGACACCTTCACAGTGGGCTATGAGGTTAGAAGTGTACCCTTGGGCAAAGAATGAGATGTCAGACATGGCCCTCACACAAAATTGTCTAGTGTGATGCAGTCCATGATTGATGCATGGACACCTTCACAGTGGGCTATGAGGTTAGAAGTGTACCCTTGGGCAAAGAATGAGATGTCAGACATGGCCCTCACACAAAATTGTCTAGTGTGATGCAGTCCATGATTGATGCATGGACACCTTCACAGTGGGCTATGAGGTTAGAAGTGTATGTAGCAGATGGCATTACTGACACTCAGCAAGGAATGAAACGATGGTAGTGTGTACAGCACATATAGGAAGTGTGTGTGTATCTCTGTCTGTGCACACATATCCGTGTGTGTTTATGTGTGTGTGGTCTATGCAACATGTGAGGTCAAAATGTCTGTACGAGAGAGACCATGCAAAATATGTACATTAGCTAGGAAGCTTATGAAATGGCCATGTAAAGGGAAATATATTTAGGGACATTTTATTTTCATCCCAACAGAGGAATGAGCCCTAAGGGTGATTGGAATCAGTTTGTTTTTGTGTACAAGACACTCTGGAAAGGGCCACATTCCACATGCTGAAAAATTAAGACAGAGCCAGTTTATTCTGCCTTGATGACTCACTCATTACACTTCAATTCCTTATTATTCTCTTTCTTTTTTTTCTTTTTTTTTTAAATTTTGCCAGAGAGCACTTGCACTCACCAGAGAGAGACAGAGAGGGAAACTGAGAAAGCACCTTCTATGGGACATAGTCATGCCACACTCTCTTCTCTCTCCTTTTGAGATTTTGGGCATACATACACATTTGCCTGGTGTGTTTCTCAAGTCACCAGATTGACTGCACAGTTTGAGTCCTAGACCTGGCAGCCAGAGAGATGCCCTGTATTACCCAAATATCCTAACAATAGAAATTGAGGAGAAGGGAATGCAGCATGACAAATCTCCCTGGGGATGTTATCTCTTTCTCTCTCTCTCTCTCTCTCTCTCTCTCTCTCTCTCCCTTCTCTTCCCCATGAACACTTGTGCCCTCTACCAAATTACAAAATTACAAATGTATATGTGTGTATATGTATGTATGTGTGTATATATATATATATGTATATATATATATATATAGAGAGAGAGAGAGAGAACAAGAAACAGTGATAAGCATTAATTCCAGTAATATTTAGAGTTAGGTAAATGTAAATGTAAATGTGATTTATAAATGTTGATGCAATAGTTTAAAACCTTCTCTTTTTTTGGAGAGATTTTTGCTCTAGGGCGTGTGTGCTCACCAGAAAGACAGAGAGACAGAAAGTAAGAAATCACCTCCCCGGGGGGATGGCCATGCCACAATCCCTTCTCCTCCATTCTCTTCTCAGATCTTGGACACGCACACACACGCGCCTGGCGTGACTCAAAGCCACAGGGTCCAGGACTCAAACTGCTGTCGACTACATGAAAATCCAGCAACACAGCCATTACACAAACTACTGGTCCTGAAAACCTTAAAGTAAAGCATGCTTCATAGCAAATGAACTAAAGTTAAAATAAACTTTAAAATAAAGGGCATTAAAAATAAATCCCCAATATATGTGAGCAGTGAAAGTAGAAATTGGAGAGAAATAGAGAAATATTTATATAAGTGGAAGCCATATAAATTATCAAATAAATTTGATACTCATAAAAACATTAAGGTTTAAATGGATTTACAGAGGAATCTGCTAGTAGGAATATAATATGAAAAGCAATAACATTTCATCAATAAGTATTATTAGGCAATAGGAAATTTTAAAAAGCAAAATGTGTAATAAAGAGACATATGACATATTGGGGCTGGAACAGTTTAAAGTATTTCCATTTTAAAAATAAATGTAAATGAATTCCGTTCTGTCTAAAGAACCTCAGATTAATTTAAAAAGCATCTTTTGTCTGCATATCTCTTCCAAGATATTCACATATTAAAGCAATGTAGAAATATTGAATATGATGGAAAGACTATACCTTCCTGCATTATTTCAAAGAAAACCCAAACAGAAATAAAAAATAATAACTAACTTATAAAAATACATGGGGAAAGAATTGAGATATGCCAAAGATAAATAGTAATGGGAGGAAAAGGTAGAAAAAAAGAAGCCGTTTGTCAGTAAATCTAACAGAAAATCAAGGAACTACTGATTACCGAGGCTTTAATTTAACAAATATGTTCAAAAGTGTACAGCACGCCAGGATGGAACTAAGCTTGAAAAATCACTGCATGAAATCTCTATCACATTTCTACATTTTAACTAAAATATAATCATCATTTTTTCTCTCTCAAAACAGAAGATTTCATTTCACAGCAAATTACAGTAAAATAATTATTTTCACTATCAGCAAAATAGAATTCAAGTGATCCATGTTCACTGAAAAACTTTCATTGTACATGGGAAAAGAGTAGCTTACAAATGCTTATTCACAAAAGCATCCCCATTTCTGACTATGAATACATAAATGTGATTTTTATTTATATTTAGCATTTTTCTTATTTACACTTTTTTATTTTATTCATTATAGAGATAAAATCTATGTATCTCAATGTTGATACTGCAAGGTTTCAATCATTAGAAAAGGTTGAAATACAGAATGCTTCTTGTATTTATAATAGGAACTTATTGCACACTGGGCGAAGAAGCTGACTGTCATAAAAAGATGTGTTAAAGGAGCCCATGCTCCTGTTTAATCAGGTAGGAATTTTCACTTTGACATCTTTTCTCAATACTCACCGGTAAATCTTCCTCAATAAATTGCTATTCTTTTTTTCTTGACATCTATGTTGCCTTCTATTCCTTTTTTATTTTCTCTGCTTCCATGCCCTCCTTTAAGGCTAATAAACCCTCATTCCTTTAACTTTTTTTTTTTTTTGAGAGAGATTTTTCCTATAGGGCACATGTGCTCACTGGAGAGACAGAGAGCAACAGAGAGACAGAAAGCAAGAAATAAACACCCAAGTGGGATGACCATACTGCAATCTCTTCTCCTCCATTCTCCTCTAGGGATTTTGGACATGCATGCACACATGCCCAGCATGAATTTTAAGCCATTAGGTCCAGAACTCAAACCATGGTTGACTACATGGGAGTCCAGCGACATAACCATTACGCCATCTGCTGGTCCCCCTTTAACCTTCTAAGGGATGTTGTTTTCATATTAACCTTGGACTCCATTGATACTAATGTGAGGCACTTGGAACGTTAACATATTTCCATTTAAAGATGAATACAAATAGGGACCATCAGTTAGCATAATGGCTATGTCACTGTAGTCGACCGCGGTTCAAGTGCTGGACCCAGTGGCTTTAACTCACACCGGGGGTGTGTGTGTGTGCGTGCCCAAGATCCCAAGAGGAGAATGGAGGAGAAGGGATTGCGGCGTGGCCATGCCCCTTGGGGGGTGATTTCTCACTTTCTGTCTCTCTGTCTCTCTCTGTCTGGCGAGCACATGTACCCTATAGCAAAAACCTCTCCAAAAAAAAAAGATGAATACAAATAGTAAAGTATGACTCACAACTGAGAAGATATATCTGGAAAAATGGTATTTGTTTATGTCTTTTATAACTAACTAGGTAATTCCAAAAAATACATTCAGTGGATGTAAAAGAATTAGGCCCCAGTCAACCTGCGGTCTGGTGATTACATTAGCTGGATATTACATGGCTCATCTGGCAGCTTCAATCCTGGACCCAGGGGCTTGAAAATATGCTAGGCATGTGCATGTGCATGTCCAAAATCCCAAAAAAAGGGAGAAATGAAGGCAGGTGGTTGTGTTGTGGTCATTCTCCCTGCGGTGGGGGATGCTTTCTCACTTTCTCTCTCTCCTTCTCTCTCTCCCCAGCAAACACATGAGACCTGTTACAAAATTTAAAAAAAGAGGAAGAAGAAGAAAGTTAGAAAAAAAAAGGGGCCTGAGAAAGTATATGAAAAAGTCACTCCAAAAGCATAATTGACAGAAACTAGGCTAATTAACCCAGAACCCACATTTGATATTTGATCCTGACTATATCTAAGTAATAGATGGAGTGACAAAGAAGATTTTGATGAGTGAAAAGCAACCCATTTATAATTAAATTGGATTCTCAGTGATTCAGCAGTCAAAGGGCTAGGAAAACCTGTGTTATTGTCTGTTGGAATCATTTAAAATGGTGATTCTGACCAATCAACATGCAAAGGTTCATCTGTGCCACAATCATACTATGTAGGTGCCAGGGCCACTGTGCTGTGCCATCCAGGTGTCCTACAGGACTGGAGAACCTACTTCCTAGCCCTGACGAGTGCCGCTGCTGAGGGTCCTCAACCATCTGCCCCTTAGGATGTCATGCCTGCCTAGTAGAAGTGGAAATCAAGTTACTGACTTGTAGGGGTGAAAAGCAAGGTGAGTCCTTCCCAAGCCCATTGTGCCAACCCAGAAAAAGTCTGAAGTGCCATCCCAGTGCACAGATCTCTGGATTTGGCTGGGACTTTGTCAAGCCTGCCCATAGCCCAGCTATCCTCTCTGGCTCTATTCTACTTTCTTCTCTTTCCCCACAGATGTTGACCTCTCAGCAAATTACTGACTCACTAATTTTAGTCTGTTTCTCATAGAACTTGCCAACAGCCGTAGTTACATTATTTTAAAGTTGAGGATATTGAAAATCTGCACTGAATGAACTTTTTCAAGATCATAAGAAAAAAATATGGCTGAACTACAATAGAGACCTGTTGTATAGGACTCCATAAAATTAGCTCATTTCACACATTCTAGCCTTTTGGGAACCATTCTAGGCAGCCATGAACAGAGTAGATGCCAACCCTATACTCATGAGTTGGTGTGTTTGTGCAGGGAAAGCCCAGCTACTTCCCATGCATTGTTTACTAGAATTACTCAACTGTGATCCCCTCTCCAAGGCTATTTCCAGGACAACACAAGAAAAATGAAATTTTTTTCTTGAGTCTTTTTTTTTTTCCTCCTCTTCCTTTCGGCAATACTTCAATCTCTCTCCCCTGACTATGTTTCTCATGATCTTTTGTTTGTTTGTTTGTTTTTCTTACAATCCCCTGGCAAGCTTAATCTGTATCACTTCTATTGTACTTTGACCTCAGCTATGATCTTAGTTTGGGCTGCCATAACAAAATCCCATAGACAGGATGGTTTATAAAGAACATAAGTTCATTTCTCATGGTTGAGAAGTCTGGATGTCCAAGACTGGGATGTCAGTATAGTCAGGTTCTGCTGAATACTCTCTTTTGGGTTGTAGACTGCCAAGATATCTTCACATGGTGGATACAGAGCAAAAGAGCTCTCTGGGTTGTCTTTTGTAAGGATGCTAAATCCATTTTCACTTATTCAGGAGACTCGATCCTCTTGATCTAATTACCTTCAAAGGCCCTATCTTGAGGACAATAATGAGATACACTAGGCACCATTATAATGGTGGAAACCCAAAACACTGTCAAAAGTCAATCCCTGGTGAGGATGTGGAGTGACATAAACTCTTATTATTTCTGGTGGGAATGCCAAGTGATACCATCACTTTGGAAGATAATTTGATAATTTCTCATAAAATTAAATTCTTATTGTGTAATACAGCAATTATACTCTTTTATATGTACTGAAATAAGTTGAAAATTTTTGTTCACAAAAAATATGTACAAATTTATAGCATGTTTATTAATAATTGCCAAAATATCTTTCAGTAACTGAATAAACTGTAGAACTTCCATATAATGAAATATGATTGCAGATTAACCTATCCAAATTTTCATGTTTGTGCTACCTTCCAAACATACCCAGAACCTGATAACTTCTACTCACATCCACTGTTACCACCTTGGTCCAAGCATCCATTAATTCTCCTCATTTTAGTTTTTTAGACAGATTTTTGCTATAGGGCATGTACATTCACTGGAGAGACAGAGAAGGAGAAAGTGAGAAATCACACTCCCCTCCCCCAGGGGAATGGCCTCACTGCAACCACTTTTCTTCCATTCTCCTCTCGGGATTTTGGACATGCACACACACACCCAGAAGGTCCAGAACTTGAACTGCAGTCTACCACATGGGAGTCCAAAGCCTTAACTTACGACACCTGCTGACCCCAATTATCCTCATATTATTATAGTAGTCTTCTGACTGTTCTCTACTTCTGCCCTAATCTCAACACAGTTGCCACCATGAGATTTCTGAAGCATGGGGCAAATTAATCTATTTTCTGCTGAATACCCTTCAATGACCTTACATCTCATTCAGAGTAAGAGCTGCAGTCTTTCCCGGGACCTGCAGTCTTTCAGAAATCTAGCTTGCCCAGATACAGATGGCTTGAGTCACATTGGCCCTCATAGGTTCTTGAGCTCACCCAGCACATGCCATAATAGCTCTTTGACTCTACCTAGCCTGTCAGTCTGCCTGATTTTTATGAACTCTCTGCTTAATGTATGTCCTTACATGTCTTTGTCTGGCAATCACATTCTGAATGAGGCTGCTGTGATATCCAGTCAAAACTGAACATCACTCAACCTCTATATGTTGCAATTTTTTTTATTAAACAATTATTTTATTTAACTTTATTTATTCTTATTAGCATTATTATTTTCCAGTTTGATCAGAGAGAGACAGAGAGAGAGGAAGTGAGAAAGCAAACCACCAGGTCCGAGACTTGAACCGTGGTCGGCCATGTGGGAGTCCAGCGCCTTTAACCACCATGCCACTTGCCGGCCCCTATATGTTGCATTCTTTAGAGATTTCTTTATTTTTCCTCCATACTATTTACTTTCTGTTTCATCATCCTAAAGAATAGCATGAAGCAGAACTTATGTGCTGTCTTTATAATAATAAGGTTATTTTCAAGTTGCTTTGGATGGAGATTTAACAGTCTAATGACTTGTATGTGGTTCGTACACAGGGCAATCCTTGTGCTTCAAAGAGGCTGGAATAGTCAAGGATGCTACAAAAGGTGTGACTTGATCTCATGTTATCAAAAAATCAGAAAGAAAACCATGACAGGTTAAAATCCCATAGTCTAAATACATTGAATACATTTGCACCCTGAGTTTCTCTACATCTTCACTAAATCGAACTTCCATTTGAAAAATCTTCAAAGAAAATATCAAGCTATCTTACTCTTCTTTTCTTTCTGAGTGGAAAAATCAACATTTATCAGAAATATCACACTGCATTTTTCTGGCATGCAGAAAAAAAGTCATGAACTAATTTTTCAATAATTTTTTTTGAGTTTTATGTTAACATCTGTAAAGCAGACCTTCAACATCTAGTAAAACAAACTTCTATGAGTCTTATTAAAGAGAAAGACCATATGTCCATGCTGTGCAGTTTAGATCAAGCAATCAGCTAAGTTGTATATTTTTTACCCTTTTTAGATTGCTGGTAACTGAGTAAGACTGAAATGTGAAAAAACATATAAGCATCCAATAACTTGTGGAACAAGCTGTTTCCAAGGCCAATGATTCTCAATATTTATGTTAGAATAGTTAAATTTTCTTGATAGGTAAAAAGGAAAATACTTAATAAAATTGTAAATGAGCAAATTAGAAAAAAAGTAACAGAAATTGTTGCCTAGGGATAAGAGGATGAATAGGGAGACAAGAAACTTTCTAGAATGATGTGTATATTCATCACTTTAATTGTGGTGAAAGTTTTTTTTAAATGAGTTTACATATGTCAAATCACTTCAGATTCTACCCTTTAAAATATGTAGATAATTTCATATCTATTACATTTAAATAAAGTTGCTTAAAAAATAAAGGAGAGAAAGAGCAGTGACAAGAATATGTCCAGAAATGTTTAGCTAATGAGTACATTGATGAGAATCTTTAAGGTAAATTTTTCAACAAAGATAAGATGTGATCCTTAGTGAACCATTATAACACAGGTGAGCCTTAAAGTACATATGTCATTACCAATACTGAAGTCAAAAAGCAACTTTATCCAGTGAATTATTCATGTGTGGGTCAATTGAAACTTGATTCCCTTTACTTTAATTAGCATAAAGCTTTAGGTTGTCTCTTCTACCAGCACAACCTGGTAGAACTGGCAGAACTGGCACAAAACTTTAATAGTACTAAATAGCCAATAAACTGCTAATTCAATTCTTCCTTAAAATCTTAGGAAGAGCATAAAGAATTTCTCCAACACGTTTATTTATGATACTAACATAATGTAGAAACTAATTCCTATTTGAGACTCAAAAGATTAAAAAAAAAATTACTACAAGTCAATACTCATGTAAAAAGTTGACAAAATAATGGGAACCAGCAGTTAGCGTAATGGCTATGTCGCTGGACTACCACGTAGTCAACAGTGGTTCGCGTCCCGGACCTGGTGGCTTAAAACTCACGCCAGGCGCGTGTGCGTGCGTGCCCTAGATCCCGAGAGGAGAATGGAGGAGAAGGGATTGTGGCGTGACCATCCGCCCTGGGGGGTGATTTCTCGCTTTCTGTCTCTATGTCTCTCTCTGTCTGTCTGGCGAGCGCACACACCCTACAGCGAAAATCTCTCCAAAAAAAAATAAAAGTTGACAAAATAATAAAACACTAACAAAGTAACATAGTATTTTATGTAAATGCATTGTGTATGTACTTAATATTTTATATATGATATACTATATAATACATATCACAGTCATGTGTCACTTAATGATGGGGGTATGGTGTAAGCAATGAATTGTTAGGTGATTTGCTCACTGTGCAGATGTAGAGTATGCTTAGACAACTCTAGACGGTAAACCTTACCACACACATAGGCTACATAGAATAGCCTATTAACTTATGGGACTACCATCGTATATGCACTCTGTCATCATTCACCAAAATATCACGATGCAATACATAAATGCATATATGTGTATTAGAAATAATTCTTCATTAGTCAAATATATTAAAAATAACTCGCTACCAGAATATAGTTCTCAGGAATGATATTTTCTGGATAAACCATCACTCACTTTTTAATCTCTTTACTGTCTAAAATCTATTTCTCAATATAAAAAAATCTCAGTCAATATTCAGTTAATATATTTACTGTCTCAATTTAATACAGTCTTCTGATAATATACAGGAGATATGTTCAATTATATTTTACATAGATGTGTAGACTGTCACAACCATTGTCAATGTTCTGAAATCTCCCGGAATGCCAACCAAAGAGATGTGTTTTTCAGATTTTTTTTTCTAAGAAAGGTGTTTTAGTATCATACTAAGTATTTTCTGTTCTTTAGGACTTACTCTGAACCTGTTCCCATCTTGTCTTTTTAAAAATTACTTGTTTCTTAGAACCATATGAGTTTCAAAAACATTGATCAAACCTTAAAGGAAGAAGCTTGCCCCTTAGCTGAGTAATGCATATTTGTCCCCGCCTCTTACTCTGTCAGCTGTTTCCAGGGGATGGTGAGACACCACAAGGAAATAACATGCCTTCTCTATGTTCCTAGTCCATTGGTGCTCCTCTGCATCCCTAGATGAATTAGTCTGTGGATCAGGCAGTTGAGCCTTACATCTGTGCTGGCTGAAGTTTATAAGGCAAGGAAGGCACATATATCTCTGCAGATGTATCTGTTCTGGTAAGGATGAATAGTTGCCTCCTCAGGCAGATGAAGCATGATAAAATTGTCTTTTTCTCTGTTGCATGACCTTTTGCCCCAAAGAATGGTGTCTTATCCCCCAGAAACTATTGATATCTACTGCTCAATGCTGGATATTTAGCATGGTGATCTGCCTAGGCAAGAGATAGCCAACCTTTTATAGCCATGCATAGACTTCATCTCTGGCCAAAGGGCCATCATGTTCATTGGCCCATTGTGCAAATATGGGGGTAGGGACAGAATTACTAAAGATGCAAGTTGACTTCAGAACAGGGATAATTTACCACACTCGAGTCGACATGTATTCATAATTGTCCCTGTATATATGAAATAGAAAATCAGGCAGACCGCTGAGCTCTCCACTCACCTGGAGAATTCCCAGGGACATTGC
The DNA here is from genome assembly GCF_000334495.1 of Tupaia belangeri chinensis. Lineage (NCBI taxonomy): Eukaryota > Metazoa > Chordata > Mammalia > Scandentia > Tupaiidae > Tupaia > Tupaia belangeri. The sequence goes on from NW_006159510.1 coordinate 3,305,360, forward strand.
TGAGAGGGGTTGTAGTGCACCCAAAGTCCATTTCTGTTAAGCAGCAACATATTGTGTGGACTTTGTGATTTTGATCCAAGTCCCTTTATATTTCACCATTGATACAAGAAAACTTCCATGAGGCAGGTCTCAGTTAAGGAGGCATCCCAGCGCAAAAGAAACAGGTGACATGGAAGCTGGTCTATCTGCTGATGTAATCTAGCCTTGGCTTCCTGTCGGATCCCAAATGCCCCATGATAGTCATCAAATAATTATTTCTGCATCCTGAAGCCTTATGACATGGTGAATACTATAATAGCTAGATCATGATCAATTCACATACTCAGGGCCAGTATTATGTGTGAGGAAACAAAAACAGACAATGGGCGGTAACAATGCTTTGCAAATGGAAAGTGTTCTCTACCAAAGATTACCCTCCTGTTTCTGAATAGGATGTTTCTTCCTAGAATAGGGCTTGTAATTTTCTCATCATGATGTATGCTAAGAACTGAAGTACATAGGCCTTTCACTCCAATTACCAGTCTATAGATTGGCCATTTAGGTTAAATTACAGTAGCAGTTCTCTTAGTTCTTTTTGTCCTCTAGAAAACAAAGGATCAGGCAAAGATGGTGTGTTAATATTATATTAAGTGTAATTCAGGCCCAGCCACAGTGATGCAGGAGTAGGGTAATGCTCTGCAATTCCGGAGCCGTATAAAAGACTGGGTTTCTGTCTCCAAGTCAACTTGTGTCTGTCAGTTGCACACAGGTGTCCGTGATTCTGTCTAGCCTAAAAGACTAGGGAGAGAGGATCATGGCATGAGACTGTTGAGAGAGCTTACCAGTCTCTTTCTACTTCTTTCTCAATAAAAAATTATTATTATTTGGAGAGGTTTTTGCTATATGGCATGTGCGCTTGCCAGAAAGACAGAGAGAGACAGAGAGACAGAAAGCAAGAAATCACCCCCCAGGGGGATGGCCACACCGCAATCCCTTCTCCTGCATTCTCCTCTCGGGATCTTGGGCACACACGCAAACATGCCTGGTGTAAGTTTAAGCCACCAGATCCGGGACTCGAACCACGGTGAGCTACACAAGAGTCAAGTTACATAGCCATTACACCATCTGCTTTTAAACTTTTTTTTAAGAAAAGAAATGCAATTTAATCTTAGCAAGACTGAAGGGCAAAAAAAAAAAAAAAAAGGTGCTACAAGAAATGAAAAATAAGTTCAAGGTGGTAAATGACTAATGTGGATACACTTTGGAGAAAACAGCTGGTTGCTCAGTCACACAGGGCATCTTCCAGAAGGCCTTGCTGACTTTAAACACCTATTAAGAGACCCTGGGAGGGAGAAAAGAAGAGGGGCTTGTCCGTTATCTCCTTTACATTGCTCAAGGGTCAAAGAATACCCCTCAGGGACCAGTAGTTAGCGTAATGGCTATGTCGCTGGACTCCCATGTAGTCGACAGCGGTTTGCATCCCAGACCTGATGGCTTAAAACTCACGCCAGGCACATATGCGTGTGTGCCCAAGATCCTGAGAGGAGAATGGAGGAGAAGGGATTGTGGCATGGTCATCCCCCCTGGGGGGTGATTTCTCGCTTTCTGTCTCTCTGTCTCTGTCTGTCTGGCGAGCACACGTGCCCTATCACAAAAACCTCTCCAAAAAAAAAAAAAAGAATACCCCTCAGGATGTTAATTCTTTCACACTTCATATTCCTTTACAAAGCTGCTCCAATGGTCAGTATGATCATCGAATCTCTCTTCCATAGCTCAGTGTTTATCTGAATCAAGGAGAGGAAGAGGAAGGGAAATGTGCATAATCCTGGAATGCTGGAACTGGGCAGATCCTACCCAGTGAAAACCACTGTGGTCCTGCCAAAGGTTGGTCCTCACCCCCAAAAAAGACTGAGAAGCCAGTAGTGTAGAATGGAAACAAACGTGGTGGCACCTGGGGCTGTTTATTAAACAAATTACCAGGGCTGTGTTGCAGATGGAGACAAGGATACAGTAATGCTTATAATCTGGGTACAATATAATCATAAGAACAATTTATTTAAACCAGTTTGAACCAATGTTCTACTAACAATATACTTACTTTCACTAGGCAAGCAAATCTCTTTCAACATTCCATCATTTCTGTTTTAATCTGTATCTGTACAAATAAGAAAGAATGACAGAGTAGAGAAATAATTTTTAAAAGGACAAGGAGGAAGCAAGAAATTTGTTAATGAAATCTACCAGTACCAGTTATGGAGAAGGGAGAACATTTCAATACATTGTCTAATTGTATTCTCAAAGCGACTTGTATGTATCATTATGGGCATTTGTGAATGAAGAAATTAGTGTTGATAAGGTTTACAGCTGAAACCTCAGCTATATTAGTGACTGCCAGACCCATATGTCCTTCAATTAAATCAACCAATCTACTAAAAGTCCCGCACAGGGTCCAACACCCATTGAGACGATTCATTCACTTTCCCTAACATATATTATACGCTATGTACAAAAACATTAGTATACTTAATAATGTAATTCCTTATTATATTTTGAAACTATAAACATGTATGGGATTGAAAAACTAATGATCAGCTAGATTGAAAAAGAATAGACACAGCCCCGCCATTGATCAGTCTGGAAGGACAGAGAAAGCCAGCCATGGTTCACAGAAGTGCTGTCTCAGAGGTTACGTAGCTGCTTTAAAACACAGCTATTGCTTTCTTTCTAATAACACCCAATGCCTGCTTCTCTATTTCCACTTAGAAATTGGATACCTGATTGCTAAACTGCCTTTAACTCAGGGTGGCACCTAATCCCTAATTAATCCTCGCTTTCACTAATCCCTCCAAAGACTAACCAATTCAGAACAGATCTCTGCCACCCCTGGGCCCACATCATCCCCCTTTATTGTTAAAAGAAATCCACACATCCTCCAGAGTGTTCTCTGGCTACACCCGATCAAGATATCTGACCGCAGGATGTTCCTAGAATGCAGAGAGAACGTGATTCTCACATGTTTTATGCATGAAAGAGTTGTTCACACGCATAAAATATACCCTGGAACAACATACATGCTCAAAAACATTTGCTCAATTACTTGTAATATCTCAATAGAAATTAGAATATCATTTTAAATTAATCATCTGATTTTATTTAACTTGGTCATCTGATACAGTTCTTTCTGCTCAGATAACACATCCTTTTGTTACTATAGTATAAGGACTGCTATCCTTGAAATGGTAGCATCTGAAGACTCATCAAAAGTACTGACTTCCAAGATACAATAACTATAAAAGACACTTTTCTACTAGTAGTAATGGTGTCTTATTCATTATTTTCCTCCTAACTGTACTATATTAACCAAGTAACGACATTGCATGATTATACATATACATTTACACTAAACTATATAACACTCCCTTGAATCCTAGATGCACATGAAAATCTGATTATTTCACCATTGAGAGAAACCTGAGACTGGTTGGTCCAGGCATTCTCATTACATAGATAACATCATGAAGACTCAGAAATACTAGGCCATTTCTCCCTGGACACCCAGAGCCAGCACTGGGCAAACAGCATCTCGCTTTCAGTCAGAGCCTTTTCCATTAGCATATTCTAATATTTGACATTCAAAAGTTTAAGAGGATCAGAGAGATTATTTCAGAATTTTATAAACAGGTAAAATCATGTTATCTTATTGATCATACTTTCAAATAAAAACTATAAACATGTGGTTGCTAAATAGGATTTATCAAAAACAACACGTGAGAAAAGTTGTATTATAAAAATGTCTAGCCTTTATTCACCATGTAATTATCATAAAAGCATAAAGGATATGAGCAATCCAGGGTATTTTTGTACTCTGGTTAATTTGAAATATTCTTGGAGTCAACCTATATATTGAATTGTCCTTATAAATGTTTTAATGCAAGATTTTTATTGTGAACCCATCCTATGAATATAGTAAAATCACACAATTGAAGATACTGGCAAAATGTAACACTAAAGGGTCATTTTAATTTTCATTATTAATAGATTGCAAAATGTGTCTGCTTTCAGTTTTATCACTATGCATAAAAAAAGGCTAGAAGTTCATCTATTCAACTGTTATCTTGTTGAACCCAGTTACTACTTTGAAAAGAGCTTTGTCATTTTTTAGAATATAAATTAATTTTTAAATACGGATTAAATATTTTTAAAAAATGAAAACTAGAAGCAGATTGCAAAAGCTTATCATATGAAGAAATCTCAATAGGGTATCTCTAAGTATTCACAAAACATATTAATTTATATTTTACCTGCTGAGGATTTTTCTAAGACTTAAAAGGGAAAATTGATGAGGAAATTTCTCTATAATTTCTAAAAGGTAGCCACATTTTCAAGTCTGCCTCATTCAATATTTCATTTTAGGAAATTCCTCTGAATTCATTTCCCTCTAGATTTATATGCATGAGCAGTAATTTTTTTGTTTTCTTTCAAAGTCAAAACTATGTATATGCCAGCCCAGTGGGAAGTTAACAATTTTCAAAAGAAGACTTTTCAATCTCTGTATGATAAATCCATCCAATTCCTCTAGTTTTACTTCCTTACAGTTCTTTTTACAGCCAAATACACATATGCATACCACCACACACATGTGCAGATGTACTCATGTGAATGCATGTGTGGACATACATGACTATACAAGAATACCTGTATGTGTGATTATGTGTATTTGCATTGTGCACACACATAGACACATGCATGTGCATGAGCACACATGCACACGTATGTGTGTGAGAACATATGGACACACACATATACACTCAGCACTTGTGTTCATTCACCATCCCCGTATGGCCCCTGGCACTTACCTCCTCCACTCTCCTAACTTCCTCTCCATCTGTAATCATCACACAACCTTCCTCTTTCAATGTTTTGTTTAGTTTAAAAGTCAACTTCTCTATTAAATGTTTCCCAATCAGTGTTAGCTAGAAATGCTTTGAGGAGAGGGACCACATTTTATTTTAAGGGTTCAAATCTTCAGGGACCATCTCTGTCAACATGACCACCCCTTCATGGAAACTGATGGTCTAAGAACATGGGTGGGGGATGGCCTCAAGTCCGACCATCCTGTCTACCTGGCTATGTAAAGCTTCCTCTGAAGTCAATGCTCTCTAGTGAGCATTAATATGAAACTCAAAGGCCTCCATACTTTGTGCTCATTCCTATAGGCTACCAACAGTTTTTATCTCAAGATCTCCTTCTACCAGATCTTCCAGTCTTGTCCTTTGAAAAGTTCATTTGTATACCTCTGGTCTCTGGCAGTAAGTGGGTAGTAACATCTCAGAGCTGCCCTCCCTCCTTCCTGAGTGGATAAGTAAGTACGCTGCTCACCACCCTGCCCACTGGAAGAGTTCTTGTTTTTACCTATGGTCCCAATAAATTGGTTAATAGAGCCCTCCTTTTACTATCAATATTGCCCAGACTTGCATGAAAAAAAGACATGGTTGATTCACCCTGAGGTCAAAGGTATGTGCTGAGCTCTCCCTCAAGGGTTCTATCAAGGTCACTAGCTTGGGTAATTTATTCATTCTTACAAACCTACTTATTCCCATGCTTAATGTGATGTTCTATCCTAATTATTGCCCCTGGTCTTATTTGAGTTTATACATCAGAGGATCCAAGTATATCTAGTTTAAAAAAAAATGTGCAACTCTTGATGGAGATGCAACCACTCTCTTACCAGAGCTAACTGAAGACCTCACACATAATTTGTATCCATTGCAGATACTTCAGCACTAAATCATATGACACTGGATAGACCAGTTGATATTTCAGACTGATCTTGCTGCAGAGAATTCTCTTGACTTGGACTCCAATTAAAACTGACACATTTCTAGGTGTTTTGGTTTAATATTTCATGTGTAGTCTAATGTTTCCAAAATTCTACTGGATTCACAAGTTCTGTGCCATTTCTCAGTGATGACAAGAAGTGCAACGTGCAGCAGCTTGCCTTTGTGGGCAAGCTACATTAGTAGGATCTTGCCACTCCCCTAAAATGCAACTGATTGGCAGGTCTCTAAATATTCACATTCCCCTAGCTCCCACCCCTCTGGCCTTATGACACTAGGTATCTTACTCAGATATTTACAGTAATTGCCACTTCTTAGCCACCAAGTCCAATTAGCAAAATGCCATCTATTTACTGAGCCAGCATCATCATCTGTAGAGTTCCATTATATTCAGAATACGTACTTTCTACATTATGGAAGAAATCAGGAGAATTTGGAGAGCCCTGAGCTTAGAACACAAAAGAGAACTTCTTCCCTTGTTATCTAGGGTAAGGTTTTTTTTGTTTGTTTGTTTGTTTGTTTTGTTTTGTTTTGTTTTGTTTTGTTTTTGTTTTTGAGAGGTTTTTGCTATAGGGCACGTGCGCTCCCCAGACAGACAGAGACAGAGAGACAGAAAGCGAGAAATCAGCCCCCAGAGGGGATGACCACGCGACAATCCCTTCTCCTCCGTTCTCCTCTCGGGATCTTGGGCACGCACGCACACACACCCAGCATGAGTTTTAAGCCACCGGGTCCAGGACGCGAACAGCGGTTGACTACGTGGGACTCCAGCAACATAGCCATTACGCTAACTGCTGGTCCCTCTATGGTAAGTTTTTAAATTTTTTTTTGTTGATGGTTTTCAAGTAGCATTTCAAATATATTGATATTGTATTGGCTACAATTCCATTGCTAACAGCTCTTGAATATTCAAGATGTGTCTTTCTCCAGGAAACACCCTAGCAAAGGGCTACATCCCCTTTTGGAGGTAAACTAGATAGATGTTTTCCATGCATACTTTCAGGGCATTGCATAGGACTTCCTCAAGGAAAGCCAACCTCCTCTTTCATCAATGGATTCTAGGTTCCTGGACAGGCACAGATATGAAAATTGAGTAAGGACATATGGTTTTCCATTGTGACAACACTTTTCAGCTTTCTGTTTGCCAGCTTTGACTGTGATTATGAGTGTTATCATTATAAGAATTTCAGTAGAAAATTGGTTGACCTTTTATTTCTTTATAGGAAACATCATTATCCATTAACAACTACCTTAGGTTGTGATGGGCAAAGTAGCCAGATATCTGGTCTTGCAAGTAATGATAGCAATGAGATTTACCTTTGGCCTCTCTCATTTCATACCACATCAAACTGTTTATACTAGAGTCATATTTATGAAATCATCTTTTGCTGTCAACCCCAGATGACAGAGGACATGACACTTTACTTCTCATGCTTTGACAAAGAGAATGTCCTTTGATCTCTCTAGGGCACATGGTCAGAAATGAATTTTCACTTCTTACCTAGTAAGTTCATTCACACATACCCAGTTACCAACATTTCTCCCATTCCTCCTAATACTATACCTAGGAAGTTACAACATCTCTCTCATGCACCATTGGTCACTGGTGTGTGGAGGTTTAAGGATCCTTCCAGCAAAATTCTGGGTCCCAGTGCCTTGGGTCTCATGCTACAGGTGAGCTCGGCATTATCCATGATGTCCTCTTGCTCCATCTTGCATTCCATATCCCCATCTGACAGGCTCATGACCCACTCCCACACAAACCCCTCCAAACCTTGCCTATATGCAAGTAGTTCATTCTATTCTCCCCCAAAACAGGGTCTGTTTTCATGGTCAGCTGTACTGAACATGAGTTAAGCAGGCTGCAGATAATGAGTGATGAAGGAACTGCACACAGGCCAATGAGCATTCCACTACAAGTGATCTCTTTGCAGTGTCCATTCGGGAGGACACCACTTGAGACTGCTGGGAAGAAGAGAGACATTCTCATGTCAATGGCTTCACACAGGTCTCAGGGGGCCTATCTGTCCAAAAGGATCTTGATGTTGACAGCATAGGTCACTACACACAGGTTTTTTAAACTCTTTTGCATTTTTTGTCAGCAGACCCTATAACTAATTTTCTGCACAGTGTCTGTGACTACAGGAGATGAGAGTCTCTAAGACTGAGTCTGACTGTAATTCTTGAGAGGCCAAAACAGTCATCTCTGCAGACATGGATGTAGCCTGGTCGTCTTGACTCCAAGTAGATGGAGCTGAATCAACCTGGGAGGCACAGCAACTGGGACATATGTGTGTGTGTGTGTGTGTGTGTGTGTGTGTGTTTGTGTGTGTATAAATGTATGTATAGTATATTTTTATACTATAATTTCCTGTTGTTGTAAAGCGCTGGCTAGGATATTAGGATAATATTGAATTGAAACAGTGGTAAATGTACCTTCATGTCTAGTTCCCAATTTTTCACTGTTAGGAATAATATGTGCTCTGAGAATTTATTTGGTGTTTGGTTTCTATCTACATGTTTTTTAAGACTTTTTTGCTATGATTTTTTAGAAATACATGTGTATTTTTTACACTGATGGGAATTTAGAGCACACCATTTTTTATTTAGTTCTAATGATTTTTATCAGAGAATATAGTCCATATCTTCTTTTTAAATTTAATTGTAACCTAATGTTTATCAGAGAATATAGTCCATATCACAATTTTGAAATCTCTTAAAGCTAATTTTATGATTTAACATATCATCAAATGTATAAATGCCTTGAGTTTTACAGAGGTTGTGTTTTTTCCAATTGTTAAATTTATTTATGTACATATATATTAAATGTATGTATAAACAAGTATATTTGTGTTCCTTAAATATTTATGCCTTTATTAATTCTTATTTGGTTCAACTAATCAATGAAAAGGATGCTAAGCTTTCTATTTTAATATTGGAATTGTCTATTTCTATGTTTTTTATGAGTCCTTCAATGTTTGTTTTATATGATTTAAGGCTAACTTAAAAACATTTTTTAAATTTCTCTATAGATTTGACACTCATGATATTATTGCCTTCTGTTATAAAGTCCATTTTACCTGAAATTAACAGTTGGTTTGGGTTTTGTTTTTATTTTTTCTAGTTAAGATTTTTTTTCATATTTTTACTTTGAATTTTTCTGTTGTTTTTTCTTTTTTATTTTCCCTTTTAAAAGCATTAGAAATATAAGGTTTTTAGAGCAAGTTAATATTTTTAAGTAGTTATTTTTATTCATTTACATTTACTGAGATTGCTGATGCACATTTCCC
>NW_006159510.1:3314496-3318281 GCF_000334495.1 Tupaia belangeri chinensis
AGCAGATCCCTACACCTAACCTTCTGCTTTAATTTTGTTATTATTTTTATGTTCCATTTCTTATTTTTCAATCCATTTCTATTGTTTTTTGTTTGCTCTTTTTTCCCCTCATTTTTCTGTAAGCTCAGAAATTTTCTTTATTGCATTAATCTTAGTCTTTACAATTTACAAAATATTTTTCCCACCATGCATACAGTGCACATCAGTCAAGTCAAAGATATTACCACAGACATTATCATCAACAGATAGCTTTTCATTTTTGTATCTGTTTAATGATTTTTTTCTTTCCATGATCACCTTTCTTCCATCCCACCCTGTTACCCATCCCTCCTATACTATCTCCAGTTTAAAATCTCTAGTTAAAATTTTTTTCACCTTATCTATTTGCATGTTTATTTAGTTTTTAAAAAAAAGTAGGGAATGTGTGCTTGCCAGAGAGAGACAGAAAGAAAAGGAGTAAGAAATTATCCTCCAAGAGGGTTAGCCACGCCTCAATACCTTCTCCTCCATTCTCCTCCCTGGATTTTGAGCACCCATGCACAGGTATCCAGTATGTTTTCCAAGCTGCCAGGCCCAGACATGAACCACTCTGTCAGCCATGTGGGATCCAACCACCTTAATCACCACACCACCAGCTGGTCCTTTCATCTTATTTATATACTGTTTGTGGTTTGCATTTCATTTACTTCACAACATATACTGTAAATAGCATATCCTTTGCAAGAAAAATACCTGGCAACATTTTAACTTTGGCCATGGTCCTCCTAACTAACCTACTATTCTTTGGTCATGATTTGTTTTTCTATTCTTTTTTAAAATTCCACAATATGTAACAATTCTTTCTTATAAATCTTATGATTTCGTCCTTGATATTTCTTCATATATCTCCAACCTTCCTTCTAGTGTATTTTTTCTCCTTTTGAAGCCCATTTGTTAGAAGTTCCCCGAGTGTAGGTCTGCTAGGGGAAAACTCAGTAAATAACTGTTTATCTGAAAATATCTTTGTTTACTCTTTTTCAGGAAAGATATTTTTGCAAAGTACATAAATCAAAGTTTATTTTCTTTCAGCACTATGAGGATATTTTTCTTGTCTTCTGATTTTTTTCTTTGATGTTGAGCAGTTAGCTGTCAGTCAAATAGTTCTTTAATAGATGGCTTTGCTCAACCTATTAAGATACATTTTATTTTTTCAGCAATATCATTATAACATACTGTGAAGTCTAGTACCCCTCATTTTTTCCACTTGTAACACTTGTGCTTCCTGTATATCTGATTGATGTCCCTCGTTAGTTCAAACAACACTCTGCCCTCTCAGATTCATATTCATTCAGCTCATTTGTTTTTGAGATTTATCAATATTGTTGCATAGTCAGTAGTTTTAGGGACTACTTTCTCTCCCAATGGCTAATTAGTTTTCCAATCTGTGAATATACAGGTTTGTTTATACATATTTCTACTAATAGACACCTGTTCTATTTCTAGTTTGTTTGTTTTCTTGTTGATTTTTAATTAAAAATAGAAAAAAAAATAAGTTTTAAATTTTTTTAAAAGGAAATACCAAATAAATTACAATATTTTAATAAAAAAAATAGAGCTTCTGTGGAAATCCTTATACAAATAGTTTTGTGAAGTTACATTTTCACTTCTTTCAGGTGAATACCCAGGAGTGAAATTACTTGGTCATAAGGTAGTTATATGTTTATCTTTTTAGAAGAATTTTACACATTGTTCCAAATTGATTATAAATTTTTACAATCCCATCGAAAATATATGTGAGTTCTGGTTGTTTCTCCTTATCACCAATATTTGTATTTTCAAGCTTTTTAACTGTAACTACTTAGTCAATTGTTGATTTAATACAATTGCACAGTGTACACTTTATACATATATTTATATAAATTAAGATATTAGATTATACTTACATATGTGTTAAAATATATTATTTATTATTTGCATCAATATATTTATATAATTATATATTTAAACTTTTAGATCTAATATCTGGAAAAGATGAGATAGACCCAACATTCGCTTTTCCTCCACATTGTATTGAATATATCAGATAACACAATTGCATGAGAGGAAGAATTTGAAAAATAAAGCCACTAAAATTACAGATGATATAACTACATATCAAGTAAAACTAGAGAAATCAATAGAAATTGACTAAAAACAAAACAAGATAATATATTAAGTAGCATGTTATAAATGGGATGTGGGAATTCTGAACCAATAAAGCTCAGAACCATGTGTCTGAAGTCCAAGGAGGAGGCTATTATAAACCTATCCTGCAGGTCAGAGAGCTAAAATTCCCTCCCATCTCAACCCTGGCTCTGAGAAAGACAAGCACAACCCCTAAGAATACACTTCCCTTGTAAGCCTGCAGGGACTGTCCATTCCAAGTCTTAGTACATGTATAATACATGAATGTTCCTGTCTGAAGTTACTCCCACCACCTAAACATCCACTTCTGCTCAGATTTAGTATCTCTCCTCTATTCATCTTACTTCCTGCCCACCTTTTGTCTACCCATTGATTTATTTCCATATTTATCATTTCTGGACTTCGATTTCATTTTCCCACTAGATCATGAGTTCTTCAAATATGAACTCTGTGACATTTTTATATCCTTATCAATAGTGCCTAGCACTGTTCCTAAAAAGTTATGCCCTAGTCACGGGAATGGAACATTATCCCGACTCATCTACTTAAATCTTTCTTAAGGGAATCTATGATGAGCAAATGTACAGGGGTTAGAGCAATGTATTTTATGGCCATGCTTCCAGAAAATAGTCTATATGCTGATATTTCCATGATAGTCCTGAATCAAAGCATTCCTAATGACTGATGGTCAGTTCTTCTTTTCATTCTGGAAACTTCCCTGCACCCTTCTAATATATGCCCTTACATTAGAGTGTGTTTTCTCATTTGAAGCTAATTGATATATTTTTATTTTCTATTTCACCCTATTATTATGGTTAGGATTAAGGATAAAAGCAACAAAAACAGTATACCAACTCTAACGAGACCTGTAGCCTAGCTTCAATAATGAACAGAAGACCTGTTATCCCTAAGCAATAAAGTAATTGTTGGCCTCATAATAGAAAACTACAGGTGCAATTGACTATTGTTAGTGTTCTGTCACCTGTTTGTTTCTTCTTTGTTTCATTTTTTTGCTTGTGATTCAGTCAGTGCAATACTATGGGTCACCAAACATGCACAAACCATACCTCTGAATCCGAAGTTCACACTCATGCATGAGTCTTATATTTAAGATAATTTCCTTCTTGCTCACCTATAGTGGTAGGCACTGCTAGATTATGCTACTTAGAAACTGAAGATGGCTGAAAAACCTGTTTTTATTCCTGGCCCAACCTAAATATGCCGAGGGTAAGGGTGTGTGCCTGTCTTCCCAGACAACTCAGACACTGGGGTGGGGGGCGAGGGAGTTTAACAAAAAAAGGAAAAAAGGTTAATATGGCCAGTTATTGGCATGGTGGTTAGGGATGGGTCCATAAGGGCAGTGCTCAGGGTCCCAGTCTCTGACCATGAGGCTTGAAAACACATGGGATGCATGTGCATGCCACAGATCCCAATGGGAGGGAAATAAGGAAGAAGGGATTGTAGCATGATCATCCCCCTGGGGAGTACTTTCTCATTTTTCCTTTATCTCTCCCTCTCCCTCTCCCTCTCCGGTGAGCACACAGGACCTCTAGCAAAAAAAAAAAAAAAAAAAAAAAAAAAAAAATAAAATAAAATAAAAATTTCTTTTAAATGACCCGGGG
>NW_006159510.1:3318995-3329833 GCF_000334495.1 Tupaia belangeri chinensis
CCCCCCCCCCCCGGGGGGGACCAAAAGCCCCCTAAAAAAAAAAAAAAAAAAAAAAAAAAAAAAAATTAAATTAAATTACAATTTCCTTCTAATGGACCGTGAGCTGCTAGAAGAGAAACGACACCTTCCTTTCTTCTACATTTGCAGTCACACTGCCTAGGGAGGAGCCAACACATAGGAAATGCCAAATGATCTCACACAGGATTGAACTGAAAAGGAGTTTGCTTTTCTCTCTGGCGTTCAGCTCCTAGAAACATCAGGAATGATCTGGTCTGATTAACCACTCATGAGATGTCGGAAAAATCACCAAATACATTCCTTGTGTAAGATTGCTCTATTTGAAAACTCTCAACTTCTCATTACCATGGAAACCACAAAGATTCAACTGTGAATTGTAGTTTGAGATTTTTTTACTTGGCTGGTTGTGTATAATTAACTTTTGTTATATCATATTTCTTGATACGCCAGAAAAGGTTGCTGTAATACTAACGAGCCTAACTGGATTCTTATTTGAAAAGGTGTAAGCCCTGGAGTGGTCGACAGGAGACTTGAATTCTTGTTCCAGGTCTACTACAATGGTTATTATCTACATGACATTGGAAAATGTCATTTCATTGGCCTAGCTATCCTCAGTCACAATGGTGGTGGGTAGGAAGTGGTGGGGGCAGAGGAAATGCTTCAAGAATTACTTGAAGTTCTTTCCAACACAAAAGTTCTGTGCTTCCATAATTGTTATAATTATCTTCTTTATCAGATAACAAACACATGCAATATCAACATTTGAGCACTTCGAAGTAAATGATACCTTCTCAAAAGCTTCTTTTCTATAAGGTTTACTTTCCTACTTTAACTGGGAAATCTTAAAGCTTTTAAAGAAGCCAGTGCTAGACCATTAGAAAAGTTCAAGTCAACAACATTTAACTTATTCCCAAGTATAATAATGGCAACAATAATAATGATAATAATAAAAATAAAATAAAAATTGCTACCACTTAACTACTTACATGTACCTGGCATATTTTACATACGTAGTATTTGATGAAAACCCCTCTTGCAAGGTAATTATTAATAGCTAGCCAATAGTCTTGGAGGTAGTAATGGTAGATCCAGTTTGAATTCTTGTCTTTAAAAAACTCTTTGCCAGGGGCTAGTATGTGCTGCACTGGTATGAGATTGATTCACATGGGAAGGTTCCAAGTTTGTATCCAAACACCTCCCTAAACATACTGGGCATATGTGTGTCTGTGATCCAGGATTGGCTGAAGCTGGGGGTGGATCACTGCATGGGGACCTTTTTAGGGGTGCTGTCTTTTTGTCTCTGTTTCTCAATCAAAGAAGAAAGAAATGAAAACAAAACAAAACAAACAAAAAACAAACAAACAAACAAACAAAAAAAAACCAGAAAAATCCAAAACCAAATAACTTTGCCCTATTCTTTCCCCACAGTGCATTTCCTACCACTGGTTCCCCACATAGCCTACAGTCACACTTTAGTTCCAATGACTTTCTTTTTTTGAGTGGTTTTTACTGTAGGGTGCTTGCACTCACCAGAAAGACAGAAAGACAAAAAGTCAGAATTCATCCCCCAGGAGGGATGGCCACACCTCAATCCCTTCTCCTCCATTCTCCTCTTGGGATCTTGGGCATACATGCACGCACACGCACCCTGCGTGAGTTTAAGCCATCGGGTCTGGGACTCAAATCGTATGGGAGTCCAATGACATAGCCATTATGCTATCCACTGGTCCCTCCAATGACATTTTCTGAAATCATCTCAGGATGTTCTGATAATCACTAAGTTCAGCAACTTATATTTTGACCAAAATATTAAGAACCATAGTGAAAGCTTTTAATTCCAGCTTTTTGTTAGCCATTATTCATAGCCAAAATCCCTAAATATACAAAGCAAGCTGTCTCCCTTTAAAAAAATCTTTTAAAATATCAAGAATTGTCCAAAAATTATTGCAGTAAAAAAAGTACTAAAAGAATCAAAGACCCTGCAGATGGAGTAATTGTTATGTCCCTGGACTTCCACATGGTCAACCACAGTTCGAGTCCCAGACCTGGCAGCTTAAAACTCATGCTGGGCATATGTGTGTGGGTTTGCTCAAAAGGAAAATGGAGGAGAAAGAACTGCAACATGGCCATCCTCCCTGGGGGATGATTTCTTGCTTTCTGTCTCTCTATCTCTGATGAGTACACATATCCTATAACAAAAGCTCTTGAAAAAATAAATATCAAAGATGATACCAATATGTCAGCTCATTCCATGTATGTATATGTATACATCTACAGATTTGTGTATCTGTGTATGTATTCATAGGTTTGTTTTTAAACCTATTTCTCTTCCATATCTAATGTTTGAGGAATTTTTTTTTTATATTTTATATGGTCTATAGTTTTTGTTTTCTTCTGTTCTGTTTTTATGTTTTTATTTTGCTACAGGCCATGTTTGCTCACAAGAGATAGAGAGAGAAAGAGAGAAAGTGAGAAATCGGCCACAGGGGGATGGCCACACTGCAATGTCTTCTCCTCCAGTATCCTCTTGGGATTGTGGGCATGTACACACATGCTCCCGGCTTGATTTTCAAGCTGCTGGGTCTGGGACTCTAACTGCACAGTTGGTCATATAGGATACAGCATCTTAACCTCCATGCCACCTGCTGACTCCAATTGTTGATAGTTATGTGCTGATTATTGTCTAATGTTTAAAGGCAGTTTTGTCAACAATGAGTTCTGTGATTTGAATGCAAGAGAAATTATAGTCAACAATCCAAAGCCACGGTACCTTTAAATAAACATATAACCCAGCAATAAAAACTGTAAGCTTTGATTTTAGTTTGAAAGATACTGATATATGACCTACTTTTCCTTTTTTATTATGCTTTTTATTATTTAAAATTTAGCTGACTGTCAGTTAGGATCTCTTCGTCCCTTGAGATTAAAATGAAACTGGATCAAGGCTTTCATTCGAGGTGGTTCTCAATGTGGCTTTCCACCCACGAGTTCTGACACCCCCCTCCAGCTTTTATCCCTATGAAATTGTTCAGGCTTACTCGCATCTGACCTCCCCCAGTAGTACTCTTTTCTTAGCAATGGTTCTGTAATAAAGGACACAGCCGTTTGATATGATCTTGCACCGTTGCTAAGCACGTGGGGCATGACGAACTTTGCTGGCATTCTGGGGAATGGAAGGGAAGACAACATCACACGGTAAACAATTTAAGGCGATTTTGGCCTCAGCCCTCATGTGTCTGTGCAAGACCCTTCCTTGCTTCCAGGACCATCTCAGTGCTTTGGATCTCTGAATGCTACCTAATTCAACATTTGTTTCATTATGTTGCCATGTGGAGCTTTTTGCCGATTTTAAAATTCATTTTGTTGTCATTTACTCTTTTTTTAATAAGTTCTCAAAGTGGAATTAATCATTAAAAAAAAAAAGACTGCTTAGTTCTGGATCAGCCATAATTATCATAGCTCTCAATGACACTTTTTCTCCTTCTGTTGTCTTCATAAATGCTCTTTACCAAGCACATCTATCTATAGTTTAAAGGTTGGTGTCTTCTGTCTCTTGAATGGAATACTAACTGGGAAGTTATGAACTGTTTAGAAAAGTATTTTGGACATTTTCATAGCGATCTGATTAAGACTATATAATGGCTAATCTTGACAAGCACTTCCTGTGTTCAGGAATTATCTAGATAGACATAAGCAACAAATAAAAGAGCAACCAAATGGAAGCAAACAAGGGCAATGTACTTGGAGCAGCTCTAGCAAGAGTCAGCTACCAGACCCTGCTCAGTTGTGCTTGGCAGAGACTTGCAGGCAAGCAGAGGAGTGACAGCTTCTGGTAGAAAAGGCAGGCCAGGAGACCCTGATAGAGGCCGTCTACCTGGAGATCCTGAAGCAGCTCAGTAGGAGCCCAGCTCCTGTGTGATTGGGTAGAATACATATCTGTCTTTCTCTGGTTGATGCTGGGTTGGAAGAGGGGGTAAAAATTAGGGGAGTGGGCAGTTGCTGATGGTGTCCTGGCTGTTTCGGCTGACTAGTGAAGTGGTCGTGACCTTGCTGCTGCAGCTGCTGGGTCAGAGTTCTGTTTTCAGGTATGATCTGGCTATACATGCCCTGTTGCAGTTTCAGTTCCTCCCCACGCTAATGGTTCTATCCTTTATCCCCACTTTAAAGATGAGAAAACAGTAGCAGTCAGAGGTTTGGTGTCTGTCCAGGGCTACTTAACTAGGCAACTGCATTGTGGGAATCTTGAAGAAGCAGGAGGTGGATGTTGTTGGACCTTGGTAGACATGGCAAACACACCCCTTGCTTGGTGCAAATTCCACCACCGCGGATGGTGCTGAGTTGGAAGAAACATCGTTCAGCCATCCAGAACTAGTTATGTTTCCCTGCTCTGGAGTTCTAGAAAAAAAGGATAGGGATCTGAGTACACTGATCTGCCATGGCACAACCCCTCCAGGAAAGGGGCAGCTCTGGGCATAGTGCACAGGCCCTAGTGCTGCAGAACAGGCAAATATGAGAATCCAGAGGCCACCTCCCAGGCAGTGGTCACTGACACAGATGCCCTCATTGAGTAAACTGACCACGTACCCCTGAGTCTCTCTGTCAGGACCAACCTGCATCTGTCAGGATGAAGATGGCAAAGAGGCTGTGGCCCACCTGCTACCCCTGTGCCTAGAGACCTGAGAAAACACTGACATCCATTCTCATACCTCAAGGTTGTATCCCCAAGATGACTCCAGTTCCCTTCACATCTTGCCTGAGAAACCTCAAGGCTTCCAGACTGTGCTCCTTATTTTAGCCAACCACTAACGATTCTGACAATCTTTTCTTAGAGCATCGACTAAAGAGGACTACAGCTGAATCCTTCTTCCATCCCTGTAAGATGTGTCTGTGTCTCCTTTAGCTCAGAAGTATCCTCAGGACCTAGGGGCCATCGCTTTGAACAATATGATTAAGAAAGATAGGGCCCCTGACTTGCATCCACTGTGGGGGGTAGGAATCTCCCTTCCATAACCACCAGTTATGGAACCCAGGTAACTCCACAGGGCCCAGCCCATTTCCTACATTTTCTAATTTTCCACTTGCTAATGCTACTGAGCCCAGCCATTTGCCCACCCCTTACTCCTTCTTTCTCTCTTTATGAGGCCCAGTGACCTGGGCAAACCACATCGAGTGGAACTCAGCTCTTCCCCTCTTGTCAGTAGTAATTGGATTTGGTATGTTGTCACCACTTTAATGAGTTCCCCCTGTGCTTACTTCTGACACTGCATGCCCCACTCCTTCCATGCACCCTGTGTCCTCCCTGTGCTCAGCGTTGAGCAGCTCTCTCCCCTTTCCTGGCATATCTCCCTTTCTGTGAGCTTCTCCTGCACACTCAAAGTTCAGTGTGAAGGTCCCCTTTCTACAGAGGCCTTGCTGACTGTCCATTCTAAAGATGGCAGCTCACTCTTTCTACCACAGGTCTCTATTTTAAATCCCTGCATTGCAGTGACACTGTCTGGTATGTTTCCTGTTTCTTGTTTATTTTCTGTCTGGAAGACTGAATAGTAAGGTTATGACAAGAGGAGTTCATCCCATACCAAATGTAGGCAAGACATTAGACAAGATTCAGTGAGTGAATAGACCAGTCTGTATACTCCAGAAATTTCCTTCAGGAGTTCAGCTCCTACTTCTATTCACAACACCATCTTGTATAAGATAGTTAAGTCGTTGCTTTCTTTATTTCATACCCCCCAAAACAGAAATAGGGTTTCATAAACACCTGAAATTGAGAATAAGGAAATACAACCTATATACTCCCACCTCAAAGTCACTCACTGAGGAGCTGTCCAGCTGTATTTCTGGTCTTAACCACCACTATCAAGTGGCCACCTGTCTACAGGCTTTCTCGATCTGCTTCCTAAAGTCCTATCTTTATTATTATTTTTTTCCCATTTATTTTACAAAGAGCTGTGGATTTCTGTCTTCCTGTCTTTCCCTGATAAGCGTTCTGCTAAATGAAATACAATGAGGCTATTGGTGCAAATTACCGAGTAGATAATGTTGCCTGACACGGGGTCAATGGTGTTGTTAGCAATGGGAAGGTAGTTAAATTTAAACAAAAGATCTTTCAAATTAGAGAGCCTGCGAGTTATTGGCTGGGCACAAAGGGTAAAATTATAAATATGCTAATATGTCTTGCTATCATAATATGACTTTGTTGTTAATAAAATACTGAAAAATTATAATTACATTAAGTATAGTACACATGGCACTTTTCCAATTCATATCTGATGTTTCAGCTTATCTTAAACTTTTATTCTGACTGCCACAATTTAGAGAAAAAAAAAAAAAACAGTCCACAGATATGACTGATTCTTGTTATCATCACTCTAAAAGAGACTTTTTTAAAATTTAGTATGTTTAAGAAGAAAACTTTTTAATTCAGTTCATGACGACAATTATTCTGGAGTCCATATATGAGTTTTTCTTACTTATTTTTACCATTTGATTTTGACTGAATTGTGTACAGCCAGTTACAAAGAAGTAAAAACTCTGCATTTGGTATTATTGATGGACTGGTATGAGATTTTTAATACTGTATATTTACCAATATTCATTAAAAGGCTCATACTTGTCATTGTCTACAGATATTACTTATAAATTAGCTTTTAATGGTAAAATATTGTTATTGTTCTTAAAATAAAAATGGCACCCTCTCAGTCTCACCTGTAGTGTGAACTTCAACCTAAACCTTGGGGTCCTGGAAAACAGCCACAGTTTAAAATCCCCTACTCCTTTGTATTACAAAAAAAATCTCATTACAAAAACTCTTTTTGAGATGACCCTGGTATTTACCTAGGACGAGGACAGACATGGACTCTTGAGTTCCCAGGGACTGTCACATCGCTGATCAGTGACTTGCTTGTTCCCACTGACCGAGGGCCTAAATTGCTCATTGCCTTGAGCAAACTTCACTCAGACTTCTCTCTTTCTCCTGCCCCTGAAATTTGACCTACCCTTAAACCAATACAAGCATTAGAATGTAGAGCAATCCTCCTGAAAGACTCTCCCAGAAAATCAAATGTAGCTCTTACATATGAGACCACACCTGGAAAGTGGCAGGCCTTTAAACCACCTATCTTGCTGTCTTGCTCATACCTCTCTACAGAAGAGGGAAGTGCCTGGCCTGAGAGACATGTATAGAGGCTGAGGTCAGACACTTTTCCCTTTTGCAAACCACCTACCTGCATCCCCAATGCAAAGTTTTTTCAAATAGTCTACTTACCTGAGGCTGGTTTTGTTTTTCATTTGACATTATTAATTTTAAAGGCAAATAATATACCATTACTAGGCATATACCCAAGAGAAAGGAAATTAATATGGCAAAGAAATATCTGCACTACCATGTTTATTAAAAAACTATTCATAATAACTAAGAAATAGAATCAACTTAAGTTCCTAAAAGGGGCCACTGGATAAAGAAAATGTGGAATATATCCACCATGGAATATTATTCAGCCTTCAAAAAGGATGAAATCCTATCATTCAAAGCAACATGAATGAGTTTGGAGAAAATCATGCTAATTAAAAAAAGAAGATCAGGCACTGAAAAACAATACCTCATGTTCTCACTTATTAGTGGATGCTACAAGATTTGATTGTATAGAACTAGAAACTGTAGTGGGGAATACCAGAAGTTGACTGAGATGGGGGAGGAAGGTTTGGTTAACTGATAAAATAGTGCAAGTAGATAAGCAGAATGAGTGCCAGAATGCTACAGCACAATAGAGTAACTAAGTTAGTAATAAATCAATGTATATAATGAAATGGGCAAGTGGATCTCTAATGTGTACAGCACAAATAATGATAAATGTTTGAGATGGTGGCTATGTTTTAATATGATTGAATTAATATACAATGTATATGTGTTTTGAAAAACCACACAGTACCCCCATAAATTTGAATAAATATTATAATAACTATTATATCCAGTCAGAAATTATAATTTAAAGAATATCATATAAAGAAAAGAAAACCCATAACATATACTCACTTGATGGGAATTAATTATTTGAACAGCTGGAATTCTCTTTTCTCAGCATCTCTAAACCATAAATACTATGGGCACAAATGCATGTTAAGTTCAGAAATGCTGCTCCATGGATTGTGAGGCTCTATCTAACACAAGATTGGATCAAAATTCTCATTTCTTATTTAACTGACCCAGAATAAGTCAAGTTCCTTCTTCAGGTTCATGTTCATACATGGTAAGATTTTCCAGACTCATTTAGTGAACTCTCAATACTTTATGCCAAAGGACATAAAACCAGAGACTTAAACTGTATAATCAAAAGCCAATGACAAATTGGTAATACTAGAGAAGTCCAAAGCTCTTCACACCAACAATATTTTCTTCTAATAAGAGATTGTTGACTGGGAACTGCATGAGTTTTGAAGGGATACAGGCATATTTACAATCTGGCTGCATGCTGATACCACAGTGGAAGAGGCTACGGAAACACAGCTACATGGAGCAGAGCAACAGAGGGGCCTACCCAGGAAGGTACACACTTCCCTCAACCACTTTCATCTCCTTATTCTTGTAATTATCGACTCCATTTGTTCCTTTGATAGCAATTTTCTACAGTGAACACCTGGACTTGATACTCACAAAATAGGCCCAAGTAACAGAGAATTATATTTTTCCCCCCTTTTTTGGAAGAATTATTTATTTAACTTTTATCTATTATTATTATTCTCCAATTTGGCCAGAGACAGAGAAAGTGAGAAAGCAAGTCAATAGTCGGGGACTCAAACCATGGTCCATCAATGTGGGAGTCCAGTACCTTAACCACCACACCACGTGCTGGCCCCAGAGAATCATCTTGTTTTGTTTTGTTTTGTTGTTGTTATTTTTAAATGTAGGATCAGTATTCGTTTAGGAAAAAAAAATGCCTTTAGAATTCAAAAATTTGGATTTACATAACCTTTGTAAAAGTTGGAGGATTGTGATTCACAGAAATTACAGGAATCAGGAATTGTAGAAACTGTTGACTCCTGATTCTCAGGAGACATCTTTATAGTCATTCCCAGACCTTCCACCTGCCCACAGCTGCCCCTGGAGAATCACAACTCCTGCATCATTACAAGTCCTTCATGTGGGTGGGATCCAAGGCAGACCTTGTCAGCCAGATGATCTGGCAAATATAATCACCAGGGTCCCAGACCCATCCACACAGAGGAGCTCAGAGAAAAGAGAAGCATAATGCTGAATATTATAATAGTAGGAAAAATTTTACTTAGGTTTAATAAATCTTTGTTAATATCTTCCTCTACTGCTCCTCCTTTCTACAGTAGAATCCCCAAAGCACATAGATTCCCTCAGACAGAGCTTAGCAGGTCTCCAGAGGTAGTGGTTCACCTGTGTAAAGGGGAGCTCTGGAGGAAACCTTACATCCCATGCCCTTAGTGTCATCGTTGTTCAAGAAGAGGCAATTCAAGCTCCTACTTCATCAGCTTGTTGCAAAAATCATGAGAAAACCAGGGACCAGCAGATGGCATAATGATTACATCTCTGGACTCCCAGGTAGTCTACCTCAGTTTGAGTCCTGGACCCAGTGTCTTAAAACTCACACTGGGGGGACCAGTAGTTACATAATGGCTATGTTGCTGAACTCCCAGATAGCTGACCACGGTTTGAGTCCCTGACCTGGTGGCTTAAACTCACACCGGGTACATGTGCATGCATGCCCAAGATCCCGAGAGGAAAATGGGGGAAAAGGGATTGCAGCGTGGCCATCCCCCTGGGGGAAGATTCCTCGCTTTCTATCTCTCTGTCTCTCTCTGTCTTTCTGGCAAGTGCACGCACCCTATAGCAAAAACCTCTCAAAAAAAATAAATAAATAAAAAATTCACACTGGGCACGTGTGTGTGCATGCCCAGGATCACGAGAGGAGACTGGACAGAAAGGGATTGAGGCATGGCCATCCCTTCTTGGGAGTAATTTCTCACTTTCTGTCTCTCTGTCTCTTAGCAATTGCATGTGTAATTTAGCAAGAATCTCTCTGAATAAAAAAAAAAAGAAAAAGAAAGAAAGATCCTACCAGCCTAGTAAACCATCAAAAATGAATCTCTAATGCCACCTTCTATGCTTGAACAAATTCTTATGCAATATTCCTTACAGAGAACCATACAATCAATTTGAATAATTTAATGTCCTTCCAAGAAATCCTTTTCACTGGGAGCTGGCTTTCTTCATTAAGAAATTCTTACTTTGTTTTGAAAGCTTGGGCGTTATTCCGGGTCCAGTCATCTAGAGCCACATGGAGAAGTGCTCCATCTCCCTAATTAGAACAAGATTTCTAATCACTGAAAACAATTTGACAACTGTCATTCCTGTCTTACTCAACTAAAACAGAACGAGTTCTTTCAGCCATTCTCCAGGGATTGAGCAGAGTGCCTTGTGATAGGATTCACAATAGTAGTTATCAACTGACTGGAATTCCAGGTTATTCTCATCATTCTTCTCTGGATGCATTATGATTTATCAATGTCACTTCCAAAAAGTGGCCCCAGACCACACTTCATGCTTTGATTTTTCTAATTTCTGAACAGGCAAATCTCACACTGTTCTCAGAACAAAATAACTGGCTAAAACTTCCAGCTTCATTCAGGGGTCTTTGGGTTCAGCAAGGGCTCTCCAATCCTATACTTCAGCAGTGGATATTTGTTTGCCTGTACGTTTCTCCTAAAAGTGAGCCTTCAACAAATTGCCCTGCTAAATTCCCTTTTCTTGGCCTTGGTCCAGCATTGTAACCTGTCAAGATTATTGAGGTAGGGAA
>NW_006159510.1:3330689-3334378 GCF_000334495.1 Tupaia belangeri chinensis
TAGGGAAGGAAAGAAAGATTGCAGTGCAGAATATAGGTGAGGGCTATAAAAAAAAACCTCAAGTGAAACAAATGCAAAATGAAGAGGTCCCAAAATAAATGGAGAAGAATGATTAATTTCAGGGGCAGAGTCAACAGAGTAAGTCACATAAAACTGAACAATTGTTAGGATGAAAGGGTGGGATTTCCTTTAGCCTGTGCCCAGATGTAAGATGAGCAACATCCACGCTGAAATATGCATTGTTAGAGGTAAGATTTCACTCACCAGAAACATTCACTGTTAACAGCAGAATATCTCTCGGCAAAGCCATTTGTCTCTTTCATGTCTCCAATATGGATTTTTCAGTAGCTTTAGATATGCCAGTCAAGTAGAAAGGAACATAAAAATAAACTGAACTTAACTGTGTTCTCTGTCCCATATTAAACACTAAAACTGAATTATGTGTCCACATACTCCCAGCTGA
The DNA here is from genome assembly GCF_000334495.1 of Tupaia belangeri chinensis. Classification (NCBI taxonomy): domain Eukaryota; kingdom Metazoa; phylum Chordata; class Mammalia; order Scandentia; family Tupaiidae; genus Tupaia; species Tupaia belangeri. The sequence goes on from NW_006159510.1 coordinate 3,331,153, forward strand.
GCTATAATCGCTTTTATTTATGACACGCAGCTAGGAAAAGAGTGCAAAACACATAAAATTCTTTAGAAGAACTAAATAGACTAAAAATTATTAGATTTGCATCATTATTATTACTATAAATTTTTATGTTTCTATTTTTAAATTTCATGTAAGTCTAAAGGGATTCTTCCATTTAATTAATGTCCCTACCTAATAGAGTTGCAGGAAAAGAGCGATTATTCCACGATCTGAAGAGAGTCTTCCTTCCAAGCATAATTTGAATAAGCAGTGGAACATCATTGCACTGAGATATAGCAACACCAGACCAATCCCAGGGCAGTGAGAGAAACAGTCCCATACTTTCAATGTGATCTGAAAACGATTTGGAGTTTGCCCTTTCTGTATTGTTCCTTTGCTTTTCTTATTTGTTAACGTGTTTGGTTTCTTTTTAAATTATATTTTATTCTTCCAGAGCATCCCTAATTAGGAGAAAGTTAAGGAGTAGATAATTTCTAGCATTCGTTTGTATCTTGGTCTCTAACGGCAGCTGACTTTTCCAGGAAAAAGTTTATTGAAGACTCTTACACAAGTCCCAAGAAATAAGCACCAAAATTATTTTATTTTTGATTGTAAGTCAAATGTCAATGCACTTAGCACATCGTCCCAACTAAATGCAGTATATCAAAATGCCATGATTTGTGGGCAGATAGTATATGTTTATTGAGTATATCAATTATGTGAGATGACTCTGAGTTCTACGGAATTCGATCAAAGATTGGAGAAACACCCATGCCTACACCCAGTCATGCCATAAGCATGGCTCAACATGAGTTTTACAATCATACACTTGAATAAAAATGAAATTTCTAGTATAAACCACGTTATATATTCTCTATTTTTATTTGTTATAAATCATGAAGCAGAAAAAGGTTTTAATAATTGACCTTGGATAAGTTTCTGTTTGTTTGTTGTTTGTTTGTTTGTTTTAACCACAAGGTGCTTGCACTCACCAGAGAGAGACAGAAAGGCAGGGAGGGAGAAGAAGAAAGCACTTCCCGTGGGATATGGTCATACCTTGTCTTCTGCTTCTCCACCCTGTCAGGAATTGGGGTACAGGGCATTTTTGTAAGCAGCTGAGGCTGGAATTTGAACCATGGTCAACCATGTGGGAATTGACTTACTTAACCACCAGGCTACAGGGCCAGTCCCTTGAATAGATATTTCTATTTAGACTTAGAATTGGCTGCCATTAGATTTTGCTCATGAAAACACCAACATCCTGAGCAGATAAGGGTTTTATCAAAAAAAACTATTATGGTTAACTTTGCATGCTACCTTTAAAATAATTTTTATGTTTCATATAAAATATATCTGGACAAACTTCCTGCTAATCTTACTGATATCGCAAGGCCTAAAATTCCTATGCTTTTATTTTTGCCTTTATTTTCTCTCTCTTTTTTTGTTTTTTTTGAGAGAATTTTTTGCTATAAGGCATGTGTGCTCACCAAAGAGACAGAGACAGAAAGCAAGAAATCGCCCCCAAGGGGGATGGCCATGCCACAGTCCCTTCTCCTCCATTCTCCTCTCAGGAATTTGGGCATGCACACACACCCACCTGGTATGTTTGAAGCCACCATTTCCAGAACTCAAACTGTGGTCGACCATGTGCGAGTCCAGCAACATAACCACTATGCCCTCTGCTGGTCCCAAGGTTTCACTTTCTTGAGAGTTGATGCACATTTGTTGTTTGATGATCTTTGCTTGAGGGTGTTTTAACTGCAGCAAATGTTTTCCTTATCATTTTGCTAGTGTTCATAAGCTGATTTAGACAACAATATAGATTTTTTTTCCCCTTCTCCTGTATATGGGCATTTCTCCCAAAGCTGCGAATTTTGTTCCATGAGGAAACATCCTGCTTTTAGGTTATCCATGGCCATAAATGTGCCACAAAATGAAGCAGGCAGGTGGATAGACACAGCCTGGCCTGAGTGCTTGCCACCATTCACAAAGAAATAAGGGTCTAGTAACAAAATGAATGCGTGTGTGAATCAAATGGAAGAGCATAAGACTCAGAGAAGATGATGGAGTATTACAACGTGGTTAACATATGGAATAACTACTAAAATCCTACTTGTTCTAAATATATCCATATCTTTTCACAGAAAATGTTGTTTTTGTGTTTTGGGTCATGCCCTTGTTGGATGAAGACAGGTACATAGATAACAAAACTATAGGTGGTAAAAGTTACAGGAAATCACTCACACAGAACACACAGAAGGAAATTCAGTGAACTACAGTCTAAGTAGATCATGTGGGTCCATAAACATAGAATTTATCTAAGTAAAGCTATTCACATAAAAAAAAGAACGTGAGTGATCTTTATGAGAATTAATGCATCAGCAGACATAAAAACCTAAATCCATTTATTATATTAAATTAATTCAGAAAAGAAAAATCCTGCATCATAGCATGTTAGCTCCTCAGCACTGTAGGAGTAACATACACTGCATGTATATGACAGTAGGAATGATGCCTGTGCCGACCGTGAGCCATGAAACTCCCCCTTCCCCAATCACACAGGGCCATTTTCTTATAATTATATAAAATTATATTATCTTCCCCTATTATTTATTAATATCATTACGTAAACCTGAAGTCCTCGGTACATTAACTCTTTACAGTATAGAGATAAAACCAACAAGCAAACAAAAACACCAACACAGAAAACAATGTGTCTTGGGACCAGCAGGTGGTGTAATGGTTGCATCGCTGAGCTCTCACGTGGTTGACCCTCGTTCAAGTCCTGGACTCGGCAGCTTAAACTCATGCCAGGTGCATGTACATGAGGGCCCCAAGTCCTGAGAGGAGAATGGAGGAGAGGCATTGTGGCATGGTCATCCCACCCCCAGGGGGGATGATTTCTTTCTTTCTGTCTCTCTGTCTCTTTCTGCCTCTCCAGTGAGCACGTGTGCCCTATAGCAAAAGTCTTTCTTTAAAAAATAAATAGATAAAGAAAACAATGTCTTGGACATATTTGCTTTGCTTTGCTTCCCATATATCCTCTCAATCCACTGTTGATAGGATTCCTATGTTTCTTGTTCAACTTTCATACTGCAGTCAATTTATGTGTTTTCCAGTTTTGTCTGATCCCTTTATGACCCATAGTTGACTCAGTGGGGAGCCTTGACTTCTGCCTAGTCTCTTAGCTGGTCTGGCCTTTCCTGAGGTGAGGACACACTTCAGCAGG
>NW_006159510.1:3334409-3404220 GCF_000334495.1 Tupaia belangeri chinensis
TCCTGCACCTGTGCCATGCTGCCTCTGCTTCAGTACTCACATTACCATTGTGTGAGACACCAGGAGCTCCTTCCTCCCAAAACAGCGAGATGGCAGTGCTGCCCAAAACTGGGAACTGAGATAGAGTCCCAGCGAGAGGGACAGGAGACAGAACAGAACTGACTTCTATATGTCTAGCACTTCCTCCTTCAAAAAACAATTGTCTACGGCACAATAATTCCATTCTTTCCACAGATATCTATTAGGTCATTGGGAAAGTCAGGACGTACTTTTTTCTATGTCACATAGAAACATGTGATGTATGTTTTTCTATACAAAAATGTGTCATGACTTTCCTGATGACTTAATATTATCACCGAATGGGACCAGCAGTTAGCGTAATGGCTACATCGCTGAACTCCCATGTAGTCGACCGTGGTTCGAGCTCTGGACCCAGTGGCTTAAACTCATGCAGGGCATGTGAGCGTGGGTGCCCAAGATCCCGAGAAGAGAATGGAGGAGAAGGGATTGTGGCATGGCCATCCCCCCAGGTGATTTCTCGCTTTCTGTCTCTCTGTCTCTCTCTGTCTTTCTGGAGAGCGCACATGCCCTATAGCAAAAAAACTCTCAAAAAAAAATATATATATACAATCACTGAATAACTAGCTCTGTTGCTCTAATGAGAGTAATTTTGACTTTATATTTGCTTTCTCTTCTACTCCTCATCTGTCACTTTTTTTGCTACTGATGACCAAAGGTTGCATATTTCCACAGCAGAACACCAACCTGGAACATCTGCTCTAGGTGGCCCAGGCTAACTTGTACAAAGAGTGACCCTAAGAAGCAGACTATAAGAATACAGATTATAGTTAAGAATTTTTGGTTACCCAAGATCACAAGGATGTTCTCCTGTTTCTTACAAGAGATTATATCACTAGCTGCTACATGTAGCTCTTTATCTATTTTAAGTTACTTTTTACATAATGTGCAATTTAGACAAAAAGTTGCTTTTGTTTTTTGTAGAATTTTTTGCACATGGATATACAATTATTTCAGCACAAATCTGTTGAAAATAAACTCTCTACTAAATTGCTTTTGTACCTTCATGAAAAATAGTGAATATATGTTTAAGTCTGACTCTGAACCTACTTTTTTTTGCCTTTTTTTTAGTATTTTTTTGTCATAGAGCATGTGCACTCACTTAAGAGAGACAGAGACAGTGAGAGAGAAAGTGAGAAATCATCTTCTCAGTTGTGATAGTTCCACAGTTATATGTCAAACTCATTATGCCTTTAAATACATAGTTTATTTTATGTTCTTTATACTTTAATAAGGCTGAAATTTAAAGAAATAATCTAAAAGTCAGAAAGCAGATGCTTACCTGGGACCAGGGTGGGAACAGGACTAATAGTAAAAGACAAAAGGAAACATTTGGGGTAAAAAGAAATATTCTGCAACTGAGCTACTGTGATGGTTGCATAGCTACATACTGTAACTAAAACTCATCAAACTATGCACTTCACACATGAACTTTTTGGTAATAAATTGTTTATCAGCAATGCTGTTAAAATGGAAAGTTGAACAGACAAAACAGAAACATTTAAGAACTTGGTTGATAGCAATGATGATGAGAATGAACAAAATGGTGCTGTCCCTTTGGATCAATAACCATAGCCAAGATGTGTTGGAGGAAGGGAGGCTCAAGGGATCTGACTTTGTCTGTATTCCCTTACCATAGCATTTCCTATTACCTTACCAACTGGCTCACCTGAAAGCTTCTCCCAACCAGCAGCCACCCAGGACCTCAGCACTTCCCAACAATGCTTAGTGTCTAAATGACTGGAAAGGTCCAGTCCTTTGTCCTTGACCCAGTTGGATCTGAGAGCTCAGGACACCTAGGTAGGGGCTATGCTGGGACTAGTGTTGTCCTTCACCAGCCTGGAGGGATTGCAGGTGCCTTCACACCTGCTCACACCGTTCTTTGAGTGCCAACAACTGACTGACATGGCTTCAAGTGTGCCACCCACAGCCATTCATAAAACTCCTCCACACTCTTGCTCTCATTGTCTTCCACTTGAATACTCTCTGCTGTCCACCGAGCTATCTCACACATCGTCTGAAAGGTCAGGGCTGGCCCAGGACAATCTTAGCAACAGAGACATGGAGAACATTCATCCCCACTTGGTCATGATTGGCTAGAAAGATCTGACACACCTGGGACTCCAACAGGAGCAGGGTTTCCAAGGAGTGGGACCTGGCTGTGGTCTCTACTCCCATGGTCCCCACAGACAAGGAAACTCAGAGTCATAGTACAATGTATGAATAATTATTCCTGGCCTGTCTAAGGAATCTTAATATCAAGGAAAAGAATGGCAAATTTAGTCATATTGTGTATGCATAAGTCAATTCTTTTAAATATGTAGCTTGTAAAGAGAATTTACCCAACATGAATACACTTCACACCAGTCTAGTTAAAGGTACTATATACATTATCATCAACAGATAATCCAGTTGGGGATTTTTCAGATAGTCAGGGAATTTTCAATGATTAGAATCAATTTTGTAAATTCTGCAGGGCATTGTATTAGTCTCTGTGTTATTTTATACAGGTTTTCATGTTGGTTTCTCTTTTTTAATTGGTTTTGTTTTATATTTATCCAAATCTGCTTCTCAGTAAATGAATAAAATTACCACTTTAAGAAAAAACAAATAAAAAGTCAACCCACAGATGCCAGAGAAAACCATAGCCAAAGATCTGACTGTAAGAACTGAGCATATTTTACTGCAGAACTAAGTCTAAAGCAAGCATAAGGATTAAGGTGGCAATTCAAAACATAAATGTTGTAAGACCTAACAATATCTCAATAAATCAACAAAATTGGTTAAGGAAGAGAGAAAAGATAAGTAAAGTGTGTTAGTCTGCAAGGGCTGCCCTAACAAAGGTTCACAAACTGTGGGGTGTAAACAAGAGAAAGTAATCTTTCCATAGCTCTGGAAGCTGAAAGTATAGATCAAGGTGTTAGCAGTGCTGCTTTCTCCTGAGGCTGTAAGGAACGACATGCCCTAAACTTCCATTTTGCTCATAGACTGATGTTTTCTCTGTGTGCCTTTACATCATCTTCACCCTATGTATCTCTCTGTCCAAATTCCTTTTTTTTTTTTTTTTTTGGAAGGATACCAGTCATATGGAACTAGGGACCACCAATAACTGTAATGAAAATGAATCATCTCTGGCTCTGGAATCACATTCTTATGTCCTGGAGGTTAGAACTTTGACATATGGATTTGGAGGGCCACAACTCAACGCATAACATAATGTAAGCTTATTATTGTTTTATCTGTAATACCTAGGGATCAAAAATATTAGGTAAAAGAGAAAAATCCGAGGATGAAAATTTTGAGTAACTTATATATTATAGCACTTTAATTCAGGTTTATGGAGCAATAATTAACATACCATAAAACACACTAGTGCATATTCAATAGCTTTGTCAAATGTGTACATTCCATACCACCACAGTGGGATGTGAACAGTTGTGCTATCTCTGAAGTTCCCAGCACCTCCCTCTGAATGAGTCCTCTCCTCAGTCCAATCACTGACCATTAATCTGAATTATATTCCTGTACTTTCACCTTTTCAAAAATGTCAGTGAATGAAATTATATAGTGTTTCCATTTGTATCTCACTCCTTTCCCTTAGTAATGTTTTAATAGTCCTTCATATGGCTGTATGTATCAGTATGTTATTGGTCTTTTTTTTTTTTTATTGCCCTATCTTTGTATGGGTGTGTCCTAATTGGTTTATCTGTTCACCAGTTGATGGTCATTTGTGCTGTTTTAAGTTTTCTGCTACAAAGAATAAAGATGTAGCATAAATATTTGCATTCATGTGCTGATAGAAACATATACTTTTGTTCCCCCTCAATGAATACTAGAAGTGGGATGATTGGATCATATAGGACGTGGAAGTATGGTAACCGTTATACAAAACTGACAATTGTTTCCAATGGGGTTATAACTTCACATTTTCACCATCCATGTGTGAGGATTTCACATCCTTACTAACAGTTTATGGGTGTGTATTCTATTGCTGTAGTAAGTTACCACAAGCTTAGCAGTTTAAACATAAATCTATTGTCATATGGTTCTGTAGGTCAGAAGACCAATAAAAGTTTCACTGGGCAAAAACTGATGTGTCAGCAGATTATAGTCCTTCCTGGAGGCTCTAGGAAGGACTTTCCTTGAAACTATAGGTAGATTCTTCTTTTACCTCCTAGTTTCTTGTGTATTTTCTGCCATCACCATAGCCTAGACAGATTAAGGCATTTTTTTTTTGTCTTGCTCATCTACATTTAAGGGTCATATGACTAGATGAGATTAGGTCCTCCTGCATCATCCAAGATGCTATCCAGTTTACGGTCCATAACCCATTACAGGGTGGAAGCTTGGTGGGATGCTGAGCTCTGTTTTCCACCAGGAAAAAAAAAATTACAGCAGCTTGATAGATGAATTTGGGGCTCTGGATTCAAATAGACTGGTTTTCAGTCATGACTCTGTGGTTGTGTGACCATGGATGGCTGAGGAACCTATTTCCTCACCTGCATAGATATAGACAACATATCTTCCTAATCAGTCTGGATGAATGGGATGATGTGTGCTTAGTGTTTTGCCCAAAGAAGATACTCAAAGATGGTTACTACTGTTGAAATAAAGCAGGTGATCTTAATAAGATCTAAATGAGGAAAAGGGACCAACCAGATAATGCCATCTTCTTCCTACATTAAGCCTCTCTGAAGATACATTGAATACAGAGAGAGAGAGAGAGAGAGAGAGAGAGAGATTGTTTATTTTCTACTGTATTGTTAGATACAAGAGAAGAAAGACTAAAAGTTATATTTGGCTTCGAGTCCTGGACCTGGGGTCTTGCTTTCTCAATTTCCCTCTCTTTCTCTCTACAGTCAAGTTAAAATAAATAAAGCTAAATAAACAATAATTCTTTAAAGAAGAAAAGGGGGGCTGGCAAGTGGCGTGGTGGATAAGGGTGCTGGACTCCCACATGGCCAACCATGGTTTGAGTCCCAGACCTGACGGCTTGCTTTCTCACTTTCCCTTTCTCACTCTCTACTCTGTCTCTCTCTGGTCAAATTAAAATAAATAAAGTTAAATTTAAAAATTATTTATTAAAAAAAAGAAAGAAAAAAAGAACAGAGACAGTATTTCAGGCCGAGACAGTGGCACAGTATTAAAATATGAGGTAATCCCCCATGGAAAGGTTCCCAGTTCAAATCTAGATCCCTCCCTGAGTAATAGCAGGCAAATGAATGTCCATGATCAAGGCCTGGCTGAAAGCTGAGGGTGGATCACAAAGCCAAGCCCTTGCTTAGGGAGCTATTTTTCAATTTCTAGGTTTCTCTGTCTCTGCCTCTATTGCTCATCAAAGAAAACATATGCTTTAAAAAAACATAGAAAAGAAAGCAATAGTATTTATGCCAGGTATTCATCAAATGAGAACTACTTGGTATTTGTTAACTAAAACCCATGGTAGGTTATTGCTGGGCCCAAAACACATATGACTGATGGCTGCCTGTGAGAAAGCTCTGTCTCGGGAGATTTAGACACATAAACAAATTTACACGAAGGTGAGTTACAGTGAAAAATAGGGGCATACAATTTTCTCCAATTTAGAACCCACACCTCTTTTTTTAGGATGTGAGTTAGACTTCAATCTGACAGGTTTAAGGGATAATTTGTTATAGTATCAGATGGCATGAAACGTATTTATTGGCATTTCAAATTAAAACACTTTCAATGAGAAAGATATCTAATTTTGAGCTACAAATGCGTGGTATAGTCATATATCTCTTTCTAAATAGAAATCACTCAGATACACGGTCATGGTTGATAGCAGGTATCTACAGTGAGAGTACCATATACAAAAAATGATGTTAAATAGACGAAAAGGCACCACTGTGATTATTAACGTGCTCCACTTCTGTTTTATAAAGCTAAGGGATTCTATGTTATTTCTGCATTTAATAATTGTGCCAGCTCAATAAAAAAATATATGAAATCATTATTTCCTGACATTAATGAAGTCAACTTTTCCAGCACAATTTGAATAGGCAATTGAACAACGAGGCTCAAAAATGCATTAAAACCAGGTCAGCTGCTCTGCATTTCCAACAATATGTCCACAATTCCATGAAGGGTAATCTTAAACCATTTTTTAGAGCAGCCTGTACATCTTTATCTTAAAATTCCAAATGTTTCAACAATAGACAATTGTTAAGAACTAGACAATTATTTTTCAGCACCCATTGATTAATGACTTAGTCCATGACACAGGGAGAAACTGCAGAACAAAAGAGTCCATTATAATAATGCATAGGCATTAAACCATCTTCATTAATAGGATCTTCTGAATTCAGTTTAGCATAAAACCAAATATGCTAGAAAGAAACTGGAGAGGTGAGAATTTTAAATATATTTTGAAAACTCACTTGATAGAAAAAGATTAAATAATGTTACTGCCCTCTATTAAAATTCTCTCTCTCTCTTTTTCCCTCTCTCATAGACATGATTAACCCAGTAAAAATTGTCATCAAACTGCATTTTTAATAGTATAAGAAATTAATAATTCTTTCATATTCATATGCTCTCAGTTGTTATTAGCATTCAGGAGACCAGTATTTTATGTAACTACAATCTCTTGAACAAAAAAATGCAATCTAACCATAGAGTGGAGATTCTGGCTATTTCATTTCAGTAACCTTACCTACTGGGTAATTTATGTAATCACAGCAGGGAAGATGTGGTTTTAGAAAACAAGATGGTTTTTTAAATGTTGTTTTGAAGACAGACTTTATCAATATAATTCCTGTTCATGATAGAAGTATTGTGAAAGATATTGTGATTATCATATTATTCAACTTTTTCTAGAGCTTTGTTAGGTCAATAGCTCAGCTCCCCCTCAAATTTATGTGTACTAGTCAGCTGCCTCTTGCTTTTGCAGTAGTTGAAGGAGCAAATTCATAGCAAATCCAAACATGACAGCTTTAGCAATCTGTTCACCTCACATTTGAGAGACTTCCTACAGCTCATCTTTACCTTAAGCCTTTTGGCTCCAATTTCCACAATAGCCCTAGTATGTGAGGGTTAGAGACACTCCCCTTTTACAGAAGAAGAAATCAAGCCTGGGGGAACTTAAGAAGTTGTGCAACATCTTAACTTTTTAATATGGCTGCTCAAAAATGTGAAATTCTTTATGTCGTTCATTAGTTTTCTCTCGGGCAGCCTTGGTCTGTGCCATAATTTTTAAATTCCTATTATCATGAAATCAATTCAATGTGCTTGTTATTACTTCAGATGATTTAATCTTGGTGTACAACTAAATATCTTTGGGGAACTGTGGCCGTTTGTGCCACTACAGATGGGCCATTGGGTTTCCTTCTACTATCCTTCCACTCCTCTGTCATTAGTATTGTTAACTTTTTGTCCTCTTCTTCATATAGCTGCCCAAGTTTCTTTTCTTTTCTTTCTTTTTTTTAGAGAGAAATTTTTGCTTTAGGGTGTGTGCACTCACAGGAGAAACAGACAGAAAGCGAGAAATAACCTCCCCAGGAAGGGATGGCCACACCATAATCTCTTCTCTTTTAGTTTCCTCTCAGGATTTTGAGCATATATGCACATGTGCCCAGTATGAGTTGTAAGCTGCTAAGTCCAGGACTCAAACCACAGTCTACTACATGGAAACCCAGTGATATAACCATTATGCAATCTGCTGGTCCCCTATGTTCCTTTTATTGAAGTGGAGAGTAGCAGCAGCAATCCCTCCTGTATCCCTTTGTTAAGAAGAAAAGTGTCTTCCCAGAAGGTCTTGTACATAGCACCATTCTTTTTTATATTTCCTTGGTCATTTGGGTTACAGGATCACATTTTGCTTCAAAAAGTAGCTGGAGAAATGATTAGCAACTTTGCTGCTTCACTAATGGAATGTGTCAAAGGAATGAGGACAGACATGAACCAGGGTGTGCCATGACAGGTATGTAGCATCATTGATGATGATGCAGATTACAAATATGAGCAGCAGAATTCTGAGAGAGTTTGGGCTAGGTATTTCTGGAGCACCTGTTGTCACACACTGTAAATAAACATCTTTCTTTTTACTATGGAAGACTTGTTTTATTCCCACCAGGGAAACATTTTAGGGGAAAAACCTTAGAACAAGGCACTTTTGAGACGTAGGTGATGTGTAAGTCTTGGGTGGGCTGAAAATGGAACAGGCTATGCTCATTTACAGAGTTTGGAGCTAGAGATGTGAGGGAAGAGGGTGTCATTGTACCAGTTTAACACATGGGGCTTGTACCTCAAAAACATAGTTTTATTTTGAAACTTCCTTTATTTGTTCAGAATGAATTGTGAGACTTCCATGAAGGGCGTAAAGCATAAGAAATTCCACTCCTAAGTCATTGTTCCTCTGTGTATACATTTTGCTCCACTACAAAACAATAAAGAGAAGTAAATCAGGCTACACCATTAGCAACTGAAGTTAGAGTTAGCATATTGTAGAACCAGAAATGACCAGTCCACAGAGGCAATTCATCTGTAAACCAAGGGTTTCTGCTCAAAAATGTGAAATTCTTTATGTCGTTCATTAGTTTTCTCTCGGGCAGCCTTGGTCTGTGCCATAATTTTTAAATTCCTATTATCATGAAATCAATTCAATGTGCTTGTTATTACTTCAGATGATTTAATCTTGGTGTACAACTAAATATCTTTGGGGAACTGTGGCCGTTTGTGCCACTACAGATGGGCCATTGGGTTTCCTTCTACTATCCTTCCACTCCTCTGTCATTAGTATTGTTAACTTTTTGTCCTCTTCTTCATATAGCTGCCCAAGTTTCTTTTCTTTTCTTTCTTTTTTTTAGAGAGAAATTTTTGCTTTAGGGTGTGTGCACTCACAGGAGAAACAGACAGAAAGCGAGAAATAACCTCCCCAGGAAGGGATGGCCACACCATAATCTCTTCTCTTTTAGTTTCCTCTCAGGATTTTGAGCATATATGCACATGTGCCCAGTATGAGTTGTAAGCTGCTAAGTCCAGGACTCAAACCACAGTCTACTACATGGAAACCCAGTGATATAACCATTATGCAATCTGCTGGTCCCCTATGTTCCTTTTATTGAAGTGGAGAGTAGCAGCAGCAATCCCTCCTGTATCCCTTTGTTAAGAAGAAAAGTGTCTTCCCAGAAGGTCTTGTACATAGCACCATTCTTTTTTATATTTCCTTGGTCATTTGGGTTACAGGATCACATTTTGCTTCAAAAAGTAGCTGGAGAAATGATTAGCAACTTTGCTGCTTCACTAATGGAATGTGTCAAAGGAATGAGGACAGACATGAACCAGGGTGTGCCATGACAGGTATGTAGCATCATTGATGATGATGCAGATTACAAATATGAGCAGCAGAATTCTGAGAGAGTTTGGGCTAGGTATTTCTGGAGCACCTGTTGTCACACACTGTAAATAAACATCTTTCTTTTTACTATGGAAGACTTGTTTTATTCCCACCAGGGAAACATTTTAGGGGAAAAACCTTAGAACAAGGCACTTTTGAGACGTAGGTGATGTGTAAGTCTTGGGTGGGCTGAAAATGGAACAGGCTATGCTCATTTACAGAGTTTGGAGCTAGAGATGTGAGGGAAGAGGGTGTCATTGTACCAGTTTAACACATGGGGCTTGTACCTCAAAAACATAGTTTTATTTTGAAACTTCCTTTATTTGTTCAGAATGAATTGTGAGACTTCCATGAAGGGCGTAAAGCATAAGAAATTCCACTCCTAAGTCATTGTTCCTCTGTGTATACATTTTGCTCCACTACAAAACAATAAAGAGAAGTAAATCAGGCTACACCATTAGCAACTGAAGTTAGAGTTAGCATATTGTAGAACCAGAAATGACCAGTCCACAGAGGCAATTCATCTGTAAACCAAGGGTTTGATATTAAAGAAATGCAGAAAAAAAAACACCTTCATGGGAAATTGCAGCAAGCTCAGAAGTTGGCTGAGAAGACTAAATTTTTAAACAAAGAATTGGCAGTTTTAGGGCTTTGTGAGACCACAGATGCTATGACATAATGAACTTTTACGAATGTTCACAACATACCATCATCTAATGAGAAATAAACAAAAGCACAAACAGCAATGTCAATAACAACAAAGAATGTTTCTGTTCAGTTGCTATGAATACAAAGGCAATGCAAATTCCCTGCAGGATTGGAAGCCATGTAGCTCATTGTAAATTCAGATCCCTGGGTCGCCTTGTAAAACACTCTAGGCACCCATGACCCTGAGGACCTGGATGGCTAGGGAAGGGGATTGCTCTGTGATGAGAATCTGTTGAGTCTCTCTCTCTCTCTGTCTCTCTCTCTCTCTCATATGTGCATAAAACAATTTTAAAAAATTCTGTCACTGTAGAAAATTTAATTTCTGCAAGTAATTTTATGCAAGCGAAGGTTAGAAATGTGTACATATATGTATATGTGTGAATAAAAGTATATGAAGAGAGTTCCAGAATAAAAACAGTCTATAGGGCCCTTGTAAAGCCCCAAGATTTGGAGGGAAGGTAATGTTCCTGCAAATTTAAATATTTACCTTGGTATCCTGTACCACTTTCTTATCCATTTCAACCTTTAGATATTACTTTTAAGTAGAGGTGACTTAAATCCAACCTGGAGGATAATGAGACAGATGCAGTTTATTCACAAGATTTTCTGGGTATTTTCAGCCTGAAAGGTATGCAACTCCTTTTTTGTTTTTGTTTGTCTGGTTGTTGTTGTTGTTGTTTTGTTTTGTTTGGTGTCGTTTTGATGGTCAGGTGTCAATTTCCTTGGAAAGGGGCAATTGAGATATCAGGACAGGCTTAGAAAAAGAGCAGCAATGAGTTGAACATTGTGTTGGTTGGGATAGAAGTTAAAGAATAGGGAATTAAGGCAGTATAACCAAGAGTTCCAATCAAAATCTATCCATTTTAACCCTAGGCCAGCAATGAATCTGTGTAAATGTGTGATTTTCAGCAACTCACTTTTCTTTCCTAGTCTTTGACCTCTCATGTGTAAATATGGGCAGCGACCACTCATCCACAACCTTGAAGATGAAGTATATTCTGTTAACAGAAGCTTTCAGAAATGGATTGTTTCATGTGGGCATTTTAAAGAAAATAATTCCCTTCTCTAGGATTATATTTTGTCTCCTCCTTTCCGTATGCACCTGTTTTCACTGTTCATGGCTTTATGAACCCCAGCCTCATTGACACTTCCTTATGGAAACCTCTGCTAGAAGAAAAAGTCCACCTGTTTGTGCTCTCAGAGCTTTGCATAACTTCTTGTGAATAATTCAATAATGAATAGCTAACCGGTTGGTGTTCTAGGTCATAACTTAGTGTAAAGAAGGATGAGATAGGAATCTGTGTCTGGTCTTAACTTTAACACTACCATTGACCAAATGATTGTTGTCCAGATTAAAGACATCAGTTTTTGTTATCTCCTGTAGTCATGTTCTATAAAGTTGCTTGAATGCTGAACCATTTGGTTTATCCTAAACAATAGTTTATCCTAAACCATCATTTCTAGAGGAAACACAGGGTTAGGTTCCTGAAAGCCTCTAGTCATAACAGTTTCATCAGTCAATACCTACAGAACACTTGGCACTAAGTAGTTTGTGAAAAGAGCACTTGTTTACAGCATGAGAACTAAAAGAAGGTAGGGTGGCTCATGTCACCTCAGCCAGAAAGGTGTACAGTGGAGACAAACTTTCCATCACTTTCAAACTCTCCTGTGCTTGTCTTCATATAATCTTGAAAGTACCAAGAGTATTAGTTTGGAGAAAAGAAATTTTGCCAAGTAGGTAAATTCACAAATAGGAATCTATAATTAATGAGAAAGTTACTTTACATATTAAAATTTATCACATAGAAGGTTAGTCAATGACTTCATGTTTAAAACAGTTAAATTCTCACATGGCATTCCATGTGGTTTGAGTCCTGGACCTGGAGGCTTGAAAAACACTCTGCAAATGTACATGCATGTTCAAAATCCCAATGGGAGAGAGCGATGAAGAAGGAATTGTAATGTTCTCATGTCCCATGGGGGTGCTTTCTTGAATTTTCTCTCTCTCTCTCTCTCTCTCTCTCTCTCTCTTTCTGTCTCTCTCCCATGAATGCACACACCATCTGGCAAATAAAATATCACGTGGATCAACAAATTATTGTTTATAGCATTGTATCATTAGGAGATAATATGAATAACCAGCAAGATACCAGTGAGATGGAGAAAAGCTGAATGGAGACTTCCCAGCTGAGATCACTGGCTTTATGAACTCCAGTGCCCTTTCTCAAATGTTATAAGAGGAGTTGGTTACATGTTGGGGACATTTCAGTTCAGTTTTTGTGAATTTCTCATATTTAATCAAAGTTAAGTATGTTTAAACAAATTTCCCTCCAACTTGAATATTCTCTGTTTCTTTGCTTTTAAGATTACACATGGTAATTATGGACAGTTTGAAGTTCTTAGTTTTAAAATTTGTCTGTAACATTGTTTTTTAAATTTTTTTTAGGTTAACAGCTTTCTTTTTATTTTCAAGTTTTTGGTGTTGTTGTTATTGGTTTCTATTTTTGGCTCTTCTTCTCCAGACCTCAGTGCCTTATAGGTAGCAAATGTTATGCAACACTGAGTCATTCTTTCATAGACTAACTTCACACTAAGAATAATCAAGTTTTAAGTTACTTTCACTTGTTAAAACATTTCTTAATTTTTAAACAATAAAATTATGTTTTTTCCAAGCTATTCAAATGGATGAATTTTATACATTTTTTTGTATGGATTTGAATGTCTGTTTTCCACTGAATTTTGTTTCTTTCCTTACATTTAAAACTTTTAAAACATAATGTCTCTTCTGATAAATAAATTTAAAATGGAGTGGGAGTCATCCCCTGGGTTTCTTTATGTGGGCCCTGATAAACTCTAACTATTATAAAATCTATGGGCAGTAGGTATTCTAGAAAAGCACTTGAAATTTTTCCATGTTTAGGATCATGTTTGTAAATTATTGACTGAAAAGTTTACATAACTCTCTAAAATGCCTACCTCAGTCAATGAAAATAGCTTCTCATGGGTCTGATGAGTGAGTCTCATGGGTATTTATTAGAATTTCCATTTTTATTTTTTCACTTTGACCTTAGTTAATGAAAGGACAAACATTTGTTTCTGAAATTTGTTTTGTTTGAGCAATCTATAAAAGACTATAACTATTTTTAAACAAACATTAAATCATTTTTCCATGATTATCTCTCTTTACTTAAAAAAAAAAACATATTGATCCATTTAATTCTGATTTTTTCTAAAGAGAACTGTAGGAATGAGACCACATAAAAAATATGTTCCTTAGTTTGGAATTTGAAATTAATAACTAGGTTTGGAAATAATCAATTTAAGGTTTCCAAAAATTATCTGCATTCTTCAACTGAGTCAAAAAGAAATTGAAACACTATTTTTAAATAAAACAGCTTTTGTGTTCTGCACAGCATTTTAAAATATGTGTAATACACAAAACTTGCTAATGGATTATCTAGAAAGAATGCATATGGCCCAAATCACATGAATCATTTTACAGACTACAGTTTTCAAAATACTAGTTTGTTTGTCAAAGTTCAATAGCAAAATACTCCAATATCTTACAGAATGCTATATGTAAGTTCATTGATAAGCAATTCTACTATAAATTTTAAACAGATGAATTATAAAAACTTTATTAAAAATATTTTTGGGATGTTCACAATGAATCAAATTAACATTTGTTAAAATAGATGGCTAGGGACCAGCAGATGACATAATGATTATGTCGCTGGACTCCCACATAGTGTACCATGGTTCGAGTCCTGGACATGGCAGCTTAAAATTCACAACCACTGCATGTGTGTGTATGCCCAAAATCTTGAGAGGAAAATGGAGGAGAAGGGACTGCATCGTGGTCATCCCACCTGGGGGGTGACTTCTTATTTTCTGTCAGTCTGTCTCTCTCTCTATCTCCAGCCCTATAGTAAATGATAATAATAATAAAAATAATCTCTCTACCAACAAATAAACAATAGAAGGCTAATAACAACCAATTATTGTAGACATTACTAAGATTCAAAAGCATTTTAGCACAAAATATTTTTATTTTAAATGTACATGACTTGTCATAAAGCTATTCATGAGACTATTGTAAGAAATAGCAGACAAGGGACCAGCAGTTACCATAATGGCTATTTTGCTGGACTCCCATGTAGTCAACCATGGTTCAAGTCCCAGACCTGGTGGCTTAAACTCACATGGGGCATGTGTGTGTGGGTGCCCAAGATCCTGAGAGGAGAATAGAGGAGAAGGGATTGCAGCGTGGCCATCCCCCCTGGGGGTTGATTTCTCGCTTTCTGTCTCTCTGTCTCTCTCTGTCTCTCTGGCAAGCGCACGTGCCCTATAGCAAAAACCTCTCCAAAAGAAAAAAGAAAAAAGAAAAAAAAAAAGAAAGAAAGAAAAAAAGAAATAGCAGACAAGAATATTTTGACAAATTACGTATTTCATCACTAGCATTATTACAACATTTAAAAACACACCCTAATTTTCTTTTCATATCTTAGATTCCAGGCTGTATACATCACTGCATAAACCATGTTGACTCCAACATTTAATAAAGTTATAGACTTCAATTTATTTTTTTCTGAATTTTCAAACTTCTTTTGGACTGAGCAGCAAACTCAGATTTCCTTCAAAGTTCTTGTCAATAGTATCCTTGAATAAAACAGAGAGGGAAAGATTTTGGGTGCAAATCAGATAACAAACGGCAGTTAAGGCTTATTGCAAACCGTAAAGTATACAGTCTTATCTGAAGACATCCAACAAGGTTCCTATGCTCTGGTGGGCTTCCAGCTTTAAGTTTCATTCCCTATTAGACAGTTGCATAGAAAAAGAAATCTCGTTTATCCTAAGAATGGTAAATATGAGTGAAGAAGATGTTTTAACCTAACTGTGAGTGTCTCAGCACATCGGTCCTAGTAAACATCTAAGATGCTCTCAGTACTCAGGACAGAGTTCTTCAGACAGATGCATTGCCTCTCAAAGATGGCAGGGCAGTGTGCCCAAACAAAATTAACATCCAGAATGCTTGACCTCTCCAGACCAGCTGACCACTGTGGAGCGTCTGCCCACTCCAAACTTGCATTGATGGGATACAAACTGTCTTCAGCACAGACTGACTTTATATATCGAATTTTATGGAAAATGACTCCCTTGTACTGTATAAAGAAACCACGTATTTTGTGCATACAGTCCAATCTGGAAGATACACAGTATACTACAGTCACACCAACCATGCAGCTGGACTCAGAGGCCAGGTAGATGGAAATTTCCAATCCTTCTTATCTTACGAGTCTGCTGATTTAGAAGATGTCCTTACAGAGTGAGTTGCTATACATCTATATGAAATTGACTATCTTCCAACAATCCCTTTCTAACCCACTTAATCTGACACCAAGAATTTCAGAATTGAGGGTGTATAGATATCTATAATTCTGCGTATATAGTTGAACTGGTTTTTCCTAACTTACTAGTCTTGCATGAAAAAATAAAATAAAATAAAGCCATTGGCTAGTTCTCTGAGAAATGGAAACAATCTGAGTGCAGCAAAGTTGCTGGGGTTTCTCTTGCCATAAAATTGAGAATAAAGAAGACCTGTGGATCAAAGTCATCACTGATTTGTAATGTGACCAAAAAAAATGAGCCTTTGCTGGTGTAAGGATTTTAGATTCTGGGATCACCTGTCACTATAGATCTCCTGGTAAATGATGACTATTACAGTTGGTCATTAGCTTGGACCTAGGGAGTACTCCTCAGATCACTGTTGTTTCCAGTAATCTCCTATTTCCAGTCTCATCTGCTCTTAATTCATAATCTTTTCTTCTTCATAACAAAATTAACAGAATTTTCTATAAGATGATTATGAAATATTAGTTAGCTTTTCACATCTGATTATCACCATTCATTCTGGACTGAACAGTTTCTTGTTGAGCAGTTATGATAAACATCTTCCCTACAAAATAGCTTGTATCTGCCTTATCTATAGCAGACATTCAAGTTTTTATTGATTGTTTATCATTCTTTCTCTCCCTAATCCAAATTTATATGATTGATAACTTAGTCTTGGTAACTAAAAATTGTCAGAAATCTATTCCGTCTTTCTAGCCCACAGTGAATGTTTTTTCTTTCTCTTTCTCTTAGTTTAAAACTCTATTTTTTTTTAATTGTGTGTGTTTGTGTGTGTATGTCCTAAGTCATTTCAGGGATTTGGTTACCCTGAAGGGCACATACCTATCAAATTGTTAAATTCTTCCTATGTATTCTGATACAGTAGATTAGAGCAAAAAATGAAATAAGAACTCCTCCTCCCACATTTAAGTTTTATATCTGGCATTTCAGTTTTCAATTTCCTTTTATTAGATGAAGCACAATTGCTATTATGGTGTTTTTCAAATTTATTCTCTAAACATTACAGTATTCTTTCCATTTATTTGTGTAAATGCTTTCTTTTCCTTTTTAAATTATTTACTGTGCATATTATGAAAGTACTTACTTTTTTATTTATTTTTTTTTCATTCTAAGGCCAAATTTATGGTGCTTCTTCTTAGGTCTTTTCTTGAATATCAGCGTCTGGGCACCTAGCCACTGGGACTGCTCTTTGACACAGCATCTTTAGGTAAGTTATCCTGGCAAAAAATATCATTTATCTATGAGTCTTATTCCTCTTTATTAATACCTAGGAACAGATTAGCTCTTACCTTCTCTTGTTTTCGTGTTTTTTTTTTTTAATTTACAAAATCTGTTTCTATCAAGATCATTCTAAAGCAAAGCAAGAATGTTTCTGACGAGCTAAAAGATGCTTTTGTTGAAAATAGAAAGACGGTACAAAGAGCAATCTAGCAGTGTGGAGGACCTGGGCTGCTCTGCAGTGACCCCCTGTGGCTGCACAGGATGGACTCCTCTTCCCAGAATCATGTGTGCTTATGGGTGCGCGTGTGTAAGGAATAGAAAGACTACAGATCTTATGCCTTTAATCAAAAAAGAGACTCTCTAAAAATGTATAACTATGCTCTATCCTGGTACCTAATAATAGAAATGTGGCATGGTTTGGAGCTTATGATAGGATGAATATGAACACTTCAGTTGCAAAGGGTCTCCAGACTGTTCTGGTAGGGAATGAGGGGTGAGCCCTGTGGGAGAAACATAGTTGTGACTTAAAGAAGAAAAAACTCCACATTGTTATGCCAAGAACAAAGGAGAGAAAAATATGTTTTATATAATGAGAACTCATTTATTACTAGGGGGCAAGTAAGAAACAGTGAATTGTTTGCATGCATAGTGTAGGTAACCTGGATCCCTGGGACTATGGGGATCATTTCCCATAAACTAAAATGGAACCACTTTTTGTCTCCACTTTTTTCAATGTTTTATCTCGTTGCTTTTGGCTGTCTGTGTATTTCGTTTTGTTATATCCTTCTTTTTAAACATGAGAATCTGAGCTCACACATGAAGGCTGCAGTACCCTTAGACTCAACGCTAGTCTGCCCTGTATAGAAAGCAATTCCTCCCTCCACAGGGGCCGAGGTTTAAGAGTGTGCTTTCTCTAAGGAGAGAAGCAGAGATCAGGGAGCATTTTGCTGCTCTAGAGGTTACTCAGGGCAATAAAACCTGTGTTTCAGAGAAGAAAGATGGATTCATCTCCCTCTTCCAAGAATGAGGAGCTAACAGGAATCTGGAGAGTGATAACAACTTGTAAGTGGGGCGTCCCCAGCCCAGATCCACACCTGACCCAAAGACTGCTCTGTGGGCTCACTCAAGCCTGCTCTCCACATTTCAACCCCTCTGACAGCAGAACCACTTTTGACCTTAGCCGCTTGCTCAAGCTCAGCTCAAGCAAACAGGACTTGAATTACTGCTCTTCTACAACATAACAATCCTATTGTTATGACCCCTCATGTCTTGCAAAATACAGTGGAGTAGCAATTGTCAATGCTTCCCATACAATGTATTACAGCTGGCAGGGATCAGCATTAGCTGTGTGACCTTTGCCTGGTGCTCAAAGAGGTAATATCTCTTCTCTTGCTCAGTTGATAAAATGTTAAATAGTATCAATGTTGGCCATGCTTTTGTGACACAAAAGACAAAATTGCTTTACACTGTGACTTTGTTTTTAACAATGAAGTAGAGCTGAGATGGGTAGCATTGCACACTCCCTGCTAACAAGTATATACATTTAAAATATTAAAAACCATTTATCTTCTGTAAAAGAGAGTAAGTTCTGCCAATTTACTTTATGATTCATTGGAGGAAACACAGACAACTCAAGAATCCAAAAGAGCTTTAGTACCATCCTCACTTAATGCACGAAGTGGGAAAATGGGAAATTATACCTGAATATGCTAACTTAAACACATACATAAACATAGATTGATGATCTCTTTTGATTCAATAGTTGTTACAACATTGATGTCTGCTATAAGTAGAATCCTTGGCCAAAAAAGAGATCTCCAGCAAATGTCTAGAATGCATTTTTAATTTATTTTTTCCCCTCAGGGAACATTTAAATTGATAATTTACAAGAAAAATATACAGCAAACAAATTGCTAAAACAAAATTTTACATATCTAACATAAATATGAGGGGTACCTCAAAATATTTGCTTAAAAAATGTAATTAGGAGACCAGCAGGTGACGTTAAGGTGCTGGATTCCCACGTGGTCGACTGTGGCTTGAGTCATGGACCTGGTAGCTTAAAAGTCATTCCAGATGCGTGTTTGTGTGTCCCAAATCTCAGAGGAGAATGAAGAGAAGAGATCGTGGCATGACCATCCACCCCTGGGAAGGGGATGATTTCTCACTTTCTGTCTCTCTGTCTCTCTGGTGAATGCACATGCCCTAAAGAAAAATCTCTCTTTAAAAAAAAATTAGAATTCACATACAAGTTTATTTTGATGCAAAAAAATGAAATTCATTCATAATATTAATTTTTTAAAACCCCAGCAATTTTTTTTAAAATTTGAATTAATATTATATATGGAAGGAATTTCTGGTTCTCTTTCACTTCTTTTTAATTTGCAGTGTAAAACTTTTTAAAACAGAGTAGATAAATGTCACCGCATACTGAGGCCAGAGGGTGGTAAAGCAGCCAAACTGCTCTCTGCGAAGCTGACCCGTATGGGAAGGCCATAGGTTCACATTCTAAGACCAGCCTAAGTTCACCAACCATGCATGTGCTCATGGCCTGAGACTAAGATCGAGGGTGGATGGCTATAGCAGGACACTGTTCAGTCTCTCTGACTTATAAAAGATATATATATATATATATATATATATCACACACATACCTGAAAATAAATGCAAATGCATAGAATGAATATGGAACAAACTGTTTGGAAACTGAATATGTGGGTGCTAATAGAGCTTTAAAAATAAACCCTTTCTTATTAGATATGAGGATCATGAAATTTTCTATTCTGAGTTCTAAGAAAGAGTATTTAGAATGATGTGCTTAATACTCACACCCAGATAATAGTAGGTAGCAAATCCTAGGGTTTTTTTTTTCTTTTTCACCATTGTAGGAAATTGTAATATATAATAGCATTGGTGGAAGCATTTGGGTTTTATATAGAGATGTGGATTTATTGTCTTTCCTCACTGCCATTTTTAGAAAGCTGCCTCCTTTCCTAGTCCTCTGGGACATCATGTTGAGAGGTATTGTGGCTGTCACATCATGAACCTTTCCTTAAGGAAAAGGTTCCGATGCATTTGAAAGCTCAGCCAGGGAGACAGATTCAAATGACCTGCTCTGTAGCTGGAGCATCTCTTCTTAACTGTGGCTGTCCCACGGGTAAGCTTGATGACACTGTCTGGTCTCAGGATTTTTCCTGATAGACAATTTAAGTAAATACAGTCTTATCATTGTACATCAATAATGTGAACATGTCCCTCCTCATGGACATAATTTATAGCCCAGTTATAAGAGGGATACAGAAAAAAATTCCCAGGGACCAGCATTTGACATAATGACTATGTCGCTGGACTCCCATGTAGTTAACTGCAATTCGAGTCCTGGACCCGGCGGCTTAAACTCACACTGGGTGCATGTGCGTGCCCGAGATCCTGAGAGGTGAACGGAGGAGAAGGGATTGCAGTGTGGCCAACCCCCCTGGGGGTGATTTCTTGCTTTCTGTCTCTCTGTCTTTCTCTGTCTTTCTGGTGAGTGCACGTGCACTATAGCAAAAACCTCTCAAAAAAAAAATAATAAAAAATCCCAGTCATACCGAAGCCTGCTTTCTCCTATGAACTCCCTGATAGCATGACTCTTTTACTTAAATCATTATTACCTTTGCTTCCCTCTTTATCTTAAAGGGAAATGCCACATATAAATTATTATTTTTTATTATTTACCAAATACTCCAGAGAATATCTAACACTTACGTGTGTTAAATACATATCTGTGGAACAAATGAATGAAGAATGAAACATTGGCCTTTCTAGCACACAGTCACAGTTACTGCTCATTCTTGAACAGATCACTTCTGTGAATTCTTTTGTTCACCATAACTCTTGAATAAGACAGTCATTGGGTTGTGTGACTAATCCCAAAATGTTTAAACAACCAGAATGCTTTTTTAATGATTGCCCTAGCTATTCAGCAAAAATTGATCTTATAGAACAGTGTTATTTAGGTATTTCAGCTGCTTGTGAGTATAAATGTGTTAAACTGCTAGTCAATTTTGCTGCATAAGTATGCTAAATTACTGGTACAATTTCCTTTTTTATTCAATAACTGTATTGCTTTCAGTTGTTCTTTAAAAATAAATTGCATGTAAAAAAAAAACATAATACCATGTAGATGGCATGGAACAGTGCTATGCAACCTTCCCCAAGGTGACAAGAAAGTGATCCTTAACCTTCCTATACACATGGTACAGAAGAGTGGCACTCATCTTCCTGGGTACATGGTACGTATCAGTGATTCTAAGCCTTCCTGAGTTACATGGTACAGAAAAGCAGACTTCAGTCCTCCTGCATAGATGGCATATAACACAGATTCTAAACTTGTCTGTGTAGATGTTACAGAACCATGATTCTAAAGCTTTCTGTGTAAATAAGTAGTAGTTCTCAACATTCGTCTTGCATATGGTACAAACACTAGTCATCAAATTTGGCTAGAAATTGGCATCATTTGTGGAGCTATGAAAGACTAATCTCTGGACCTTACCCACTGCAATAGTGATGAATGAGTGGGGAGTCCTCAGATTATTATTATTTCTAACCCTCTCTCAGGTAGTTCTATTAAGTACCCAGGTTTGAGAATAGCTACTGAGAAGATGAAGTGATGATATGGTGACACAGGAACATTACATAAAGACCTTTGAGAGTCGATCTCATAGCTCATGGTTAAAACAGCTTGGGGGCAGGCAGGTGGTGTGGTAGTTAAGGATACTGGACTCTCACATGGCCAACTGTGGTTCGAGTTCCGACCTGGTGGTTTGCTTTCTCGGGACCAGCAGTTGGCATAATGGCTATGTCGCTGGACTTCCATATAGTTGGCCATGGTTCGAGTCCCAGACCCGGTGGCTTAAACGCATGCCAGGCACATGTACATGCATGCCCAAGATCCCAAGAAGAGAATGGAGGAGAAGGGATTCTGATGTGGCCATCGCCCCTGGGGGGTGATTGCTCACTTTCTGTCTCTCTGTCTCTCTCTGTCTTTCTGGTGAACGCTTACAAAAGCCTCTCCGAAAAATAAATAAATAAAACAGCTTGATCCCACATGAATGCAGTTCAAATCCAGGCCTCTGTGGCTGGAGAGTTTGTGTGTGAGTATGCCTATAGTCTCAGTAATGTGGGAGAAATGGAGGAGAAGTGATGCAATATGACCACATCCCATTGAGGTATGTTTTCTCTCCCCACCTGGCCCTCCTCTCCCCCCATCTCTGTCTGGTGAGTGTACCTGCCTTGTGGCAACTTAAAGATTTTTTTAAATTTCCATGCAACTAATACTCACTTGCTTTCTTCCTCTTTTTTCCAAGTTTAAATAACTACATTCTAAACATTATTTGAGCTAATTGAATGATCTTATTGTGATTTGAGCAGATTTTAAATGAAACAGAGTTGTGATAAATCAATGAACTGTATTAAACCAAACCAGTTCAACTATCTGTGGAAACTGCTATTCCTGAGTGACAAGTGTAATCTATTAGGAGTCAGGATCATTCTTGTTACATAATATTTTTAAATATGTGCCTAATTTATCCATACCTTCATTTAGTTTAATGTCTGTATTAGTTGTGGATTATTTCCATCATTATTACTACAAATAGCTGCTTTTATTTATTTTCCTTCTGGTATTTGCCATTACACATTTTATAACTTTCTGGTGTGACTTTTTATCCTTCTTTTTTTCTCTCTGCATTCTAGTTTCGTAAGTTTCTCAACATTTCTTCAAGATTACTGATTTTTCTTCGGCCATGTCTCATCTACTGAATGACTCATCAAAGGCACTTTTTAAATTTCTGTTACTGTTTTTGGTTTCTAACATTTGCTTTGGGTTCCTTCTTAGTGTTTTTATCTCCCTGCATGCATCACTTAACAGCTCTTGCTTGTCCACCCTTTTCACTAGGGTCCTGAGCATATTAATCATAGTCGTTTGAAATTACTGGTCTGATCATTCCAATTTCTGTGCCTTGTCCAACTCTGGTTCTGGGGTTGGCTCTGTCTCTTCAGATTTTACTTTTTGTCACATCAAAACCGTGGAATGAGGAAAGTCAGATAATTTAGAGAAGAGAGGAAAGAAAATCTACCTTAAAATTTAAACCCAGTTTCCCTTTAAAATAGTGTTTACAGTAGACTCAACTTGTAAGCTGCTACGGTCCTCTCTACAGCATTACCTTTCCTGTGCTTGGTTACTTCATCTGGGTTTGTTCATCCAGATTAACTACCAAGTTTCTCTGAGTTCTACTTTGGGAAAGTGGGACTAACTCAGGTGTTTGGTCCCTAGGAGATATCTGGAATGGCAGCATTGCCACCCCTCACCAGCTCAAGGTCGGCGAGAGTTTAGATACTTTCCAGATTGGTGGAGAAAAAGACTGCAGGTGCGGATACCACACATGGAAGTGCTCATAATTCATATTACAGTGACACTAATCATGAGCTATTTGGAGCATGGTTCAGAAATCTCACAAAATAGGTTTGATTGTAAATATAAAAATTAAACATATTGTTTACCAAAGAAAATAACTTTCACCAAGAACCTTATTTGTTCAAAAACGTATTTCTTTTTGCATATGAGCCCTGAAAGGAAAAAAAAAAAAAAAAGGCTGCATGCTCAATAATAAGCATTACAATATCGACCTCACTGAGCTATGTTTTCTTAATTATGTGGGCAAATCAATGTGTAGAGAAATACTGTGGCTGCAAGATTATCCAATGTATGTCGTTTGACAAGCAGAGATGAATGGCAGGATGTGTGGATTATACAGGATGCAGTTGAGGAAGCAAGGGTTGGAGATCTTCCCCCGTGGCCACACTGAGAGTGCCCTCTACTCATGCCTGTGTCTCTGCTCCATGTTATCTTATCTAGAAAGCAAGAAACTTGTATTTGCTCTCCAGAGGCCAACTAGTTTATATGAGAATACATGAGAAAGTGATCCACTGGAAAGTAGAAATCTCACCAATTTGTTTTGATGTTTTATAACAATTTTTTGAATACACACTATTATAACAACACAATTGTTAAATGATTTTAATTTTTCATTATATTTTAAGATGTAAACAATGTAAAAAGTAATATATTCGATGATTAATATGGCAACTTTCCAAAAAAATAAATGGTCATCTCAGGCATAAAATGTCAAATCCCTTGTAAAAATATAATCATTAGGAGTGCCCAATAATATTTTACTATAAGTTAGTGTTTAAAAATACACATATGAAACTAGAAATGCAAAATTATTGGCAATAAAATGCATGATTAAACCACTATGCAGTATATTCTGGATGGGAAATCACATTTTGTATGCTGTGACGATGCTCAGGAAATGAATGTAACTTAATTAAGAAAAAAAATGTTTCAGGGGAAGAAAAAAAGCTCAGGGAAATATGTGTAACAAGAAAACTATGTATGAATTTCAAAAATTTTTCGTACCAAACTAAATCCATACTTTAATTGTGAATAAAATAAATTAAAAAAAAGAAAAAAAGAATGAGAGGTTAGATGGGCCACAAAGAAGGGCTTCTGAGATGAGTAGTGAGTGAGGTTTCCTCTCCTTACTGTGTGGCAGTTTTGAGGGTGTTCACTCTGCAGTATCTCATAAAGTTCTATATTTGTGTGTTTGAGAGTATTTATGCTATGTTTTACAGTTCAGAAAAGGGTCAATTTAGTTTTCCCCCTTTATGGATTTTATCAACTGTGATTCACTTTAAAGTTTTTCCTGAATAGCATATTTAATAAATGTTTACCTATATATGCCTCAGCAAAAAACAAACAAACAAACAAACAAACAAAAAAACATAGGTTTGGAAAACTTGAAATAAATTTACAAGTCATAAAAATCATGAAAACATACATATCAAAATTATTAGAATTCATTATTAAAATAATTGAAAAACATTGTACATGTAGGTTATACATATAAGTTTTTTTATTGAAGCTCTCCAATATAATCTTTTTTAAAAAAAAAGAAATAGCATATTAGCTTATTTCTCTTCATTTATCAGAAACTGTTTCCTAGATACCAAAGAAATTGAAAACGTTTTAATCATAGCCCAAAGTGATTTTCCATTCCAATCCTTTTCTAGGAGAGCCTGGAATTAGTTATTGCTTTAATGATGGCCCTCTTGACTCTGGCTGAGAGAAGGATTGGTGTTTCGGTGGTGTCTTGTCCACTGGGAGGTGGTCACTGACACTGTGGATCAGCTGGTGGCATCCAGAGTGGATTGTAATGCAGAACAAATGCGGGCTGAATACATGCCCTCCGCGCGTCCAGCGGGCTCCACTGCCACTAACAATTACAAAGGACAACAGCATAGACACTTGAGCAGTGGGAAAGCTTGACCCTAGCGCACAGCTCATTTGGCTCCACACTTATTCAATACAACACTGCCCTGTAATTTCCCCTCCATTGTTATCTGTGAGCGTTTACACAGTCACACCTTCATTATGTCCCCTGCTGCCAGCATTGGCTGTTTGTCACATCTATTGATTGCACTCCAAGTGCAATTTACATGGATCGCTTGCGACTGTCCTCAGAAAATCGCATCTGTCTCTGATGGGCTGGCAAGCTGACTCTAGAGAACAAGGGCCCATCACTGAGTGTCCAGTGGAGACCAATATGACTTTGAATGTCCCTGAGTCACCATCAGTCCACAGCCTGCCTACTCGTAGCCTTCACAATTGCTAAAGTGTCGTGACCACGGGATGCCACTCAGAACAATTTAATTTCACCAAAGGTCTGAAGTATCCTGGGTGTAAACCGCCTGTTAACCATTATAATATCATGCCAACAGTACTCACAAGAAAGTGAATGTTCACATACAACAGGCCAACAACAACATTCTTTGATTTTGAGTAATAGTAAAGAAGCATGAAGGAGTCATTAGGTGTTGCTAGTGAGGGTCTGTGAATGTGATATTTCATGCACAACTTTATCTTATCACAACACGATGTCATGACCATTGATATCTCCATTTGGCAGACAAGTCACCACAGTTAACATCACATAGCCAGTAGGTAGCTTGACTGAGATTTGAACTCAGTTCAGTGAGGCTTAAAAAAAATCTCTCAGCCCTAGGTTCTATGTCTGCCCACCCAAATACAAACCTGAAACACAGACATCTCAGTGGAACTTGTTGGTCTGTCTTCCCAGCTCTAAGTTTCTCTCGCACTTACTCATTTCTCCATTTTTAAAAGATTTTTGCCATAGGGCACATGCACTAACTGAAGAGACAGAGAGAAATAGTGAGAAGGAAAATGAGAAATCACCCCCCACTCCTCACCCCCGACCAAGGAAGATAGCCACACCACAATCTCTTCTCCTCTGTTCTCTTCTTGGGAATTTGGGCATGCATGCAGACATGACCACTGTGAGTTTCAAGCCACTGGATCTGAGACTCAAACCATTGTCAGCCATGTACAAGTTCAAGGACTTAACCACTCTACCACCTGCTGGCCCCATATTTCTCCTTTTGTTAAAAAATAAATGAGGGACCAGCAAATAGTGTAATAGTTATATCACTGGACTCCGTTGTAGTAGAATGGGGTTTGATCCCAGACCCAGAGGCTTAAAACTCACACTGGGTATGTGTGCATGTGTGCCCAAGATCCTGATAGGAGAATGGAGGAGAAGGGATTGTGGCATGGCCATCCCCCTCCCCCCCGAGGGGTGATTTCTCATGTTCCGTCTCTCTGGTGATCACAGACCTTCCTCCCCCACAACAAGAATCTCTCTAAAATAAATAAATAAGTTTCATGAGCAAGAGAAACCAAGAAGAGGTTTCTCAAGAAAGAGTGACAGGTATCCCCAACAGAGTCCTGAGACTATGATCCACCAGTCCTCCCACTTCAGCCAGCCCTAGATCACAGCACTTGCATGCCTGGTGTAACTTAGGAGATCTTTTGATGTGAACCCAGAATCTTCTCATATGAGTCAGCCTCACAGAGCATTGCACTTTACCACTATGCCACTATCATACTCCCATTTATGATTTCTCTTGGAACATTAATAATCTTTTCGCATGTTTTCTTTGGAGATTGTCATGGTTTCTCCCATGACATTTACCAAACCTCTGCTCTTTTTTTTGGTTTGCTTGTTTTTCTACAGGGCACATGCACTTGCTGGAGAGAGACAGAGAGAGGGAAAGGAAGAAATCACCCCCTGTGGAGGATGACGACGTTGCAATCCCTTATCTTCTATTCTCCTCTCAGGATTTTGAGTGGACACCCCTAGCATGGTTTTCAAACCGTCAGGTCCAGGACTAGAACCATGTAGTCAAGCATGGTTCTAGTAGGATCCATCCACCTTAACCTCCCTGCCACCTCCTGATCCCCCAAAACTCTTCTAACAATACTATATAAAGAGTGTATTCTATGAAAATAGAGACATAAATTAACAAAGTAATTGTATTCTTTTATGCCCACCTTATTCTGGTCCAAAATTCACCCTGGGAAGAAGGAAGGGCATTCAGTCATTTAACATCTATATTTCACAATCAAAGGAAAGAACCAAGTCACTGAATGTGGTTAGACAATTGCCAAAGTAGACAATTGGTGTGGACATTGAATTTCCAAAACCATGCTCAAAAGCAATGGGATGAGGGAACCAGCAGTTAGCGTAATGGCTATGTTGCTGAACTCCCATGTAGTCAACCGCGGTTCGCGTCCCGGACCTGGTGGCTTAGAACTCATGCCGGGCACGTGTGTGTGCATGCCCAAGATCCCAAAAGGAGAACAGAGGAGAAGGGATTGCGGCGTGACCATTCCCCCTGGGGAGTGATTTCTCGCTTTCTGTCTCTATGTCTCTCTCTGTCTGCCTGGCAAGCACATGCACCCTATAGTGAAAACCTCTAAAAAAAAAAAAAGCAACAGGATGAGACGGTTGGATTTTCTTCATTACTTAACAACTACATACACATCATTTAGCATGTGCTTAAACTGTTCTGAGAGCTTTACATATGTTGATTTATTTCAACTTTATAGCAACCCCAGGAGGTGGTTATTAATATTCCTTTTCTTCTGCTAAAGAGAGAAGTGAAGTCAGAGCCCACATGGATGGTAGAGTCAAGACCAGGATTCCAGCTGGCCCTACCCTCTCTGGATCATCTTTCCTGGTTCTGAATTTTATAAGGTTATTCATTGACTATGAACCTATAAAGCAGTTTGTGAGACAACAGCTGGATTGAATTATTTCTTGTATTTGGACACAGATTTCCATTGCCCAATAAGTTCCTTAATAAATGTTAACTTATTTGATCTTTACCATAATATGCCGAGGTAAAAATTCCTCACATGGCACAAAAGGCAAACAAAAGGTCAGAGGTCTCTGTTCTTCAGTGTGAGCTCCCCCCAGAGGTGGACTTTTGAAGTTATGGATTGGTGGATAAATAATTTGGAAAGAAATAAAAATATGAAGAAGAAAGCAAAGACATACATTCCTAAAAGGTCTCATTGAGTCTTGAAAGGATTGCTTCATTTTAAGAAAGTGTTAGAGAAACAATCCCTGTACAGCAATTACAAAACTGAAGGTCTAAAATTATGACACATTAATTCTCAGAAATAGGCTAAGAAGAATGGCTTCACTGGAAGGGGATATTAATAAATGTTATCTCTTTATTTTTTGAGCCTAAAACAAGAGAAAGGACTTTATGACCATATCCACCATGGCTACAGGGGCTGGCCTTAGATTTGTGGACCACTCTCCATCCTTGCTTGGCAAGGTCTGTTCTTATGTACTCTCTTAGTATGATGCTGTTCGCTGTCTTCAACTTTTTCCTTCTTTCATAATTGTGGTGAGTAAGGTCAGAGGTGCTGCTGTTTATTTGTAGAAGTGAGGGGGCGCATGAGTTTTCATCCTAAGTATAATTGTCCTAAGAATGAAGACTGTTCTTTGTGGTTCCAGGATTTTGATTAATAAGAGAAAAACACTGCATTGCACGGAATTTAAATGCTATGCATGTTGAACTGGCATGTGATGGTTAAACTACCTTCTGAGAAAGAAAACTTCCTCACCTACTTTCATACAAATCTGTTGCAGTCGAATTACATTTCTTGCTAATGTGTTTAGCCACCTTTCATAAGGACCACATTCACTCAGTTAAGGGATAATATTAAGTGTTTTTCACTCTCCTTCCTGCCGGGCCTGCCTGCTGTGATTGCCAATTTTGCTCGTATGAAGGCTCAAACAGACCAAACAAAAGGGAGGGGCCTGTAATGACAGCTTTTTCCTGAGAGCTTGGAACCAGTCCGGTGGGATCACAAGGAAGGTAAGATCATGGGGAGGCAGTGACCTGGAGTCATGCCTCCCCCCAGTTTTCATCACTGTTCAGAACCCAAGAAGCCCATGTTTGTATTTCTCCTAGTATTCTCCTGGCTCTTCCTCTCCATGCTGTGGCCAAATGTCTGGAATTATAATCCATTTTTTAAATGAATCCCATAAATGGCCAAAAGAGCCTGCTTAAGCCTTTTAAACACTGTGACAAGCAGCCATCTATTCATTTATTTGCACATGATCATCGTAAGTCAATGAAAGGAGAAAAAAAAGGTAAATAACATATTAGCATTTAATAATATATACACAGTCTATATCTCAAATAATGGGAGAAAGAAAGAAACCTGAGGAGAATACTAAAAAACTTAGACTTTAAACATCAGAATTAAACAATGAAATAAATTCCTATGTCTGCCTATCCTGGTTTAAATAATAGAAATGTATTCCTGACAGGCTACCAATATTTTTTTTTTAATTTATTACATTAACTAACATCCCAAACCATTAATTCCATCTGCGTTTTGTTTTCCTTCTTCCTTCATGTTGTCACGGCACTCTGGAGATGTGACGTGGTTCATTCTGGAAATCACCGGTTCAAAGATTTAGAAAGTACAAAAAAATTAACTCTTTAAACTGTCTTCATATAAGACACAACGGAACACCTAGGGTAGGCAGTGTACTAATGTAGCTTCAAATAATGTTAATTCTTTATGATTCAATAAAATGTTAAAGTTTCACATTTCAGAAGCTAGCAACCAAGGGCATCTTAATGTAGATGTAAGTAATTGAATCTACATAGACTGTTAAGGATTATTTCAGGCCATTATTTCTCATATCCTGCACAAATATTTAGTGGTAAAATATCATATTTTACTCTATAAAGGTCACAGATATCATAAAACACTGATTCTGCACATTGTCCCTACAGCTGGCAGAACTATCTCAAGAACAACCTGACCCTGCAGGATTAAATGGAATCAGCTGTTACAATTAACCCTAAGAAAAGATTGACAACTCAAGGTCACCTGCACTGCATCAAGTAGATGGGTCTATGATCTTGCAGGATTCTTGTCACAAACAGCTGGTTACCATGAGTGCTTTTGATCTCAGCAACCACCGTAGTTTTGAATACTTTTTCTGGCCATAGGTACGTAAATGACCAAAATCAATGCGCTGCATGTTGAAAAAGATAATACCATTTTATGTGACTAGCATTTCAGGCTTCATCAGAAAGAATTTTGCTTTGAATCTCTACAGCCATTCTGTGACATCATTTTCTCTCATTTTACAGATGAAATTCAGGAAGGTTTAAGGTCATATCCAAAGTATGAGACATAGAACTAATGTAAGCAAAACCTGAAGTCTGATCTTGTGATTACAAATGTGAACACCTTCTTTGCTTGTATTTCCCAAGTAGTCTCCTTTTAAACATAAATACAGAAGTCAAGTAAGTTTTCTCTTGAAGACAGAAAATGTACATTGGTGAATGAAAATCTGTGTGCTTTTCATTCACTAATAAAGAAAACCCTATATGCCTAGAAACTCTTCCTTTGTTTTACGGCAGTAATCAGAATTCCTTGGAACTCTGAAAAAAATACCTTGCAAATCTACTCTACACCATGTTCATTCAGGAAACTGCTAAATATGTATTTGGTGTTCTCAAACTAAAGGCATGCCTAGGAGAAAAACAAAAATGAACAAAGGAAAAAAATTTTAGTAAGAGCATTGATTGTATCAAGAGTATTTTCACAGTCAGGACTCTTCTCTGCCCCAGGACCTCTCCCTGTTCTCGTCTCATCAAGCTACTTCCATACTCTTCAAGGAGAATGTGAATTAGAATGCTTTGGCATAGTGACTGTTATCTCAAAATATTATTTGACAATACTTTCAGATCTCAAGCCCAAGTTCTTTGATGTAAATAATTTAAATTTAAGAACAATGGCTGAAGATGAAAGAGGAAAAAAGCTCTCTTGTGCTATTTCTCTGTAAGAAGTAGTAATTTAGTGTCATATTTGATGATGTAGTGAGTCAGCAAACATAAATATCTCCAGGGAAACCTTTGTTGTGCTATTTCCCACCTAGTAAGATTGTCTGATGGAGGATAGTGACAAAATTTTTATTCCAAATTAGTCATGTTGGTTTATGTCAGGGTTCTTATTTGCTTTTTTGAAAACCAGTAAGAAACCAAGTTAATGATACCTTTAAATTAACTGTGTGGAACTTCAGAAGACATGATGGATTAAGAACTAAAGTCTTTGTAAATTGGTGTTAACCATCAGGATTCTAAAGCAAAGGATGAGGATGCCTGTCTTTAGGCAAGTCAAGGAGTCCAAAGGAAAACACTTAAATTTAGGTTGAAAAGTGCCATCTGTGTGATCACACCTCATGGTGGAGACCGCAGGCCTCTCTGCAGAAACAGGCAGAAATAGTAGTTCAGGTTAATTATATGAGTCTATGGGTTTTCTCACACATGTTCTTTTTGGGAGATACTAGAACCTTTTATCTAAGTCTCTACTCTGCCACTATCTAGCAGTGCCACAGGGGTCTAAGACTAAGGTCTAACACTCAGAGCGGCAGTGGGGAAACGAGGTTGGTAAATCTTTCCTATCTACACTGAAAGTTTGGAAAAAGAGAAACCTGAAGTCTTGAGAGTTACAGATAAGGTACTCTTGTGCATTTAGTAGCAATAGAAGTTGTAGTCAGTGCTGAGAGCCATTTCCTAATCATATATGAGTTATTTTTATGTTTTACGTTTTAAAAATATATTTATATGTTACACATACACAGAAATTCAGCGAAGCTCTGAGGCACTATTTAATAAAATGTATTTCCCTGATCTGAAGTAGACATGCAGAAATTTACAAAATTAACCAGTCTCAAACCCTAGAATAAAAAAAAAACAGAGGCGTTCTGGTCCTGTAGTCTGATGGTTAAGGGAGCCAAATCCTACATGTCAACCAATGTTCAAATTTCAGCTAGAAAAACATGCCTGCTGTATGTGAGCTCATAATCCTCACAAAATGGAGAAATGAAGAAGGAATTATGGCATGACCATGCCTCATTGGAGTACTTTCTGCCTCTCCCTTTCTCTCTTTCTCTCTGTTGAGCACATTTGCCCTCTGGCAATTTGAAAAGAGAAACACAATACAAAGACAGAGGTGTACAGATGTAAAAGCTCAGGTTATAGAATTAAAATGACAGTAATGACTGACCAACAACCATGTGACTTTTGGCAAGTAGCTTAAACTCGCTGCACCTTGGCTTCTTTGTCTCTAAGATGATTATCACTTCGGTTCTGCTAATGGTTTTATGAGGATCTGAGCTCTCATGGAGGGACAGTGCTAAAATATAATGCTTTGTGAGGCTGACCCATGACCCATGTGGGAAGGTTCTGGGCGTGCCCATGATCTGGGGCTGGCTGAGGCCTGTGGATCAACTGCCGAGTCAAGATCCTGTTGGGAACACTCCCTTTCTCCCTCAAAAATAAATAAATAATAAATAAATAAACCTTACAGAAATAAATGAAGACCTTGTGAAAATTAAATGAGATTTCCTATAACATCTACACTTAGAACTGTACCTTGAGTGGAGCAAACACTGAACAGAGGCAAATACTATGAGTCACCATGCAGACACTATTCTAGGCTCAGCAGTGCAGTGGTGAGCTACAGGGATAAGGTTTTGGCTCTCATGATTTCTATAGTCTATGGAGGAACAGACATTCCAAACAAGCAGAAGCATCATACAAAATACCAGTTAAGAGTAACAATGATAATTACAAGGTGTTGCGAATGAGTCTTAATCACTGGGGACACCCAATCTGGACTTCAGTGAAAAACTCCTTCCTTGGCACATATGTATCATGGGCTTGAGGACAGCCTCAGAGGCAGTACTATCCCTCCAATCTAGCCAAGTACTGATTCTTAGTCCCCCTCACCTAGTTCTCCACTGGTAGATGCTGCTGGCAGTTGGCCTTTTGGCCAGCCCAGCTCTTCTTGGAAACTTCACTTCTAGTTCTGTGTTCTATGGGACAGGAGGGGGCTGAGTACAAACTAGCTGAAAGCCCTTCCCCCCAGTGGTTATCCTGAAGGGTGATGGGGCGGTGTGGGCTCTTGTTCCTAATGTGCTTCCAACTGCTGTTCATCATTTCAGACTGCCAAGCCATGCTGATGTGGTCCAGAGAACAGACAAAATACAAAAAAAAAAAGGCTCATTATAAGAATGGCAGATTGTCAACAGTGTTCACTTTAAGCCCTGCTTACAATAGAAAAATGAACAGTAATAATAATCATGCTTGAGTTAAGATATTGATGATTGTGAATCTCTTCTTTAAAAGCCTCTCTCCTTACAATATGAAACAAATTTTTATGTTGTCCTGCCATCACTCTTGCATCATCTATTATACGTTATTTTATGCAAAATAAATAAAATATAGAAAACAACAAATATTGCTGTTAAAATAATATTTTCCCAAATTGCATAAAAAAATGAATTGAGAGAACTTCAAAGAACAGTAAAATTTTGCCAAGATTTGTATCTTAACTAAGTTTTTTATTTAGAATCTAAATTATTGTTAAAATACAAGTTAGAGTTGGATGGTTGTGCAGCCTTAAAACATGACACTCTGTGAAGTTGACCCCTGGGAAGGGTCTGGATTCTTGTCCAGAGACCTTCCTGAGGGGACTGCTTACATGCATGCCCATGATCTGGGCCTAGCTGGGATGGGGCAAATCATGATATCAAGACTATTGGAGGTGCTCTCTCAGTTTCTGTCTCTCTTGGTTGTGGAAGAAATTAATAAATGCACTGTACCAAAAAAATCAGGTTTCAGTTTTGCTCCTCTACCCAATACCAATCAGAAAGGAATTGTAACTTAGAAGTTCTATTTTCTGCCTACCATATCTACGGTCCCAATAAAATAGAGGTCAATGTATAGGAACCTCATACGCAGCATCTTTGCTTTGTGTGAGGATGGGATCTGAGGGGCCAGAAGGCTTGTGGTGACTGTGCATTTGTTCATGGTGTTTCAATTCCACAATGGGTTTTCTGCAGGCACCTAAGTAGGACAACTTTGGATTATTGCAGGCGTATTGTATGAACCTCAGAAGTGTCACAAGCAGTCTTACAGCTGCATTTCTGGATACAGCTTAAGCTCTCAAATATCTTTTATATTGTAGAGAGAAAGTGGGTGAGTCATGTACTTTCTCAATATTTCAATTCTAGAAATTATCAACAGCATTAAACCGTGTTGTCAATGGAAGAGAATTGCTAAACAGCAAAGAAGAGGGATGCTGTTCGATAGTAGTCATCAGTCTGAAATGAGCTAGACAGTTAAATGTCCTAAAAGGGAAATATACAAGCCCCCTCTCTCTGAGGCCTATCTTAAACATATGCTAATTAAAAAATATTGGCCAGATAAACAATCATAGAGTGATACAACGTACTATTCCTATGTGAACAAACCTCTGAAGTAGCTATTGTTGTTATCCCCATTTCACAGATGAGGAAACCAAGGCATAGTTTAACTATTATTAAGCCCAAAGTCACAGCAACAGAGATAGAATTTAAATTAATTCTCTTTTTCCTCCATTTCTCTCATCAGTGAAAACTGGGCTATGACCTTTCAACTCACCATATAACAACACATGAATGTCCTAATTATGTCCAATGTCCTCCAGAGGAATTATTTTTTTCTTATAAAAGGAAAATTAGCTGGAAATTTCTAGGCCCATAAGGAGCTTGAAAAATGTGTGTACAAAGCAGTGAATAACAGAAATATTCGTGTGTCATTTCATCTCAACATGTTAATGTGTGCTCGTGAATTTTAGAGTGCATGCCCATTCAAATCATTACTATTTTAATTAATAGGTTATGCATTTTAAATATAAGATGGAGTGACACCTGCTGAGTTACAGTCTTATATTTTATGTTGTAGTGTTACGGTTCCATATGTATTGTCTGGAAACAGGCTATTCCTGAAAAAAAAAAAAGATTCAAAACTATTTCAATTTGCAATCTACCTCTTTGTTAATGTTATTTCCTTTCATCAGAAGGATGCATTTAGCAATAACACTAACAGATAAGAGTCCTTTCTATCTTTGATGTATTGTTCCCTAAGTAAAGAAACATATGAAATCCCTCACTCTGAAAATCAGACTCAGATCCTAACACTGTCTTTATGCAATGTTTTTCTTTTGCAAAGGGAACAGCCAGGGGATATGAAGGGGGAAAACAACACCATAACAAAACAAACAAGCAAACAGACAAACATGCAATCTCTGAGAAATAAATACCCCTAAAGAAGCTGTCTCCCAGGGAACTGCAAAGCTCAGTCCCTTTCTGTGGAAGTGAAGTCTCCGTATTTCGGACAGAGGTATTTCCCCCCTTCACACAAGGAGCATTATAATAAATTAACTAGTTGAAACTGCTGGGTTGAAGTAAACGGTCCATGCGTCTTTCTGAGCCTGGCGAGCTGTCGGAGTGGTTGCAGCAGGAAACCTTGTCACGCCGGGGAAGGGTCCCTCCCTGTGCGTCGCCCCCTTGGGCCGCTCCCAGATAAACAGGCGTTGTGTTATTGCTGTTCTCAGAGCAGCCTCCCTCCGCAGCCAGGTCCTGGGCAGCTCCATCGTCCAAATGGGAGCTGAGTTTGCAAGCTGCCGGGGGCGGTGAGGCTGGTGCTGCTGATGTCAGAGCCAGAAGACAGTTGTGATTGGATCTAATTAGACTTTGCAGCAGCAAATAGACAAGCTCCCTGCGTGATTGGCTTCAAAGTGGCTGGTGCCAAACAACTAGCAGAGGTGCAAAAGTAGCAGCCTGCGTTGGGCGCCTGGATAAAGGGGCCGCTGGCCAGGAGCTCGGCGCGCTCAGGACGCCAGAGCTCATCTTCCCAGCTCCTTCTGCTCCGGCGCAGCGGCTCAGCAGAAGGGCTTCCACCCAGGCTCTCAGCCCGGCTGGAACTAAGTGACCGGGAACAATCAGGAAGCGAAAGAGTACTCTGTGCTCAGTCCCAAAAAGTGAGCCCGCTCCGAGATTTGCAAAAGCAAAAGCCTTCGCAGCAGCGGCGGCGGCAGCGACAGAAAGCACAAAGGTGAACTTGTTAAGGAAGCCTCCTCTTCGGTTCTCCCGGCGGGGACTCAGCGATGGCATCCGTCCTGGGGAGCGGCAGGGGGTCCGGAGGGCTCAGCAGCCAACTCAAATGCAAGTCCAAGAGGCGGAGGCGGCGGCGGTCCAAGAGGAAAGGTAAGATCGCGCTCTGCGCTCGCCCGCCTGCTGTGACTCTGAGTCTCCCGCGCCCTCCCTCTTAGCCCGGGTTGCCTGTACCAGCAGCACTTTAGTTAAGATGCTGGTGGGATATCCTCTCAGAGCAGGGTGTTGGGAGTTCAGATCTCTTTGTAAACGGCCTGGGCCTCCTCAAGCCCGGAGGGAACAGAGTGAGTAGCCGCTCAGCGAGAGGTGTCTGAGAGGAGCGAGTGCAGGGACGGGGACAGGGCTGTGGTGCGCAGCTCCGTCCTTTGGAGGGACGTCCCTTTTCGGGTGCCGCAGTCCTCTCCATGCTCGGGACTACCACTACCTTAGACCCTCTTGGAGGCCACCATATCACGAAGTGCCAAAGGAAATATTCACTTAAGCCAATATCCTTGAAAACGAGGGAAGGAGCCCTTGTGCCAGCTTTTCCCATCCGGATTGCCTAGGAGGAAAAAGTGGGCAAAACCCTGGCCCTCGCCTCCCCAAATGGGCTGTCCGTTTTAGCGTGCGTTCCCGTCTCCGTTTGTAAACACTGGGACCTACCAAGAGCTCAGAGCTCATCCTTTGGAGAAAGGAGCAGGAATTAACCCGCGGACAGACACATAAGCTGTTAGTGATGAGACAACTGCAATCAGAAAAGAAGGAATAGGAGCGGATGACAGGTTGCTGCTGACGAACTGTCATTCTCTGCCTTGTTACCAGAGAGTCTTGGAGCTTGGGTGTACTGAACTTAGTCCATGCCATCCCAAGCCAAGGGCTGCCACACTGAACTTGTGCAAAATTAGTAATTGCTCTTCTATGAGAGGCTCGGTCCTAAAATGTCATCGTAGGCTGGGCGCATTCTACAGAAGGATTAAAACATTCTTCCAATGTTGCCTTTTCTTTCCCAGAGAGGAACTTGTGTTCTTGTCAGCTCCTCTTAGGAGTCTGCAAAAGAAAGTTCAGTTTTTTATCCTTTTGAAATGTGTCAATTAGGAAAAAAAAAATGTGAATAGAGAGGTCTAAGACATAACTGGAAAGGCACAACTCAAATTTACCAGATTTTCCAGATGTTTTAGTACAGGATGCATTGTTAGATATGGTGAAAGTCGTATAGCCTCCTGAGGATATTCCTCGCTGAGGAATATTCATCTTTGTGGTGGCCTCAGATAAGTTTCCAAACTATGTTGTAACAGACCCCAACTCTTTTATTACTTCTTCCAGAAACAGATGTTAGCCAAGACATAAATGCCAGTAGCAAACAGTCATTAATTTGATTGCACATCAAGGCACCGAGAGCAAATGTAGCCTACTTTCTTCAAAGGTTTCAGAACCTTCAGTTTCAGAAAGGGGTGATTTTTATAATTTCGGCTTAACTCAAGCTGCTAAGATGCATGCTTGCTATTCACTTTGCTATTTGAAAATATCATTTTGAAAGAGCCCTGCTAGTGTCTTCCAAAGATAATGCTAACAAAGTGACATTGATACTGAGCAAATCACAGAACTCAATAATGAATATGACTTTTAAAAAAAAACAGGAAAAAGGAAACATCATCTCTATACTTCAAGGTTTATATTTCCTGTTATTTCTTGTTCAGTCTATTTAAATATTTAAAATGGAAGCATGTGGAATAACATTTCACAATACTGCAACCTATAGAAATAGAAGCCTATGGAAATTGTTGCTTTTCTCCAAATGCATTTGCCTTACCAATAAATGTCAGTCATGCTGGTTTAGAAAGCATTCGATTTCAGGGGAAAGCAGAAACCTGGAGAAAGACTTCATTTGCTCTAAACTTAACTATAGCAATTCAAAATAAGATTCATATAGCAAAAAATCCTGTGTCTTGATTAGTTTGTATATACCAGTTCTCTTCATTTTCATAACTAAAAATTGAAGTGGAAAAGGGCAATTAAGATTCTATGCCAATTCTTATTATGGATGGATTTGCGTGTGAGTAAATACCCTGTAGGACCTGCTGACAAGCTACATTGTTAGGAAAGTCAAATCTAATTGCCAAATATTCACTTTTGGGGAAAAGTTAACATAGTAAACATACATGATCAAATTTAAAATCATAATATTCAAACTACAGACATGTTTAATGATGATCGACATTTTCCTGGGCGTAGATCAGTTTAGATGTAATTTCTAATTATTCCAGACCCTTGTTTTTTTCTTCTACAAAGAATAATGGTGAGTTTAAATTATGTCCTAATAGTCATGAATCTTAATTGTAATTGAACAGAATAGCCTCGACTTAAGCTTATCTAATAGTAAAACTATGTACTTGTCACAGTTTATAAATCCACATGTATATAGATGACTGTTAAGGAATTCTAGGAAAGCTCTGTTAGGTCCTCATTGAAAACACTAATTGTAAACACGAAGTAAAGGCTCTTCTTCTAAGTGAATAAATATAATTTAGATAAATATTGACCTTTTGGCCTATGATTGATATATATATACATATATATATATTCTTCTAATGGGCAATAAGGGTTTTTTAAGGTGTATCATAACTTTCAATTTTCCATTGCTGTGAAACATTATCCTTTTTTGACACCTGTACTCTAAAAGTGGCTTTCTTATGATACACTTTTTATTGTCAAAACACTCTACGGGCGCTGAAATGAAACACTTTGTAGCTATGGCTTAAATGTGGTAATGATACAATATTTTCATGATTGTTAAATATAACCTATAGTCTTGTAAATTAAATACACTCCTGTACAAGGTACTTTTTAGTAACCACAGAACACAAGATGAAGTGTGTATCTTTAAAGATCCAAAAAAGAAAGAAAAAAAAAAAAGGAAAAAAAAATTGGGCCAGAAGACAACATTTGGGTCTTAACTGTCAGAAGCCATTATTTATTTCTTAGATAAATGTAAAAGAATACTCTTTAAATAAATCTTCCCACCCACTAATCCCAGTTATTATTATTTTATTGGGACCTAGGGTCATGCAGTTTTACATTTTCTCTATGTATAATTTTTTAGCTGGAACTTTCTCTTAGACATTATTTATAAATTATTTATATATTTATACAAACGATAAGTACCAAAATTTGACTTTTATATGAGAGGAAGACAAGCAACTGCGGAAAAAAAAAACTGTAGGGACAGAGGAAACATCCCTTTACATATAAGGAATATGAAAGTCAATGTTTGTATCCCATATAACATGTGAGACATACCAGTTTATCCTGCTTCTATTCCATTCAGAGACTTAAAAAATACTAGTAACACTAACAGTTTGTGAAGATTGGTTCTGTCATCACTTACACCATGCACAACTCCTTTCTCCTGGACGGTACTGAGAGATTGCACTTTATTTTATAGTTCTTGGTAGAATTAGGCAAGATTGTTGTGCACAACCAAAACTGTCTTGTGTGGTTGTACAGGATAATGTCTGTATTATATCTTTAAAAAAACTGAATTATAAACATTATAAAAGAATACATTTTAATTCAAAATAATAAAGATAAAGGTTTTTTTTTTTTAATATTAAGCATCAGCTCTACCAGGTAGAATAAAAGGTAGAAATCATCAAAACAGAATATTTTCAAAAATCACTTAGAATGTTATCAGTTAATCTCCGAACCATGAGATAACTTTAGTGTAATATTTTTGAAAAATATCATAAATATATTTTTAGTTATTAAAATAGTGCATATATTCTGCTTTGTATACCTGCTTTCCTTGCATTTTGTAAGTGTATTTCTCCTAAAAGGATATAGGCATGAATATAAAATGCAGTTTGAAAATAAAATAGTTCTTAAAATTCTACCCATCATTATATACAACGTATGAAATGACTGAAGTTTGTGGAAATTAAAAAAAAAAAAAGATTCCTTCAAGGCAAACATATTGAGGAATAGAATACACATGCAGCTGAGTTCACGAGGCAAATTGGAGGAGAGGGTTCTCTGTGAGGTGTGTCAATCTTCATAAACTGGAAAGGGAGGAACTTGGGAGAACTGTTTGAAATGCTATACAAACAATCATTTGGTAAGTCCGAAGCTAGTTACATTGAATTTAAGCATCAACACATGGCGTTTCTTTCCTTGAAGCATTTGACAGGAAAATAAAATTTATAAAAACAGTTATCTCTTAAAATTTAGATATTATTCCAAGGTGGTTGGTAATGTAGAGTTTTAGAAAATTGAAAATGAATTTTGAGAACACCAACCCAAGGGAGCTGTATAAAAGTAAAGTGATGGATGAATCACGGGAAGGTGGTAGGGAACGGAGCAGGTTGCTGGGTGTTGTGAAATGCAAATGAAAAGTTGGCAAAAGGGATAGAAGGAGTAAAGCAGATGGATGGTAGACACAGGCTTGTAGTTAAATAAAATTCCATGAAAAATTAATGAAATAGAAAAATTGTGCTCAGGATGAGGGTAGAGCGGTGTGTGGCTCTCGGTCTCCTCTAATGCCAGTCATCCTCGCTTGTGTCATCCTGGCTGGTGAGGGACACAGCCCCTCGGCTCCATCTGACATACTCTGCGTATCTCACTCACTGACAGCTGAAGA
Source organism: Tupaia belangeri chinensis (assembly GCF_000334495.1). Classification (NCBI taxonomy): domain Eukaryota; kingdom Metazoa; phylum Chordata; class Mammalia; order Scandentia; family Tupaiidae; genus Tupaia; species Tupaia belangeri. The sequence goes on from NW_006159510.1 coordinate 3,375,244, forward strand.
GGAAGGACTGGATTTAGTGATAAAATCAAATTGATTAAACCTTTAGCCAGCATCTAATTGTGCGGGGCTCTCTCCCTCTCTCTCTCTCTCTCTCTCTCTCTCTCCCTCTCTCTCTTTTAAATTTGTGTTAGTGTTTCTGATTTCTAGTGACCCATGTAATAAGAGTAATTTGAAATTGCTTCAAGGGTATAAGGTATGAGTGAAGTTGAATTTATAATAAAAACATGGGATTCATATCTCCATATCTAAATAGCAGTGCTTTGGTTATTGCAGACGTGCATCCCAGAAGAGAATTATATAAGGGAACACAGAATAATGAAACTGTATTTTCCTTTTTTAAAGCATAGAATGAGAACTTATGCTCCGAAAGTATCAGTGTTTAATTTTAAAACTATGTATACATCTATATACACACACATAGGCATACAAACACACACTCATACAGATATATAACTCTCTCTATATATATTTATACATACAAGGGGACTTCAAAAAAGTTTACAGAAAAAAAATTGGAACAGTACTAGCTAATTTTGGTGCAAAGAAATTGAAATCAATGCATAGTTTCTTCATAATACACATTTTGCATGAACTTTTTGAAGATTCCTCATATATACCTAGTGAAACCTGATGAAATGTTTGAACAATTATTATACTTGCCTGCTTCTTTTTCTAAAAGGCTTAAAAAAAAGAATGTCAGTATTTTTATAGCCAAAACAGTTTTAAACAATTATAAAACCAAAAGTAATTATGCTCTCTGCTCTTAATCATGCAAAAATATTATTTCTAAGTAGATATTGCAGTGATAAATTTGGTTCCTAATTACTAGCTAACAAGATTTCTAAAAGAACAATTTTCCACATCATAAGCAAGATTTTAAAAGCACTTATAGGCATTCTGAAACTGGATAGAAGAAAAAAAGTGAATGCCAAGTGAACTATGAAAGGCGTGGATGTCCTTCACAAGATATTCGACTACCGAGTGCTAACACTATCAGCGTGGTTCCACGGTATTATGAGAAAAAGCAGCAGATCTATACCCTCTGCCTGGTCTGTTGCCGACAGCCCTGACTCATGTTGCTAAGTATGTGTAAGCGGAATGAACCGAAATTAACCCCTGTCTTGACAATTAAATGTTTTTCTTCTACTCAGAGAAATAGATGCTGTTAAATACTTTACAGTGCAAGGACAATTGTTTATTCACAGCTGTTAGTTTATAACTCACTTAAAAAGTACCAATAGCAAACGGTCCTTAGTTTCAAACAATAGAAGAAAAGATCCTTTTAAAATTTTTTATTCACGTGTAAATCAGATATGCTCTTGTGAGACTTTAAAAAACAGAAAGGGAAGTGTCCATTAAGAGATTTAAAAACTTAGAGCCAAAACTACTCTACTTGCATATGTTACTACCTTCATATCAAGAGGGCCGAAATTAGTGATTCAAGTTGAACTTTTATTTACTTGTTTATTTTGTTTAAAAGGAATGGGAGACAAGAGCGATCCCATCCGAATTGTGTCAAAGTGTGTAAGCCATGTCACAGCAAACATGGCTCGTAGGCCCTAAATCTCTACCTGTAAACGTGTGAGTGGATCCTATTTCCCAAGAACCACGTCCAAAATTTAGCAACTTAGAAATGATCATATTCGCTTGTTAGGCAGTCTGTCATTTTCCCCAAACATAAATTTGCCCACTTGCAAAAACAACAGATTTCTGGAGAACGATATGTATTTGAAAATAAAGAGTGGATCTGAATTGTCTGGGTCCTCTACATCCACTGTGGGTATTTAATCATCTTTTATCCTAGTTATGGGCATTGAGGATGAAGGCAGTGGGATAATTACATTTTATTATTTTATTGATGGGTAGTGAATACAATTAGTATCTGGTTTCTGGTAAGAAAATGGTTCTTTGTGTTATAAAATGCATATATTGGAATTCACTGTCATCCATTTTAAATTACACACATTATCAAATGTTAATGTTATTTTTAAAGCTCCAAATCACAAGCAAATCATATATTTACATTAAAGGGGGGATTTTATACTCAACTAGGAAATAGTGTTCAATAAATGAAGCATTCATATAAACAAAGAAAAGTAACATTTATGGTTAAGATTGAAGAAAAATGTGATATAAATGCACAGGTGATTTTTAGATTTTAAGATACTTTCTCTTGGGTCCCTGAGGAATAAAATTTTGAAAGCCTTTTGAACTGTGTACATTTAAAATTATGGGATTGAGGGTGGCTTGGTTGAGCTGCTCCTGAGGCAGGAGGGCAATTAGAGCCTTCTTGTTTGTGAAACTGCTAATTCAGTTCTAAAGTGAATATTCACACCAGCTGAAGCCTCAGACAGAAAAGGGCCACTTGCCTCACTATACCTCATGCGATCAAAATCTCCCATGGATTAGAAAGAGAATCCCAGCAGCGGAGATGCAGAAGTGAAACAGGGCAGTTATTATTTTTAGTATAAGTACCTGTTCACTCGTATAAATACTTGAACTCAAATCTGTGTGCATTCATTTCGCTAAGCATTTCTATAATGGTGCCCATAGACAGCTCATTTACAAAACAGATCAAGATTTTGCGTGTGTGTGGCTGTTGTTTTTGCATTTAAGTAATAATAAAATATAAATAATAAAACTTCTATTGTTTGGAACAGACTTGTAAACCCTCTTTTCTGGAGTCTCTAATAGATGAAGTGAATCTTAAACCTAAACCATAGCTCAGCACTTGCAGGTGATATGCACATAATGGGAAGTGTTCCTTTAAATACCTTAACCAGGTGGTGCTTTGGAGAATTTTATAGATTTAATTCATCTTTGCTGCTCCATTTATTTGAGATGAAATCTCTGATTCTTGTTTCCTACTGCTGAGAGACGGAAGATCTGCCTCATCATTTTGTAATGTGTGACATGATTTCTCGAATATGTCTTCTCAAAATATTGAATTAAAATAGGATGGGGATGGGGGTAGACTTTGTTCACTGAAACTGGAGCCTATCCTTCATTGAAAAGGCTCACCCAAGTCAAATCTCTTCTTATGGTTAAAAACAAATAGAGCCGGGGTGACTCCTGTTCCTAAGAAGCAGGGCATGGGACTCATAGTAAGCCAGTTCAAAACATGTACCTCAGACACCAATAATTGATTACTAAACAAATTGTATTAGTCAAAGTCCGTCAGAAGTACACATAGTTCCTCTCTTTAAGGTAAGTGCAATATTTCCTAAAAGTTTAATTGCATTTGGAAAAATGCAATTTAATAAACATGACAGAAACGTCAGCAAAATAGATTTTGACCTCCTCTAAAACCCCAGTCTGGCTGAGTTCACTCATCCCTGTCTGGAACAGATGCTGCACTCACATTGGCCTTGCGGCTATGAAAATATCTGTGTCCTTAAAGGAAGTACCCGCCCTCTTTATATGAGGCTATGTTTAGGCCTCAGTACTGAAACATAAAATCAGATACAAGCTCAGACACTATCTGAAATGTACAATTAAAAAGAAGACAGTTTTATAAATTTGAGAGATTAATAAGATATTGTGTAAAAATTCCCAAGGTGAACAGAAACAAAGATGGCCTAATGTAGCCACATCCTTAAAAATATTTTATCCATGTGTTAACTCTAAATATTAATACTATGGGTAAAACTTTTTAAAAGCTTACCCAGAATTTAACTGAAAAATGACTTTTTAATCCAAAATACATGCTGCAAAGAGAAATTTTTTTATTTCAAATAATTCTGTGATGCTCATTTTATTTATAACAAAAAAATTATGAAATAAAAATCATGGATACATTCCTAGGGAAATAACACTAGAATAAGCTGTCCCTTCAAAACAAACAAACAAACAAACAAAAACCCTCCAGGACAGCAGAACTGATAGTCCTGAAAGCTGCTGAAATAAGAGCAAATGCTGTGGGCTTTAAAGGCAGCTTTGATGTGTAGGAACTTGCTTCTCTAACATTGTTACACTACTCCATTCTCAGAAAATACACATGAATATACACTCAGCACTGATTGAAATGGAGGGCAATATTTACCTACTAAACATTAGGAAGATAAGTTTATTCATTTTGAAGTCTGACAAATTGAGAGTTCATTTAATTTCATGTGATCACCTGAGTTTTTAACCCATTTTTTTTCTTGTTGTTGTGCAGAGACAATTAATCATGTCTTAGATTTGTAGAAACATAAGGAAGAGAATTCAAGTCATTAAAATGGGCACCCATGTGTTCTGTGTCGATTCTTAATAGAGGGACACTGTAGACATGGCAGAATCAACATCAGAAATACACATAAGCATTTGTGGAAGTATCAATATCTACATGTTAAAGGATTCTCTAACTCTGGAGCAGATGCAGTTTAACAGAAACATTTTAAAAACCATGTACAAAAAAAAACCATGTACAGAAAAAAAATCTTAGTAAACTTCTGAGATCACAAACCCATTGAGAGAGAAGGAAAACAAGATGTTGGCTTGAGACGGTGCTTTATAGTATTGAGGATAATATTAATTGATGAACTATAAAAGTTCCAAAAAGTCACTGCTTAAATAATTTTCCTTGCTATATATATCGTACAGATGAAATAGTTTTGTCTGTGCCGTTAGTAAAATATAATGTCAACTCACATCATAAAACAGGAGAGAAACAACAATCTCACTGATATAAAGGGGTTTTAATAGAGCGAGACAAAAAGGGAGAAACTGAGAGAGACTGAGAAAGAGAGAAACTTACAAGTCACTTTCTTCTTGTGTCTGATTAGAGTTCATCTTTCCTGCATTTTATTTTATGTAACTTTCAATACAGAGAGGACATTTGATTTAAAAGTATGGACATGCTATTCAATTCTGCTTTGTTTGCAATTTTGTCCTAAATATTATATATGTACTCAGATAAGGACTGTATTTGGTGTGTATTTTATTTATTCATGCATTTATTCATGTGCAAATTATACCTCCTATGCCTACTATGAGCTAGCCAAAGAATGAGGCACTACAAAGACACTAGAAAAAGAGATTAATTAATGTTGGAACATTCTCTTTACAAGCTAAGTAACATATGTGATTGACTCTATAAAAGAAATTAAAATTAAATTAAATTTAAAAATTAAAAATAAAACTACAATGTGATCCAGCAAGAAAAAATAAAGAAAGAAAAAAATAAAGAAAAAGAGGTTATTATGGCCCTCCTCTCTGGGTTTATATTGTGCATGGAGATACATACATACAAATGTGAAATCACAACAGGGGACATGACCCTAATGCAATATTTTGTTCTGTGAGAAATTTTTTAAAAACTATCAAATATTAACAGATGTTATTACAAAACTACATTCTACTGTATTTCCTTTATTATTTCAGGTGAGACTCCTGGATAAAACCAAACCATTAAAATACAAACTCCTTTAGATTTGAATGTTTTATACCTTCTATGGTGTCAAAATGTAATAGCCACTCAATTAAAACCCACTGGGAAAATTGATTATGGTTTTAAAATAAGAATTTCCTAAAGAAATAATCAGAACAATAGAGTAGAAGGGAAATTTTTCTAAAGAGATTGTATGCAAATCATATGAACTCTCGTGGTTCATAGAAAAGGGAAAACAGTGTGGGGTTAGTATATGGGTTAGTGTGTGGGGTTTATATCCAAAAATCATCTTTGGAATAATGAAGGCTAGGGAAGAATGTGACTCTTCAGTTCTTGTTTTTTGGTGTTATCTGCAGATTTTAATTGTTGGGGTGGCTTCTGTCTTCACTGTGACTTCTCCAGCATAGAGTCATTGTAGTCCCAGAAATTAGTGACCATTTCATTGTGTCTGGTCAGTAGATGTTTGTTGTAGAATTAATTATAAGATTTATGAAGGACAGCGTCTGGTTTATTCTTAAGAAAAAGCTATGTAAACGAGTTTATCCATTCAACAAATACTTATTGATCACCTTTATTTGGCAGTCACCGTACAAAATGGAAGGGATTACTCAGTAACAGAAGTTCCAAAAAATGTTCTTAAATAGAAAATGAATCTCAATATGCAGTCTAACTTGAAGAGATAGTGTACAAAGTTCCCATTTCAGAAGGCTTGGGAGGCACACACATATATGTAATATAGACTATTTGCCAAATTAGCCTCTTCAAGATTGGCACTTGCTCATTTTTTTCTTTTAAGGAATGAGTAAAATCCTTAGACTGAAATGAATTGAGAAGAAGTTTAAATGCTTACCAAGGAGCAAGCCCTCTAGGACTGGTGCCCTCACTGGCGTGTCCGAGGTAGACTTCTCAGCCTTTTGCTCTTGTGATTAGACTATTTGCCAAATTAGCCTCTTCAAGATTGGCACTTGCTCATTTTTTTTTTTTTTTAAGGAATGAGTAAAATCCTTAGACTGAAATGAATTGAGAAGAAGTTTAAATGCTTACCAAGGAGCAAGCCCTCTAGGACTGGTGCCCTCACTGGCGTGTCCGAGGTAGACTTCTCAGCCTTTTGCTCTTGTGATTCTGACATGGGCACCTGACTTGTGGCCCACTCCTCCCCCATGGACTGCAACTGTGTCCCACACCTGTAACCGGTGCTCTGACTTCCTCCTCTAAAAAGATACAAGCATTGACCAAGTACTCAGCCACCATCTTGCTTCTCATTGCTAAGGAAAAGCATCCTGTACATATTTAATGAAAAAGTCTGCCACCAGGCCCACCACAGTAAGTTACATTACAGACTTTTTGCTATCATAAGGTCTGGCAATTTTATGAACAATGATGACATCTTTGCCTGGGGAATCATTTAAAGTAGGATGTGTATCTATCCACATAACAGAATTTATGGAGAGTTCATCTATGTCATGGAGATGTTAGCACTCCCATGCCTACACAACATTGTGAGTATAGGGCACATAGTGGAAAAAGTAAATAGTCACCAAATTTGTCCCTTGATTCTAAGTAGATAGCATGTATCTTGCTATTTCTAATCTTATTAGACAACTATGGAATCTTCTCTTTTTCACATCTTTAGCTATTCATATACTCTAACTAAGCAGGAGACATGTGTAAAACCCACACCAGAAATGCAACATTAAAGGTAATAGTCTTTAGTTGTTATTTCTGGCTTGATTCTCTTATTTTTGGCCACAATAATATTGGCTGCAATAGTTAGGTCTAGATATTTATCTATGATAGTATTGTGGAAACTTTTAAAGCTTGAACATCAGAGTAATAGAAAAATGCAAGCTGGTAAAATTGAAATCAAGCAGTGGATTGAATGCTATATATATTTATATCTATTTATGCATGATACATTATAAATAATGCACAGTAGAAATCTGAATATTAGCACCTATATCTTTTCACTACAAAATCATTTTGTCCTTACAATGTGGAAGAAGAAATGGTCTTCGTTCTCCACTCATTTGGACTTGTTCCTTCTTTTGATGTTCGGACTTAGCTGGTTCTTTATCATTTCCCAAGATATCTTGACCCGTATTCTGAAAGGTGACATTCTTTCTTATGTCAACATTTTTAACATTAATGAAAAATCAGTTTTGTGCACATTCAAATTCATATATAAAAGCAGTGGCATGTCTTCTCTACCTTAAGCACATTTCTTTCCTTGTCATTTTTTCCTAGTGTAGCCCTAGGAATGCGATTTTCTCTTTTCACCACTCTGAGCTTTTCTTTTTTTGGCCTATGAAACTCACTTGAAGGTATCCTGTATATGACAACGCTAGAGCAAGGGTGTATGATTTATGCTGCCATATTTTTGCAAGAAGGAATGACATTCTAGTCTGGGTTGATGTTGAAAATAATCCCCTACACTTGATGGAGGAAAATGCATAGAAAAGATTATGTGGCACTCCCTATGTGACATCAGTGAACACTGCTGTGGTCCAGGAACCAACGAGGGACTCTGCAAGTTACTCACATTATGGGTCAAAATATATTAACTAAATTTCATGAAATTGGTTGTACCTATTTAAAAGAATGCTAACCTAGCCCAAAGGTTAACACAATACATGGGAGGAGCCTCCTGAAAAAGTCCATGTGGTTGAGGCTCTCTTTAAGTATTTTCAGTAAGATTTGCTCAATTAGTTAAGTATAAGTCAGCAAATATGTGACCATTTAACTGAGTGTCCATTTGACCCTAAAGCAATGTGAACTAAAATTAAATAACTATTAATAATATTTATAAAGTACTTATACTCTTTAAAGAGATTAATGTGCATTATCCCATTTAATCCTCCCAATACCCCTATGGGGTAGCAGTACTTATTGTTATCATTTTATAGAGAAAGCCACTAAAACCTGGAGAGGTTATGACATGTGCCTGAGGCTACATATTCAGAAAGTCAGAGGTCAGGGCTGTTCAAAGTCTGATTGGTGACACCTTATTTGTGAAAAATTCTGTATTCACCTTCCTAGGCTAAATCATGCTTGCCCAAAAATGGGACCTAGAGTTCCCATTTTCAATATAGAATTTCAAGACAAATTTTCTCTTTCCTCTGATTCTTATCTTATTGTTCTATGGGACAGTAAGCTTTGAAAAGACACCACCAGAATGCTGATCACTGAGGCAGACAGCGTAATAGGACAAGATGTGCAAGAGTGAAAAGAACCCACTAGACCTTCCATTGCTGACCCCTGGGTGGACAGGTCATCCTGTGCACATGAAGGAATGTGGTGGTGCTGTCTTCATCATCTGTGGGACATCGTCTCCTATGGAGATGCATTCAGGGGTGGGACATACTTGGCCCTTGGGGGTGAAGACAAATCTGACAGGAGATGTGCCCTGGTTTCTCAATGAAGGATGCTTATGTGATGGATAACTCTCTCAACCTGACAGGCACAAATATAACAAGTTTATAGTTAGGATGAGTAACCAGTCAGGAATTAGCTTTTCTGTGGTCCTCTGTGGACTAGACCCAGATGGGTTTAACAACAGAAGCAGTAGCAGAGAGGACATGGGTCCTGAGGCAAACAATACAAGCCTATGCTGTTAGTCCTGGCCACAGGCTACTCAACTACGAGTTCCAGAAATTACATTACTCTTTGCTGAACTACTTTCTTATCTAGAAAATATAAACAGTATATAAATTACAAGACTGTGAGATTGTGTGTGTGTGTGTGTGTGTGTGTGTGTGTCTGTGTGTATATTCAGATTTCATTTTAACTCTGTCACCTCTTTCAAGACCCTGTCTCCAAATACAGGGACATTGTGAGACACTGCAGTTAGGACTTCTATATAGGAATTCAGGTAGAGGGGTACCATTCAGCCCTCAACAACAGAAAGAAAACCCTGGTTCTATTCAGCTTTGGAGACAGTTTTTGAAAGAAAAGCAGTCAGTGGGATCCCAGCACTCCTTTCCCAGAAACACTCTCTCTGTCTCAACAAGGTCCAGAAAATTCATCAATTCCATTTTCATCACTGTAATATCTCTACTAGATAAACCATAATATCTCTAGGGAACGAAAAATACTTGTACAATTGAACTAGCATCAGATTTGATTAAATAATGTCCAGAACATTTTTCTCGATTATTCCATTGTGTGTTGCCAACCAATAGGATGATGTGATTTCTGTGGATTTTATTTTATTCCGCCTACCATCCCCTCCTTTCTAAGCCCCCTAAAACTTGTTTCTAGTTAAAATTTACTTATTATGGACTGGTAGCAGAAATGATCATAATTCAAAGAAGAGTTACCATCTATAATGCTAGGAAATGGTCAGAAAAAATGTTTTACCTTCTACTGACAGCTCTTTTCCATATTGAGTAGAGTGAGTCATATAACTTTCTTACTGGGAGTTAAAAGTAGCATAAGAACTTAGTAACTAAACAACATCTCTGCTTTATGGATAAGGGAAATGAGATCCAAAGAATGGAAATGGCTACTTCAAAAAGGTGGATCATAAACAAAACTGAGTTATAACCAGAGCCTTTGAACTTCAATCAGGTGTTCCTGGCTTGCTAAGAAACCGTGACCCTGTTGTGGGATTGAACAGGCAGGTACAGAGAAGCCATTGGAGAGCACAGATCCCTAGATGGATGGGACTACCAGTGTGAGAACTCATGAAACACAGGAGCGAATGTTCTCTGGGTAGAGTGAATTACCACTTAGGAGACTCCTCTAGAAAATTTTCTATGTTGCTTTTAGAATTGATATCTTATAAACTGTATGTTACCAGTGGCTGTAAAAGCTATGTCATTGAGCTGTAATACAGAATCACCTTTTGAAGAGAGTTTTCTACTTCCGTTTCCAGGAAGATACTGAATAGCATGCGACCAAGCTGATAAGGTCTTTGTGAGCATATGAGTGTGAATGTATGTGTATACGTACAGATGTCTGTGTGTGGGTAGTGTGTGTATATATATTTTATATATTTTCCACTGTGCTTTCCCTTATTTACATAGCATCAGTAACACAATATTCCCATTTGAAGATTAAAGAAGACCCTAGATTGTTAAAATAAACCCAGACATGCCAACTTCTCTTTTCAGATATTTATCTATGTTGAATTTCAAAATGATTATTAATTACAATATGGGATATTTAAGAAATACAATTAATTGAGATTAAAAGGGAAGAAATTTTTCATTTATTTCTCATAAAGCATATTGAATAAAGGAAAGCTATGTGCTGTAATAATATATACAACACACACAAGCACAACACACTCCATAAAAGGATAACAGGCATACATTGTTGTAATATTCAAATTAGTTCCTCTTTTTCAATGAAAATAAAGCATATTATTTATTCAGGAAAAATCTGGAACTAAATTTTAATGTTATAAAGTGCATTCATCAGATTTCAATACACTTATTTCATTATTTGATTTACAGTAAAGACATTATGCATTCTTTTGTGTATATCTCTCTGTGCGGACACAGGACATTTTTCATTCATTTTCATATATTAACAATAAGGCTAATGTTCCAATTTCTTAGATTAAGCTAGCTCAGATTCTATGCAGGCAATATAAAGTCAAAGTTAAATTGCAGCAATAGGTAAACATCTATGTTCTGTTTTAAATTTTGTGAGTATGAATGTATGAAAGGTAGATTACAGAAATAATCAAACAGAACATTTGAACCCACTGAATGGTGTCTGATTCTCAAAGTGTCAAATTTATAGAAAGGTTAAATAATTGAAACCCTTCTAAGAAAACACATCGTCTTCCCACAATAAGACAAAGGGATATGTACCATTAACTAGAGTATTTACAACTCCATTTCACGCAAACTGACTAAAATGGCTCTTCCCATCTGTTCAAAATCTTATTTATAAAGTCATTTTACATAAACACTAGCAGGTAGGATTCCCTGAATTTTAAAATTTTCATTGTAAATTACCAATTACTGGTGGCATATTACTTATAATAAACCAGTGAGTATCAATTTCTGATCACAGAAATAAAAATGTAAGACTCTCTCATGTACCTAACTTTAGAGAGGACAGTAGACTGAGGCATGCTCTTTAGTTCCCTGCATCACCAGGCATGTGGAATCGAGGGAGCCTGCAGACCCAGAGCCAGGACAAGAACTAAGGTCACACATGGAGATCAGCAGGTCCACCTTAAAAGAGCTTTTGTGAACTTCTCTGCAGGTTCGATGATAATACATCCAATTTTCTATATGTAGAATGTCTTTATATGTAAAGTCCCAATATATTTATGTACAACAGAAGTTATTACCTGTGTACCTAAAACTGAACTGAGAGTATACACGTGTGTGTATGTATGTATGATTTTGTACTCCGTATTATCTTTCTAGATTAATTCTAAATGGGAAATTTAGAGAAAAAAGGAAGCATTCTAATTGTAAATTTATGTCTTTAAAGCCTGTTTTAATACTTGTTTTTTCTGAATTATTGTATATCAACATCAGCATTTGTTTACCCTTAAAACATACAGTAAAATTTCAACTTTTGAAACATTTTGACTCATTTTCTACTCTGTCATTTTTTTTTTCTTTTAGAAAGAGTGATTTCAATTCTCCACACAATTTTGGTAACAAATTAATGACTATTCTTATATTATTCTCTCTGCTGAGGTCTCTCCAAATTGAGGAACGCAAGAATCCTGGGCTTGAAATTTAGGTTTATTAATTAATCTCTTTCTATGTTTTATTCAAATGAATACTGATTTTGCTTTCAGATATGTTCATTTTATTTCTTATAAAGTTTTACAACTGTATTATATCTTTAACATATTTTCACCACAGTAAGGGAAGGTCAAATGAATAATGTTCAGTGTAGACTCATTTAAGGAAAAATGGTGGATGCCTTCGCTCTCTAACAACCTTTCAAATAAAAGCACCCATACTTAGTAAATACTGCCAGGATATTAGCATACATATCTGTTTATGAGTCTTTTCTACTATTTCCTCTTCTCTTTTCAGTATGACATAAACTGCTGTCCGAAAATTTGCACTGGGTGAAGCTGTCCAGCTTTAGCAAACATTTCATGACAGGGTTTTCGTGTGTAAGTTTGTCCTGGTAATGGCAGTGCACATCTGCAGTGTGGTATCAATTAGAAATCATAAGGAACCAAGTTTAGACAGAAGGTCATACATTCATATGCCCAAACCTTGTGAAGCTAGCTAATGATTCCACTAGATGCTCACATTAAAGACCCCCAAGATGGTCTTTTTAGCAATTGAGTGTCAGAGGCTAACATGTAAAATGTCTCCAATCTATGGAACTGGGGGTTACCTTGTTATGAAGATATCACATGCTCAATTTGAAAGGCATCTTTTTCCCCAAAGTCCAGAAGATTTGAATTCTTGGATTAAATGAGAGAACGAGTGGTTTGAGATTCCTGTCTTGACTGATATGCTGGAAAAAGCAATGTTGTAAACTATAAAGATATATAGTGACTAAATATCAATTTTAAAAAACTGTAAAGTAGATTCTCCAATTAGGGGGCAAGAGGATAGGAGGAATACATTAGATCCTGATACCCTGGAATGTTATGGAAGATCACTGGCAAATTGGCCAATAAAATAAGATCAACTTTTGGAAAATTATACTGCCAAGACAAATAAGAAAATCTCTCCACTGCAATCAAAACCAAATCTTCAAAGTTTCCTTATTGTGACTTAAATGAAGTTGAAAGGAAATGTTTACCATTTTAACAAAAAGCACAAGAAACCATTCCTCTACTGTATAAACCTTGTGTTTCTCTAAATGCAAATTCAGGGTGTAAGTTGAAAAGCAGAAACCAAGCTCTTGTCCTGGGTGTGTTGTTAAGGCCTTCAGTTATGCATGTTAGATGAGGTCCCAGATGGCCTGCTCAGAATGGCAGGACTTTGATAGACCTCTGCCAGGCCCCCTGCTCTGCAGAGCTCGGAGTGGAGGTAGGCATCACCTACTGCATCAACCACGCACTCCTTCCTACCTCGGGCATTCCATGGGATACCCCTTTCTATATAATGGCAGACCCAAAGATACAGAAATAGCCCAGAATTCACTGACATACTTGACTGTGGACTCATACAGAGGCATACACGTACCTGTACGTATGTGTACACACACACACACACACACACACACACATACACACACAAAGAATAGGGAAAGGAAGGTATTTATGGTAAGACAGGATGTGAAAGAACTTTTCCAAACGGTCCCCAGGTGAGCGGTGATGGCAGAGACCCAAACACTCTGCAGCGAAATAGCAGCCTCCTTCCAGGAGCCCACATAGTGCACCCATGTAGAAATCAGACTGGATGATTCTTTCCAGTCCCAAACCAGGAACACGGTACACGAGAAGAGTCCTAGAATCAGGAAAAGGGACACAATGCCAGGTGGATCTGCATTCCACCTTGATAATTTCTATTTTAATTGAATCCCACCTTTACTGTTATGTACAAAGTTTTTCATATTAACACTAGCCTGGATGTTGCTGCTGTATTTGTTTAGTCTCTGTCTCTCCCCTTTTCTCCCTCTCTCCTTCCCTCTCATCCTTTCTCCTTTATTTAGTTATTATATTCCTAAGTATATTATCCAGCTATTTGTGGATTTGATATTCCCATATATTTTTCTAATTCTCATTAAAATATAATATGGCATTTTAAAATGTTTGAATGTTTTTCACATACGATCCAAAGTAATTTGCAAGTCACCCTTATTTGCATACACTCTGAGACTGTAATTTCTTTTTTTAAAATTTATTTTATAGTTCATTTAATCACATAAATCTTTACAGTGTACCGATGATCTGAGACAGTCATTTCAAAAACAAGGTCTGAGGACTGGGATGAAAGCAGAGAGCTTTCCCATGAACTGAGAGCCACTGACTGAGCAATGAGAACACAGGCAGGGAAAGCAGACCTGTGGCCTCTGCCTACTGTCAGAGGTGTGAGGGACATTCAGTTGCCCTCCTGGGTCTGGGAAGCTGCCTTCTGCTCAGGTGTCTTGGTTCTTATGGAACCAGCAGTTAGCGTAATGGCTATGTTGCTGGACTCCCACATAGTCAACTGCGGTTCGCATCCCAGACCCGGTGGCTTAAAGTTCATGCCGGGCGTGTGTGCGTGCGTGCCCAAGGTCCCTAGAGGAGAATGGTGGAGAAGGGATTGCGGCGTGGCCATCCACCCTGGGGAGTGATTTCTCGCTTTCTATCTCTCTGTCTCTGTCTGTCTGGTGAGTGCACACGCCCTATAGCAAAAACCTCTAAGAAAATAAAAAAGAAGGCGTCATGGTGCTTAGCATACAGGTCAACTCCCACAGGACAATCTGGTTCTGCACCCAAATTGCCCTGAGAAGTGGGCAAATCTTGTTTGCAAATGGGAGGAGCTCAGAGATTTTCCAAAATGAGAACAAACCCAGATAGACATAGAAGAAATTTTACTTTGTAACAACCTGTGTAGTAAGGTCCTGTTTTCTATGTTACTAAAGAGGGGAAAATTATGATCAGAATTGTGTTTGAGGAAACATAATCTCTAGGGAATTTTAGGACTACTTTTAATCCCATATATTCCAGTGGATTAAAAATGTCTTTGTATATTTTATTGTTATCTAAGGAATAGGTGAACTTTAGAGTTACTTTCTAGACTTTTTATTCTTGTAGACATTCTCTATGGTATCTCCTTGATATTCATATGAGATGTATCCTCAGAGACTTCTGAATCCTAAATCTGCCAAAACTTTTATCACATGCCATTTTTCCCATGGAATAGCGTAAAGTAACATTTTCAAATAGACTTCCGTACAAGATGCATTTGTTAAAAAGGGGGAAAGAAATGGGGAGGATTTCAACTTATAAATTTAACAGTTGTTTTGATTTCTCAGAACTAATG
This sequence comes from Tupaia belangeri chinensis, assembly GCF_000334495.1. Taxonomy (NCBI): domain Eukaryota; kingdom Metazoa; phylum Chordata; class Mammalia; order Scandentia; family Tupaiidae; genus Tupaia; species Tupaia belangeri. The sequence goes on from NW_006159510.1 coordinate 3,390,526, forward strand.
CATATTGAGACTCTCCAAGGAAAAAAGAAATGTACTGTATTCTAAACTGATTTAAACCTGAAACAATGCAGGAGAGACTAAACACTAGCAATCGATGGGATAACATTTAGAAATAGCCAAGGAATTAATTACGAATACTGAAAAATTTTGCTGAATGCTTCACAATGGATTGCTACTAAGTAATCTGTTTTTAATTTATCTGAATTCTCTGCTTTCTTCCCTAAAAACTATTAGGTTTTTCAGATCCTTTAACGCCTTCTTTATTACCATTACCAGCTGTATTGAACAAATGTTTATCAGAGTTAGGGTTATTTTCTGGCCATTCAGAATCTAAATCACTTTTCTAACTGGAGAAGCCCAAGGGCCTGGGAGCCTGTTTCTGGATCCCAGGCATAGTATGTGAGTGCATGACAGAATACAACCCAGAACACTGAATTATGAGTTAGGAGAGGGCTGTGCAGTTTTCACCTGCAGCTGACACTCACTGCAGCCACGTTGCTCTCCAGTAGGGGTGTCCAGGTAGGGGAGTTGGGGGAGGCAGTAATGGTGGAGGCATCTGTCCCAGTTTTCTGCCACTTGGCATGGAACGTTTCAGAGTCACCTACTCTGTCAGCTGAGTCAACTTTCTGTCCATTCCAGGGATCCACTATGTACTTTTCATTTTTTATAATCGCTCAAAAAAATGAATGAAAGAAAATAGTTTAAGGAGAATTGGGGTTAGTTCTTATTTTAATTATATTTTTTATTTCAATTTGTTTTATACATTCAATCACATATGTCACTTAGCTTGCAAAGTGAATATTCCAACATATATACATTTCTCACCAATCCAGTTGGGAATACTATACACATCATCCTCAGCAGACAATAACCCATCTCTTTGTCCCACAAATGCCCAGGCCCTCCATTTCTCTACCCAGTGTCCCTCCTCAGTCTCTCCTCCTTCACCCACCCTCTTCCCACACTGTATCTGGTATTTATAATCATTTTCTATGTTTTTATATCCTCTAGTCATTCAGTTTCAACCATAGAGTGCAGACAGTCAGTATATATTAACTGTAGATATACAATGTAGATATAGAAATACAGTCTCTCCTTCATAGACTGACTTGCTTCACTCAGTAGTAAATCCTCTACGTACTTCTAACATGAGGGGACTTCAACAGTTCATGGGAAAAAAAATTGGAATTCATTTATGAGTTTATTTTGGTGCAAAAACATTTTGAAATCCATGCAGTTTTCATAATACACATTTTCAATGAACTTTTTGAAGACCTCTAATACATGCTGTTTTTACTTTGACAGGTTTATTTTCTACTGCTTATGAATAAGAATTAGGATTTTTTTTTTGAGAGGTTTTCGCTATAGGGCTCATGCGCTCGCCAGACAGACAGAGGGAGACATAGAGACAGAAAGCGAGAAAAATCACTCCCTCGGGGGGATGGTCACGCCACAATCCCTTCTCCTCCATTCTCCTCTCTGGATCTTGGGCATGCACGCACACGCGCCCGGCATGAGTTTTAAGCCACTGGGTCCGGGATGTGAACCGTGGTCGACTACGTGGGAGTCCAGCAACATAGCCATTACGCTAACTGCTGGTCCCCTAAATTATTTTAATACAAGGCATAAGAAGAGGGATAGAACTCAGACCTAGCTTTTACCACGTAAGGCTGAATTTTAAGAAGACCATTTTGACATTCTGGACATCTAAAGATTCTGTGATGCAATAAATGATGTTGATGGAGTTCAAATGCTTGGAAGCCAGCTTCAACCAATGAATTAAAGGCTTCACACAGATTAGAAATGATCATTAGATGAATTATTTTAGTTTTGGTTTTCAGTAAATAGAGATTAGCAATTAGCCTTAAAAAAAAAAAAAAAAGTGTGCCTAAATTCTGTCTGCCCCTTAAGTCAGTTCTATAAGGAGACACTCAATATCAGTTTGTTGAGGTTTTCACAAAGTCAGTCATAAACTCACTCATGTACCTCCACTTCTCTCAGTGCAAAATTAACACAGCACACTGACCTCCAAGGCCTTCAAATTATAGCCTCCCATTCTTATACAGAAATTTCTTAAATGTTCATTGTTATGTTTCATTGTTGTTATTGTTGTTTTATTACTATTCTAGCTCAAGGAGTACCTTCCCCACATTCAATTTCCTACATATATATCTCAGCAATTCTGATCTATTTTTTGAAGCAATGTTATTTATTTTGAAATGATACATCTTCTAATTGAAGTCATATACAAAAATCTCCTTATTACAAACAAAAGACTAAATTTTACAAACACCTTAGAACTCTAGGAAACATATCTGTAAATCACTGATTAGTCAAGCATTTGCCCCTTATCCAAACGTACACTGTAGATATCCTTTGGTAGTTTGTTTATATGACGAGTCTTTCAACCTAACACTCTATGTCTTCAAGGAAGTAAGTAAGTGTATTATATTGATACTTAGCTTGAAAGTGACAAAAAGCAAAATTTAATCTCTTTATCTGGAGTGTGGAGCTTTACCTACAGCAGGTATTTAGTTAATGCACATAGATTAAATTCTGGACAGTATCTTCATTTAACAGGTGTCTGCCTTTCCTTACATGGAGCAAAGGAGCAGGAAAGACTAAGAAGAAAATGACCCTCCAACACCCACACGAAGGTTAAATTGTCTATGTATCATCTCATCCTTGCTCCAACTTATCCTCTGTGTGTATGTCCTAATTGCAAATGCAAGGTTTATGTGATCAACTTCAAACACAAAGAGATTCATAAATTATTTCTGCTGATCCATCATATTTCTTTTAAACAGCAACTTTTTAGGGGAGAAATGTGGTAATTATCAAAGATGCATAATGCCCAGGGCATCTAATTCTGTGCCACAGGACATTAGGAAGAATTCAGACTCTTGGGATTCATTATTAAGATTCAGAGATGATAAGAAAAAAAAATTCCACAGATATGCTAAAATGAAATTTATTTCTGGTTTCTGGCCTGAGTAGAAAGGAAAATAGCAATTGTTGGCATGTGACTAATTAATATCTAGTATAAATCATTAATGATGAGGACATGAACTCCCCTAAAAAAATCTCTAGTTCTTATACTTTCAGAATGACTGTAAACCTTCCTTAGGTTTTGAGTGTGGAGTTTTAGGACATGCTGTCCTCCACCAAACACTTCTGAGGGAAGGTTATTAGCACTGTGAGGGGACTGTTCTCTCAGGAGACCTGCATGTAAAATGACCAGGGAAGGAAATAGCAGCAACTTCTCAAATTAGCATAATTAGTAATTATCTCTTAATAGCCCCACTTGGCTTTGGAGACTTGGCACTTGAAATTCTGCTTAAAGTTCAGTGAGGAAAAACAAATTTCACGCCGAAATGTCTCAATAACACAGCTGAGCTGCTGAGGTAGTCGTCTGGTTGAGGTAACAGCAAGGAGAGGAACATATGGATATTTCAAGTACTTCTCTGTAAGAACCAAGTGTGTGTGATCATACGTATTTTGACAGAAAACACCAAAGAATACGTGGTATTGTTGGATCTCTCCCTATTCTCTCTCTGTCTTTGAAAATACTTTCAGAATTATTCCTCTCTTGGAAGCCCAAGTCATCACCTACACCGAGGGTCATTCTGTATAATGAAACATAATCCAGCTTCTCTTAGATCTAAAGTCTGTCTAAGATAATATGGACAAGAAAAAAGTACTAAGAAAAAAAAAAAAACAGCTTTCATGGCACAAACCTTGCTATTTGCTTATTAGAACTCAAATCCAATAAGGTCCACAAAGAAATTAGAGTTTATTTTGTTTTTATTTTTGAGAGGTTTTTGCTATAGGGTGCGTGCACTTGCCAAAAAGACAGAGAGAGACAGAGAGACAGAAAGCGAGAAATCACCCTCAAAAGGGGATGGCCACACCACAATCCCTTCTCCATTCTCCTCTCAGGATCTTGCAAATCCAAAAAGGTCCACAAAGAAATTAGAGTTTGTAGGGGGAGAAAATGGATTTTCTCTCATTTTTATTTTGTTTTTATTTTTGAGAGGTTTTTGCTATAGGGTGCGTGCACTTGCCAAAAAGACAGAGAGAGACAGAGAGACAGAAAGCGAGAAATCACCCTCCAAAGGGGATGGCCACGCCACAATCCCTTCTCCTCCATTCTCCTCTCAGGATCTTGGGCATGCATGCACACGTGCCTGGTATGAGTTTAAGCCACTGGGTCCGAGACTTGAACCGTGGTTGACTACATGGGAGTCCAGCGACACAGGCATTATGCCAACTGCTGGTCCCCTTTATTTTTTATTTTTATGAAAATATATTTGACAGGAAAAGGAGAAGATGTTTCTACAATTTTATGAACTTAAATAGCATCTCTCTTTATTCTAGATAAGGTTTACATTGCAACTTACCAAAGCAAACTTTTGTTATTATTTATATTTGATGTGCATCAAGTCTAGATTATCATCTTATTAGATTGATCATAATCCACTGGACAATAGGTTTCAGTAGAAAGATAAGTGAGTAGTCTCCACCTACTTATTCTGATTCAGAAACTTGTTCTGTACAAGGGCAGGGATCCCCTGGAAGTAGCAACTCCTAGTTAAGGAGATCGATGGCATCAAGAGAGAAGGAAAGAATGTTCATCAAGATTAGAGATGACTTTCCCTCACTCTTTCAAGTTTAAATGTTCTGCTTGACATTCTCCTTTGTCCCTAACTTCACGTTTTTCCTCTGTCCATAATTGTATGCCTCTCCCATATATTTCCATACAGTACCCCTCATTCCTCCATCAGCTCTCAGTAGGTGTTGGGTGTTTACAGATGTGGCTCTCAGGATGACCAGATGTTTGTAAAGTGACTCTACAATGAAAACAAGACAGAGAATTTTTTTTTAGAATTACTTGTTTAATCTTATGTGTTATTATAACTATTTTTAAATTTTCCCTAGGACTAGTGGGCTCACCAGACAGAGATACAGAGAAAAGTAAAAAAAGTAAGCTGTCAGGTCCAGGACTTAAATAGTGGTTGGTCATGTGGAAGTACAGTGCCTTAACCACTACTCCATCTGATATTCCCAGAAAAAAATTTAATATGTGGTGATCACTGAGTGTGCTTTCATGCATGTCAGGTTATTGAATACTCACAATAACTAAATGAGGTAGATGTTATTATTTCATTTTGCAGAAAAGGAAAACCATGTCCCAGAAATAATATAAAGTATAGCAAAAGGAAGACTTGATCCTAAACGTTTCCCATACATTCCAGGCTGCCTCTTAAAATGTATGCTTTTTAAAATATCTGTCAATACTTCAGCAGCTCAGGGAGAAGTTATATCTGGTAATTTTTACAAGTTCTTGATCGCCATCTTGAATAAATGAGTATTGGTCATTGTTGGTGGCCAGCATATTACCTAGTGTCTTACCACAGTATTCTAGGCAGGGATGGTGTAAGTATATTCAGACTTTCCTTTCAATAGAAGACTAATACACATTTATTCAGGGCTAATTTTTATCACTATTAAAGACATGACTAAAAACATTACTCCAGCATCTTTGGGGGATAAATTGTGCTTGTCAGACCAAAATATGATTTGGATGCTTTCCCTGTTTAAATTGCAAATAAGTGGTTTGGCTTTGAGAGTCTGAAGCCCTTTTCTTTATCCCCTTTAATTTTCTCACTTCACTACTAACACAAATAATTTTCTCTGAGTTTCTATTATCTTCCACCTTGTACAAGGTACCGGATGATACTGAGTTAAATCAGAATCTCTACCATTAAGATATTGAAACCCCAAGGGTGGAAAGAGACACATGGGCAGAATCCCAGACAAACTTCGATATGCTTTGGGAATTCAAAAAATTATCTGTCATTTTTACATTAATGTGAGCACAAGCCAATGTATTGTATTTTTTCTAAAGAACCTGTGTCTTAAGTTTTAGCACATTCTAGAATGTTAAGGAAAATTTGGGGGGGGGGATTTTTGCTATAGAGCATGTGCGCTTACCAGAACGACAGAGAGAGACAGAAAGCAAGAAATCACCCCCAGGGGGGGATGACCACACTGCAATCCCTTCTCCTCCATTCTCCTCTCGGGATCTTGGGCACGCATACACACGCATCCAGCGTGAGTTTAAGCCACCGGGTCCCAGACTTGAACCCTGGTCCACTACATGGGAGTCCAGCGACACAGCCATTGTGCCAACTGCTGATCCCATATGTTAAGGATTTTCAACATGATATTTTTCATGATAAAGAACTGTAGTCATTACTCTTCTTAGAACGCCTGTAATCCTGCCTACAATCAGGAGCTGCCTCCTCTGTGTGAATGGACCTGTCTGGTACCCTCCATGGGTAGAGAATAAATCCAGGAAATGCCTGAATTCTGTTCTGCCTGGCTAAAATGGATCTTTAATACTAAATTTTAACTTCACAGTCTTCTGAGCCAAATGTCTATTTAGTTTATGACAAAAGAAGGCAATTTTGGGGGAGAAAACTCTGAGAAGCCAAATCAAGTCCACCAAGTATCTATATCTGCTTTTTGAATCATACATTCAAATAGTCTCATAAAGTTAGTCATGGCACTCTTCCCTTAACAGGCCAGGTCATGAAAAAAATCTTCAAACACCTTTCTAGTAAAATAATAATACCATTCATTTCCCAAATCAGGATCCTTGGAAGGCTGAAGAAAAAAGAGTATTATGAAACTGGATCCAAATGATGATATGAAAAATATGGTAATGAGAAGAGTATAGGCCTAAACAAATAGCAAATCAGAGATTAAAGTGAGGCTTTGTTGGATAATACTACTGTTTCTAGAAAGAAGGAAATTCCACAGAATCACATTAACGAGAATTTAAAAAACACAATATATGTTATCTGAATACTTAACTATTTGTGGATTGCCTTCTGACTTGGAGTAGTGCATATTTATTCCTTCCTCTCCCTCAGGGCTTTCCTTCTGCCACCTCAGGTGAGGTAGATATGAAGCCGAAGCAATAAAAGGAATGATCTGTGGGAAGGTCAGGAGCAGATTGGGGTCATGAGTGTTGAACTGTGAAATTGTATAGGTATCTGGGACACCTTGAGAGGGAATCTCTGAAAACAGAATCCTATGAAGGAGGGCATACCTTTGGAAACAATGTTTGTTATGATGGAATTAATTTTTACATTCACTTGAGGAAATAAAGGTAAAATTCAATATTTTCCTATTGAATATAGTTGATTCTTCATTCTGGTCTGAGTAAGTATAGAGAAATACTTGTAAGTGTGACATGGGGAGGCCTTGGAAGAAATCCTTTGCCTTACTGGGAACTTGATCATCCGCCATTTTCTATGGTGGTTTCACTGGAAATGATACAATGTGTTCTTTTATAACAGTCTCCTATTAAAATGTCAGCACTCTGGTGAATGTTGTCTTTATGATTAGAACATCAACATGCATTTATTTAATGGAGCAGAAATTTTGACCTCACACACAGGAAGAGATAATGATGTCTGAAGAACCGGACTTCAGATTCTTCAAATTACTATGAAAACTGTACCAGTCTTCCAGTTTGTGGTCTAGAAATCAAGCACTCCTTTTGTTGAAAAGGAGGATTGTTTTCCTTTGAAATAGAAATTCCTGGAGGAATCAAAAGAAACTGGAAATACTCTACAGGAACACCATTTGGATTTATTTTCTTGACAGGAGAAATGACTGAAACACAATATGTGTTATCTGAATACATAAATACTTGTGATTGCCTTCTGACTTGGAGAACAAACACAAACCCATGGGAAATAAGAACAAGGCAGGCAAAATTTTGAAGTGTGAGGATATTTACCTTTTTATTTCTATTTATTTCACCTTTCACTAGTCCCCAGTTCTTTCTCTCTTTTTAAAAATTTTTCCAGAGGGTATGCACACCTGCCAGACAGAGAAAAACAGAAAGAGAGGAGAGGAGAAAGCAACCCCTGGAGAGCATGATCACACAGCAATCTCTTCTTCTCCATCTCGCCCTCCTTTTGGGATTTTGGGCACACACACATGGGTGCCCAGTATATTTCTCAAGCTATCCGGTCTGAGACTTAAACAGTTGGTCATGTGGGATCCGGCTGCCTTAACCACAGATTCAACTCATCCTCAGTTCTCTTCATACCCGCTTCTCCCCATTGCTCATTCATGAGATTGCTTATGAGTAGTAGCAGGAAACATGACATCAGGAAGTGGTGACAGGAAACCCACTTTGACTCTAGTCAATAGCTCTGTTAGGAGAGGGAAAGCGCCAGCTGTGCTTGCAGAAGCAGGAGAAAAATACCAGCATTTCAGCAGACAGAGTAAATTAGAGTGCCGCGTTCATTCTATATGTTCTTCTCCTTTATCTAATGAAAGCAGGTCCGTGTTTTATGCTACTCATATAAGTGTCATTCACTTTAGCGCCACTGTTAAAAGCTAATGGCTGGTTAAGCATTCCCGTGGACTGGAACCCCAGATTAAAAAAAAAAATTTTTTTAAAGCAAGAACAGAAAATGGTAACTATAAATTCAAAAATAAGGCATGAAACCATTGGAATTTGCCCATAAAGACTTTTGTAATTTTCTGCTCCTAGAACACCTAGGGAAAAAATTTCTAAGAGAAAAGAAAATCAAACCAAATTTGATCTCCAAATTTAAATAATGTCCAAACAAACTCTTTCTTAATACTGCACATTGTGCCTTTGAGCCATTGTCTCCAGATGCAGCCTGGAGCTTGTTATCACCTGGAACCTTCAGAACAGCACTGCACAGAAGAGACATGATAGGCTGCTTTCTCTGTCAGGAAAGCTTTGTGTGGTAACGTATGTAAAATCATCTAATGGGGAACATTGGGGGGGGGGGAGATCACTTCAACCACCCGCTTAACTGCCACACTCTGAATTTTGGAGCAGTTATATGCCTAAAATTTTCAACCTAATATTTTAGTATTATTTATGTTTTAATTGCATGTGCACTCACTACAAAGAGACAGAGACCAGATACAGACAGGGAGAAAGCATCCCCCAATGGGGTATGACAAGACAATCCCTTCTTCATTTCTCCATCCTGTCAAAATTCTGGGCATTCATACATATTCCACTTTTTCACATGAATTTTTATGTCCTCAACTTGATTACAAATGTTCCTTCAAACAATCTCTCCTGAGACCAGAAGTTAGCGCAATGGCTATGTCACTGGACTCCCATGTAGTTGACCATAGTTCGAGTCCCAGACCCGGTGGCTTAAACTCACGCCGGGTGCATGTGCGTGTGTGCCCAAGATCCCTAGAGGAGATTGGAGGAGAAGGGATTGCAGCATGGCCATCCCCCCTGGGGGGTGATTTCTCGCTTCCTGTCTCTATGTCTCTCTCTGTCTTTCTGGTGAGCACACGTGCCCTATAGCAAAAACCTCTATTAAAAAAAAAAAGAAAAAAAGAAAAAACCTTACCCTAGATAGCAAGGGAAGAAGTTCTCTTTTGCCAAACACACTGAAGATTTACCCTCCCTGTTTCCCTTTCCTCCCTCTGTAAACACTTTCTCATGCAAACACTTTAATTAGTATTTATACCTGCACACTTTCTCATCATCTCATCTGCCCCTCTCTCCCAAGAGTGCTGCCAGCCTGTGACTCCAGGCACTGTCAGAGCTAGAGCCCTGTTCATCCTATTTAGCCCCTTACCTGGCCCCCAGTCTTGCCCATTTCCTTTGCCTTGCCCATCCTGCCAGCAAGTCTTCCTAACCATCCACTCATCACAATCACAAGATTAGCACAGGGCAATCAATGGCAGGATGCAGAGTGCAGACTTAGCCCTGAAGAACAAACATAGCCCCATCTCACCCAGGATGACCTGTCGAGGTGCACAAAGCATAGAAATGGCTACTTCATTCAGTCAAGACTCATCATATCACCCCTTCTAATGCTGCAGAAGCTTGGAAAATATGAAGAAAATGCAATTTTAATAAAGTAATGGAAAAATCCATCTAATTTTGACTCTTCATTTTTTAATGAAATTATGGAATGTCACGTATAATTTTTTTCACACAAATTGAAAACATTTAAAACAATTCTGATGGGCCTTTTACCAATGGATCTATGCTCATGGGCTCAGCCCTTCTGGGACTGAGAGCTTGGTGATACGGCACACCTTCCCATTCCCCCTTTATCTGTTTCCCACTCAGATAATGAACACATAGGCCACATAAGAAAGAAAATTGAATTTATCAGGCTCGACGGCCTGTAGTACTTCATTCTTAATAATTCTCAAACTTTGAATATTCATTTGTTTTATTCTTTGCTTCCATGTTCTTTGGAATCATAGTTTCCATTCTAATAATAGTATCAATGATCCCCAATAATTCCCAACTACTTTACATGTATTCCTCCCAGACTCCCAATAAAATCCTATTTTAATTGACTCCATTCTATGGATGAGAAAACTGAAGTCCAGGAGCTTTCACAATTTCTCCAAGGCTATTTTCTAGAAAGTACAAAGTTGGAAATTGAACCCCAAGAAAATATGTATTCTGTTAAAGACACCAAATATTGTGCTCAGAACAGAACAGAAGCCAAAATTATAATATGTAGGTAGTTATTTATATTCATCTTTTATCCTCTTAACTACTGTATCTCAAGAGCCTAATATGGGTCATGGCAGACTGCAAGTGCTTAATAAATGCACCTGATGAATGAATGAATCTGCTTCTTTATGTGATACACCATTCCATACCTATAATCATTCTGCATCTATTTTATTTTGTGTTTTTTCTTTTAGGATGTTGGAAACATCATAACATATTTTTTCTATGTTTTTCTATGCAAAAGTGTGTTATGACTTTTCCAACAACCCAGTAATTACAAAAGTATTGAAGGCTCACTGCAGAAATTCCTAAAAATACAGAGAAGTATTAAAAAGAAAATGATAATCTGTACTTATACTCTCTGAAGATAACTGCTGAAGATAACTGCAGCTAAGTTTTTACTATGTATGCTTCCAGTCTTTTTTCCAAGGCTTACAACTTGGTAGTAAATGACCCCTACCTTGCATCTTTCATTATACGTTTTTTAAAAATAGCTGTATATTCATTATCACATATCATTAAAAATTATTCTGAAGGAGAGGTAGTCAAAGCAGAAAATTAACCAGAACACTGCTATATAGTGTTTTTTCCTAACTACAGGGTATAGGAAGGAGCATTTCTGCCTTGGGGAACAAAGCAGGACAACTTGTCAGGCTTTAGCTGTTGCAGTTTAGAGAGTTTGGAAATAGAGGAATTGTCCTGCATATTAGCAGCATTGTTTGGCCAAAGTCGATTTTAACCAAGAGAGAAGCAGTAGTAGGGATGACAGCTACAAAGAAAATTCCTCAATTCTTCAGGATCTCCCACAAATCCAAGTATTAACACAGATTTGAGTAGCTACCCCAAGAAAGGGGTGTCTCAGGGGTATGAGAGCCTCGATTCTTCATTCTTCTGTCCTGCAGCTTTCATATCTATAAAGAATTTGAAGACCTATTCTAAAATGTAATGGCTACATGGTAATTTCATCTAGTGATCATGACATATTTATCTATTATCAATCATTTATTTTATGGAGCCAGGTGGTGACCCGACGGTGGAGCAGCTGGATCCAAATGGGATAGACCCTAGGTCCATGTCCTGTAAACCAGGTTGCTGATTTGCTATGTGAAGACTTTGTTGGAAGTGCCTGACTCTCTCTCTCTCTCTCTCTCTCTCTCTCTCTCTCTCTCTCTTTCTGCTTCTCTCTCTCATGGAAGAAATAATTTCACTTTTCAAAAATCAAGTTTATTTCACAAATTTTGCTTTTATTTGTTATATTACAATTACTTTCCCTTGCACTTAAGGATCAGTGTATATATGCTTCATTGGATAAAGAATCTATCATAATTGGTGGTTTGAGTTTATCAGTATAGATAACATATGGAATATATCAACTTCATTTTCAGTCAATAGTAAAGGAAGTTTACTCAGCACACAGTGAAATATCTGAACATTACTTTTGCTTTTCCACTTCTGTTTTAGTTTGCTTTGCTGATGCTAACAACTGAATACTACACTAGGTAATTTATAAAAAACGAAGATTTTTTTAGCTCATGGTTTTAGAGGTCCAAGATCAAGCAATTGTGTGTGGTGAGGGTCTTCTTGTTGGTGGGGACTCTCTGCAGGCTCCCAAGGCAGCACAGAGAATCACATGGTAAAAAATCCAGAGTTAGAATGTCTGTGCCTGTGTCCATGTGTCTGTTCTGATCTCATACTCTTTCCTCAAAAACCTACCAAGATTCAATTGTAGGGGAACCCACACCCTGATGGAGTTTACCTAATCCTAATTATTTCCTAAAGACCATATCTCTTAGTCTAACAGTAAGATTATGTTTTCACCTTCTTAGTACCTTCACAATCAAGTTTCAACACATACATTTTGGGGTAATGCATTCAAACCTAAACAACATTTTTATCTTGGTCTTTTCTTTAACATCCACAGTATTTTTTTCTCTTAATTTCCTCAAGTCAAGGATATATATCACTTTATTCAATAAACTGTATTAGAAAGTAACTGCTTTTTTAGTTGAATGAAATTGTAATATGTTGTAGCTAGTAGTAGATAAATTCTTGATTTGGCGGCATTTCTTTTTAAAATTTGCTATAGTATCAGCCTTAACCAAACAAGTTTAAAAAAAAGAAAAAAGTCATCTTCCTCTTAAACCATTTTTAACTTCATTATTTTATTACAATTAAGTCAATTTTTCAAACATATGCTCCACTTTTAACTACCCTTTCATATGACACATAGATGTGCCTTTTCCAACATTAGAAATTGCTTTTTTAATCAAGTTTTTACTCTCACATATTTTCCATTCCCAGTTGTAATGTTAGCCTAGGGCTGTCCTGGCACATTAGGGATGAAAACGTTTGAATCCTACCGCTTTCACCGAACAACATATTGTTATTCTGACAAGAAATAGGGATCTTCACTTCCCTGGAAGGCAGGAGAATAAAGCTCGTGTCTCTCTTTTTTCTTTGTATGCTCACAATGATATCTGTACCTTGAAAACCACCACCAGTGGCTCCTGAAACTCTTTGCTGTGGGTGATTTGTGAGGATGAAAGTGTCCTCTGAACCCTCAACCTCTTCAAGACAACTAGCAATCCACCCCCGCTCCCAGTTCCCTCAGTCTCTTATGAGGTGGGTCTTCAGCATGGGAAAAAATAAATAATTTGGACTATTCATAAGAGAGGAAATGAAGCAATAGATAAGATTTAAAAATAAAAACAGTCAATCCTTTACCATGATTAAATGTGTCCAGACATGGTAACAGGGATCATGTGAGAAAGTAAAGAGAAAATCAGAGAATTTATGGGGGAAAGAGGTTAAGATGTTAATTTATGTACACATTTGGAATTAACCACTATAACAAACATACATAGTTGTTCTGACAATGGAACTATAGAGTTAGATTTTATTTACAAGAACTAAAGGAGCCAAGCCAGTGGTATAGCAGTGACATGGCACTATGTGAGGTCAGACCCACATGTAAGGGTCTCAGGATTAGGGCAGGAGGACTCCCTGTACATGCCAGGTGTATGTGCATGATGGGAGCTGGTTGAGGCTAAGGATGGATCACGGTACGAAGACCCTGTTGGGAGCTCTCTCTCTCTCTCGCTTTCTGTCTCTCTCTGTCTTTCTGATGAGCGCAT